>NW_022103968.1:37190199-37280564 GCF_000313985.2 Echinops telfairi
CAGCCTGTGTGATCACGAGATGTCGAGGGGATCAGGTATAAGGCACCATCAGAACAAAAAATCTTATTATAGTGAATGATGGGGGGAGTGCAGAGTAGAGACCCAAAGCCCATTTGTAGGCCACTGGAGTTCCCCTTGCAGAGGGGTCTCGAGGAAGAGAAGAGCCAGACAGGGTGTGATGTAGCAACAATGAAAAATACAACTTTCCTCTAGTTCCTAAATGCTTCCTCCCACCCCACCCCTCACTATCATGATCCGAATTCTACCTTGCAAGCCTGGCTAGACCAGAGGTGTACACTGGTACAGATAGGAACTGGAAACACAGGGAATCCAGGGTGGATGATCACTTCAGGACCAGTGGTATGAGTGGTGATACTGGGAGGGTAGAGGGAGTGTGGGTTGGAAAGGGGGAATCAATTACAAGGATCCACGTGACCTCCTCCCTGGGGAATGAACAACAGAAAAGTGGGTGAAGGGAGACGTTAGACAGGACAAAATATTACAAAATAATAATTTATAAATTATCAAGGGTTCATGAGGGAGGGGGAGTGGGGAGGGAGGGGGAAAAAAAAAAGGACCTGATGCCAGAGGCTTAAGTGGAGAGCAAATGTTTTGAGAATGATGAGGGCAATGAATGTACAAATGCACTTTACACAATTGATGTATGTATGGATTGTGATAAGAGTTGTATGAGCCCCTAGTAAAACAAACAAAGAAAAAGACCAAAAAAAAGAAAAAGAAAGGCCGGTTTATTGGTCTAATAGAGACTGGTGGAAATGAGCCCACCCCTGCGGCCCAACTTTCTGGCAAACAATAGGCAGGTCTGTAACATGAATCACACCACCAGTGAGGTGCACACTCCTGAAAACAATCAACCAGATGAGATCCAAACGACAACCTTTGCCCAGGGATAAAATTCAGAAGGCAGGAAGGGATGGGAAATAAAAAACAAATGGAGATGAAAACAGAAGAGCAGAGTGCTGCCAAATTGTCGGGATTGCAATCAACAGCATGAAACAAAATGTGTATGAATTATGGAATGGAAAACCAATTTGCTCTGTAAACTCTCACTCAAATCATAGCCGAAAGCTTTTTCACAACTGGCATATGAATCTAGTGTAATGATTCCCCAGAAGGGGTGTCAACTCCTAAGGGACATTCCAATAATTTATAGAGGTATTTTGGTTGTCCTATGGATTGAAGGACCTCACATTTCATTATAATATTTGTCTTGGTCTTCTGCAGCCATACTTTGAAGTCTGCTTAGCTCTTTTATTTAATCATTTCTTCCATTAACTTTAGCTATGGTACATTCAAGAGTAAGTTTCAGAGTCTGCTCTGCCATACACTGTGGTGTTCCTCTCCCCTGTCTTTTTAATGACCTTTGGCTTTACTCTTATGATGTCCTTTATGTCATTCCACAACTCGTCAGTCTCTGGTCACTAATGTTCAATGCATCCAATCTATTCTTCAGGTGGCCTCCAAATTCAAAGAGGCTATACTCAAGCTTGTGCTTTGGCTCTTATGGATTCATTTTAATTTTATTCAGCTTTAATTTTCTTGGGCAAAATCATGGTGTAGTCTATATTCAGTTCCTGGACTTGCCCTGACTGATGATGGTGAGCTTTCTGTCATCTCTTTCCACAGATACAGTTGATTTAATTTCTGTGTATTCCATTCAGTAAAATCCACATGCATTGATTGTCATGGTGTAAGTTGCTGGAAAGGGTATTTATAATGAAACAACCAATATTTTATCTTGCAATCTCCCATATAATTTATATTATGAAGTCCATCTTCCTATTTCAATTTTCATATTCCAATCAGTAGAGATTGTTGCATAAATTTTGAATAATACTTATATTAACTGGTCTTTCTTATTGGCTATAAGCATTATTTGTCACTGACAGTGTTGCACTTTAGGATAGATCCTAAAATGTCTTTTTTTTCCTCCACAGTGAGTCGGATACAGTTCCTCTTCATTTTGTCATCCTCGCATAATACCTTATAGTTACTGAATTAAAAATGGCCAATACTATTTCGAGTCTATATTCATCCCAATTAAATATTGTCCCTAGATTTGTATTTTTACAGTTCATATTCTGATTATTAATGGATGCTTTCATTCTTCTTTTTTGAGTTACATTAATTCTTCTTATTTTGAGCTTTGCCAAATCAGCAAATGAAGACACTGAAAGGTTTACTCCATCCATGCCATTAAGGTACCTCTGCAAAGAGGAGGTAAGCTCTTTGCTGGTCATATTTTGAGTATCTTCCAATTTGACATCATCTGTCACTATATCAAACAATGTTCCACTGCAGTTCATAGTTTTCAGTGGTCAATTTTTTCAGAAGTGCATGGGTAGGTCCCTCTTCCTAATCCATTAGTCTGGAAATTCTGTTGAAACCTGTCCATCATGGGTGAGCTTAATGGTATATGAAATACTGGTGGCATAGTATTACAAACCAAAAGATGGGGGTGGAATAATTTAAATTTTTAAATTAAAAAAATAGTAGAAAATGCATTCGGTTATACCCCAATGGACTATAACAGTACATCAAAGAGTAGATTGGAATGATCTAGTGGGGAAAAACTTCATTGCTATCAAGTAAATTCAGACTCATAGCGATCTTATAGGACAAATTAGAACTGCCCCCTGTGGGTTTCTGGGACTGCAAATATTTATAGGAGTAGAAAACCTATTTTTCCCCTGCATCTGAGGAGGGTAGTAAGATTATCTTAGGCTTTAAATTTGACTTCTATTTCTAGTCACAAATTGGAAAGGGGATTTCCAAATAGCTGAAAATTCGTTGTTTCATTTATCTATACCACACCAGCATATTCCATTACCTTCCCTAAGCTTGGAAAGCCATGCAGACTAAACCAGCTTTCATTTAACAGAATAGGAAACAGAACCTCTGACGGGAAAGATGTCCTGTGAGAGGGTTCGACCCAGAGAAGACCATGGTAGGTCTGTGTCTCTAGCCCTTGTCTGGACATTCATGGAAAACAGACCTTTTTACATCTGGTCTGTTGGTAGGAATTTCCTTAATTGCCTTGGGCAGGAGCCCCATCCTTGATACAAGTCTTTAGGGACACCACATTTCCTTATAGCTAACAACTCAATCCCTGTGTGATGCGATTGATTGAGTTCCTGCCCCCACCCCAGTACTCCTGACATTGCTTTATGAATGTAGTTAAAAAATACTCTATTGAGATGTTGATAAGTTCTCCAGTCCTCTGGGAACTCAAAGAGAGGGCCACTTTGGCAGGGAGTGGCCTCCCCAAAGCCCCTCACCTAGCACCACCCCCTTAAAGATTCAGAGGGGACTGGAATCTGAAAAGCATCTGCCTTTGGGGAAATTATTTCTTTTTAAAGAGAAATTCCCCTTCTCGCAGAGAGGAGTCCAAACAGTCCCCCTTGGTGCCACTGAAGAGAGGCCAGAGAACTGTCTGTAAAACATGGTGGGCAGACTGCCATCGCCGTCCCTGGTTGAATATCTACCAAGCCTCTTGACTTGCGGGTCCACCTCCATGGTAGCTCAGCCCTGGGGAGGGGTCTGCAGTGCAAGGGGCAGGCAACCTCAAGTTGTCATTAAATAAATGAAAGACAAAACATTGTTGCTGCCTGTGCCCAGAATTCCCAAAGAATAGAAAAGATTGGGCAGGGGGAGAAAAGCTGGGACTCTTTCAGGCTTGCCAAGTCGACGTTAATGTAGACAAAGTGCTATTTGCATCAGACAAATGCGATTAGACCCTCAGCTAGAGAGAAAAAAAAAGGATTTTGCATAAAAATTAATAATCTCAGAAACCCGCACAAGCAGGTCAACTCTGTCCTTCAGGGTCACTAAGAGATGAACTCCACTTGATGGCTGTTAGTTGCTTTTTGTGTTATAGTGCCTAGGGAATGTGGTAATGTGACTCTTTGTGTTTACCACTTGTCCAATTCATGGGCACAGGGCATGGATCCAGGAGAGCACCTAGCAGAGCAGCCATTATCAAAAAGGAGAGGCTGACTTGTGCTGTCTTTCATCTTTCTATGTCACATCCCCAAACCCGGGAAGCAAGTGCAAGGGAACAGGAATTGAAAGGGAAGAAACGATTTCCCTGTTCTGCCCACCATGCCTGGTAATCGGAGCCACTGGAGTGGTCTGTGCTGGGTGACTGGGGCGGGAGGAGGAGCTTTAGATTGAATATGTGATAGAAAGTTAGGAATGAGTATAAGTTTAAGAACAGGAATGAAGCTGTTTTGACAACTGAAAATTATGGAGATGGTTTAAAATAAAAGTATAACATTCTCACTTGGCTGGAAAGGAGGGCTTTAAAGGGATGATCTTGATGGTAGGTTATTAGTGGAAGTGATAGACTATGGGGTTCCTAGATGTGAGACAGATAGGCACTTGTATTGCTTTACCTATAAGAGAGGGATTCAAAAAGTGTGTGAAAATGGAATTAAAAGAGAATGGATTTTTTCACAACTTTTGGAAACCCTCATGGATACTCAGGGGAGAAAAACACTTATGATGAGCTGAGATCGGGTATGGTACTTGTAAACCTCAATATTTAGATTTAAGACATTTTTTGGCACCTCAAGTCTCTGATAGAAGAGGAGGCTGTGTCCCCCTGAGGATTAGCACTGCAATGTGATAATAGACATATTTGTAATAAATATTTCAATCCTTCCCCCAAAGCCATTTATCAGAGTAATTGTGTGCTGGGAACGGAAATCAATCAGCACTTTCATGGGACAGAGTGAGCGGACTGAAAAAAGAGCCCTATCAGCTACCCAGTTAACACGGGGCCTTTGGGGAAGCAAGTAACCAATATAGTCTTGGTTCAAGTCTGTCTGCCAGAGTTCACTGTGGCTATCTCTCAAGTCCCCAAGTGCAAAACTGAGATGGAGGTACCTTTCAGGCCTGAGCCCTCATGTGCGGAGCAAGAGATAGTAAGTAGAAAGGGCCAAATGGAAGCCCGGAGCCAAGAGGGGGAAAAAACCAAATGTAATATTTTATTATGATAAAAACTGCCATGCTCAGTGCTGGTGTTGTAAAGTGCTATCGGGTCAGCTCTGAGTCCCAGGGAACCTATGTACAATGGAGTGAAACGCTGTCTGGTCTGACCCCATCCTCACAGTTGTTGTGTTTGAGCCTGGTGTTGTAGCCACTTATGGTTTGTCAATCCATCTCATAGAGGGTCTCGCTTTTTTCATCGACCCTCCACTCTACCAAGCATGAGAGTTCAAATAATCCTCTTCAAATAATTGTGCTGTTCCCATGCACACATGGCTCTTTGGAAAAATTTTGTGAATTTTGACCTTTTGCTTTCTCTTTCTGACTAGCTAGCAAAGCCATTTCCACCTTTCTAAAGTCTGTGTACATCTGTTTATCAAGCCATTTCTGGCTTTATATTAAGGGGATGACTAAATACACAGAGAGAAGCCTTTCTGATGAAGGAGATTTTCTTTCAGCACCCTCCTTCAGGATACCCATGAAGGATTCTGAACTGTGAGAGCTGTATGAAGGGGCTTCATGATTTTTGTAAGGAAATGGAATTAAAAGTGTGGCACCCCATCCGACTCTCCCGGAAAACACTCGTAAATGTCAACAAACAGAATGAGGGCTGAATATGATAGTGAGACAAGAGGAAAGTAAAAGGAAATAGAGGATAGAACTAGGAGGCAAAGGATATTTATAGAGGTCTAAATACAGGCATGTGCATATGTAAATATATTTATATATAATGATAGGGAGATAGATCTATGTACATATATTTATTTGTTAAGTGTCAGGTTAGCAGAAGGGCATTGGGCCTCCATTCAAGTGTTCCCTCAATGCAAGAATACTTTGTTCTGGCATTCTGTGATGCTCACCTTCCCAACACAATTGCTGAAGACAAAGTGGATGCATAAGAAAATATGGTGAAGAAAGCTGATGGTGACCAGCTATCAAGAGATATAACATCTGGGACCTTAAAGGCTTGATGATAAACAAGAGGCCATCTAGCTGAGAAGCAACAAAGCCCACATGGGAGAAGCACACCAGTCTGTGTGACCATTAGGTGTCAATGGGATCAGGTATCAGGCATCTAAGACCCAGAATAAAACCATACCCAAGGTGAATAGGGGGGGGGGAATGGAGTGGAGACCCAATGCCCATCTGTAGACAATTGGACATCCCCTTAGTGAAGGATCATAAGGAAGAGACATGTCAGTCACCATGCAATACAGCAGCGATGAAACATACAACTTTCTTCTACTCCTTTTATGCTCTTCCCCGCCCCACTATCATGATCCTAGTTCTACCTTACAAAATCTGGCTAGATCAGAGTATGTACCCTGGTACACATAAGAGCTTGTAACACAGGGAATCCAGGACAGATAACCTCCTCAAGACCCATAATGAGAGTAGCAATACTAGGAGAGTCAGGGGAAGGTGGAGGGTGGGGTGTGGGGTGGGGAGATCAATCACAATGATCAACATATAACACCCTCCTGGGGGATGGACAACAGAAAAGTGGCTAAAGGGACACAGCAGTCGGTGTAAGACATAAAAAAAACCCCAATAATTTATAAATTATCAAGGGTTCATGAGGGAAGCAGGGAGAGGGAGGGGAGAAATGAGCTGATACCAAGGGCTCAAGTAGAAAGAAAATGTTTTGAAAATGATGATGGCAACAGATGTACAAATGTGCTTGACACAATGGGTGTGTGTATGGATTGTGATAAGAGCTGTAAGAGCCCCCAATTAAATGATTTTTTAAATATAACAGAAATTTGGAAGCCCACTCAGACATACTTAGCAACACCCAACTGTGAAGGAAGCTGTATGTTTTTCCTGTTCTGTCGGTTGGTTATACAGTAGCCCTACAAGTCTGTAGGTGAGAGGTAAGAACACCGCAACAACGTGACATGAAGAGCTGTGTCATCTGTTGATGTAAGCTTACTTGTGTCTTTTGAGTCTGCTGGGGTCTAAGTCTAAGTATATTAGTTTCATCCGATGATGAATTGCTTGGACTTATGACTGATGATACCTAGCTCATGATGGGCATCTTCTGTTGGTTAGTAAACATGTCGCATGTTTAGTTGTTGAATCTTTTCTAGGGTCCTGTAGGACATCACGTGATGCTATTCAAAAGGCAATTAGTTCTATGTCATAAAAGCTTCTATAGACCCTTGGCAGAGAGATTCTTCCACCCACCATCAATACTAATCTCTATGAATGATCAGTCATATGACCTGAATGGTAGTATATTTTTATTCAAGTCAGAACCTTAATATTTAGACAATGGGCCCATGAGTGGCCATCATGGCAGAGATGGGAGTTATAAACGCATCAAAAGTCTTGGAATTTCATATACTAAGGCTCTTCAAGGTACTGATATTCCTTAATGTCCATCATGACAACCGCTGGGACTCGTGAAGACTTGGTACGACAATCAAAAGGAGCTAGCCATTTGGTAAGACTTCTTGTTGATTGTGTACTTAATAGACATTTGATTATACCAGATGTCCTTGACCCCGGAGGGAGAATGATTCATAGAAAGGAGTGCCTGGCAATCTACCTTGGAAAAGAATTTGACAATGAATACCTTAAGAATAATAGCAGAACATTGTCTGTTAGAATGCCAGAAGATAAGCCCCTCAGGTTGGAAAGCTCTCAAAATATGACTTGTTAAATGCTGTCTCCTCAACGTAGAGTTGAACTTAAAGAAATGGATGGAGTAAGGCTTTCAGAACCTTTATTTGTTGATGTGCCATGTCGCAAAGTGCAGCACCATTGATCGAGGGCCATGGAATGTACAGAGTGCAATCTGGGAAAAGTGTAAGTCATCAGAAATGCTCTTGATGTCAACCCACAACTTGTCTGGTGTCAACTTAATATTTGGTGTATTCAGTGTGTTCTTGAGGTGGTCTCTAAATTCTATGAAAATAGAGTATGTAAAACCATTTAATAGGATTACGTAGACTTGTGAGAGCTTATCAATTCCTGTAAATGACTGGAATACCAAGAAGACAGGTCTCTACTCAAGTACTCCCTCAATGCAAGAACACTTTGTTCTAATAACCTGGCATTCTGTAATGCTCACCTTCCCAACATGATCATAAGCAAATGTGGTGAAGAAAGCTGATGGTGCCTGCCTATTACAAGATATAGCATATGGGGATTTAAAGGCCTGACGTTAAACAAGTGGCCATCTACTGGAAAAACAACAAAGCCCACATGGAAGAACCATACCAGGCTGTATGATCACAAGGCACTAACAAAATTAGGTATCAGAAGATAAAAAACAAGCAATTATATCAATGTGAAGGAGAGAGGTCAGAGTAGAGACCCAAAGCCCATCTGTAGACAATTGGACATCCCCTCACAAAAGGGTCACAAGGAAGGGACAAGTCCGCCAGGGTGCAGTATTAGCATCATGGAAATTCACAACATTCCTCTGGTTCTTTAGTGCTTCCTCCCGCCATAGCATGACCACAGGTCTACCTTACAAACCTGGCTGGACCAGAGCATGTACACTGGTACAGATAAGAGCTCTGGAATCCAGAACAGATTACCACCCCCCCACCAGGAACAGTAATGGGAGTAGTAAAACCATGAGGGTAGGGAGAAGGTTGTGGGGAGAAAGGGGAACCAATTGCAAGAATTGATGTATAACACTCACATGCCAAAGGGGGACTAACAACAGAAACCTGGGAGAAGAGACAGCAGATGGTACAAGATGTGAAAACAATAATAATTTATAATGTATCAAGGATTCATGAGGGTAGGGGGGGTGGGGATGGGGGAAGAGGAGCTGATACCAAGGGCTCAAGTAGAAAGAAAATGTTTTGAAAAATGGTGATGGCAACATGTGTACCAATGTGCTTGACACATGGATGGATGTATGGATCGTGGTAAGAGCTGAAAGAGCCTCCAATAAAACACTTTATAAATAAATAAATAATAAAATGCAAAAACAGAAAAATATGACATGATGAATGAAAAAAAGAAGATAGTACTTCTTCCATTCAGCTAGACCTATTAGGGCTAATCCCACTGAGATTGAAGGGGACCTTGCTACCACTGAGAAGAGCCTGGAGCCAATCACATCTTTGAAACCTGAGATCCCTGTGCTGAGTTTCTCCTGGATGCTGGAGAGCAAAAGCAGTGACTAGGGACAGGCACAAGATGGCAAGAAACTGCAGCAGCCACAGCAGAACCCAGTGTCAGAGAAATGGTAGGTGTAGGAGGAGCCATGGAGGAAATACTAAATGCCTTGGAGCAGGAAACTGGTTTTGCCAAGGAGTGCCTCTGGGTCCATGAAGGCCCAGTGGTGGGCACAAGTGGGTGAAGAAACTCAATGCTGACTTGGCTAGAAACTGTCCTGATTAAAGGATTATAACCTACCTCCTGCATTGTATCCTGCTTATTCCACGTTGATTCTGATCCTGACTTGTAGTCTTTATGTGTCCCTAATAAGCCATCTAACCGTGAATATGACCTATAAGTGCTGTTTGGCCATTTCAACAAATTAGAGGACCCAGCAGACAAGTAGAGAGTACCATGGAGAGGACATTTGTTGTCAGACATAGAAAAAGGTGGAGAGTTATATTTGACCTCCACATCATAGGAATCAACTTTGTATCGATGCTGATTCTCATCTCTCCTCTTTCAGATGAGGCCTGATGCAACTAGATTAAAGTAACCAAAGATTTCAATCCCTCTGAGATGAAGGTCTGGTCCACTCTACCAAGTAAACATCTTATGCTTCCTGAAGTAGAGTCAAGGGTAAGGGAAACGGAGTAGATGGTGAAGGAGAAAAACTACCCCAAAAGCCGAGTCAATAGTAGCACCATTTGTTCAGTTAATGCTCCTTTATTGAATGTTTTATAGAACTTGAAACTAGCCACTACCTTGAAGGCTCTATGATAGAATTAATTTAACATGGAGCAAAATGAATTGGAGTAGTCTAAAGGGGGGCTGCATTGGACTCTTGATTCCACCCCACAACTTTTCCCATCGTGATACTCCAGCTGTTGCTATGGCATCCTGCTGTTGTGAGGGATACTCCAGAAAACCTGTTCAGCTACTCTAACACACACACAAATCTTTCATTCAGAAGGAATTAACACCCCATGAAAATGCCTTTGACCAACGGTGGCTGGTAGCAATAGAGTACTCCTTTATATCCCAGGCAAACAATTCTGAGGCACAATCTACAAAGCTCCATAGCGCATCTCTAGTGGTATTGAGCTCCAATTTTTCACAGTGATGATCATCCAAACCACAGAGGCTCCGTTCTAGTAGATCCCATTGTCATCCCACAAGTCAAATACCTCTTGCCTTTGTTAGGTTTTCATAACCTGCTCTACAGCCGTGTTTTCAACAGTACATCATAATATTGAATGAACACCTGTAAATAAACATCTATGAGCAAGAACATCAGCAAATCATAGACTGCAACATTGTAAGTAGTACAGGTCTTAGCTTAGTGATAAGATATACAAACACATACATAGATACAGAAAGGGATGGTTGTAAGTGTGGCTTGTACATACTGATACCTCTATTTGAAGATCCTTTTAAAACTTAAGTAAAAAAAAATGGTCATGCCTCTATTTAAGCCTCCAGCTCTCCAACCATTTCGCACCTCATGCAGAACAATTCAAAGTACAAGGAACCACAAGATCCTCCATGATCTTGCACTTATTACCTCTCTACCTTTATTATCAAAAGCTGCAAGGAGGCAAAACTTCACATCCCATACTTCGGATGTGTTATCAAGAAAGACAAGTCCCTGGGAAAGTCATCATGCTTTGTGAAGTAGAGGGGCAGTGGATGACCCTCAACACACTGGCTGCAACAGTGGGCTCAAACACCAGGGCAACCGGGTGGACAGTGTAGGACCAGGCAGGGTTTCATTCTGTTGTACGTAGGGTCACTATGAATAGGAACCCACCTGATAGCACCCAACAACAACAACAAAAGGCACCTAACAACAACAACAACAAAAGCCTTCTTACTGGGCAACAGCCACGCTGCCTCCTAGCTACTTCTCCAACATGTCAAGTACAGTCAGCCTCAGGGTCTGATCACGTCCTGCGATTAATCCTTCTGCCTGGAAAGCACTTCCCCCAAATGTCTACCTAGCTTTTAGCCATGTTTACCAAAGAAGCCTTTGCTGGCCATCCAATAGAGCAGCGGCGTCTTGTTTTGTTTCCTTCATGGTGTTTAGCATGGTGCGTCTTGCCTGCACCCCTCTTCTTGTTGCTGTATTTATTATTTCTACCCCATTGAAAAATGTTACCTGCTTCATGAGGATTTCTGGGAGCAAGAACTTGATTTTGTTCACTGCTCTATCCCTTGGATTTGAAATAGCACTTATCACATAACTAGTGGTCAATATATGGATGAATGATAGACTATCATTATAGTGCCCAATTTAAGAGAAGTACAGTTTTTTAAAGTTATAACTCAGTTATTTTCCTGCTGACAGTCAGTTAGACACCAGTGTGGGAAATTAGCTGCTGTGATTAAGGCAGGAACTCCAGGGTAGGTGGGAAGATCAGGCCTAGGTTTGCCCAAGCCTCACTGTCCCCACTTTCAGTGTTAGGTGCTGAAAACACTTCATTTCTGTGGTGAGACTCTGGTTATATCTGCTACACAGGAAGTCGGTTAACCATGGCAGTACCTAGAAAACAAACTGACAATGTTTCTTCCCAAGTTTATCTCAAAACAGCTTAACTCGATTACCAGTGCTGAAGACACGAAGAAAGTACAGACCTTTTGTTGTGTATTTTCCAGACCTCCTGTCAGAATCTGAGGCTGTTGCTCACTTAACATGAAATGCTGAAAATTATGGTT
Source organism: Echinops telfairi (assembly GCF_000313985.2). Classification (NCBI taxonomy): domain Eukaryota; kingdom Metazoa; phylum Chordata; class Mammalia; order Afrosoricida; family Tenrecidae; genus Echinops; species Echinops telfairi. Next base: position 37,202,047 of record NW_022103968.1, read on the forward strand.
TAGGATAAAATCCGATGGAAACAGAGCATTTACCATAATTTAGTGGAGAGTTTCAGTTCTGCTACTCATTTTTTCTCTGCACTGCAGGTAACAGTAGTTAACTGGGAAATGGTGGCATGCGTATGAAAAGATTTGAGAATTGTGGCTCACATTCTCCACGTTTTGGACTTGTTTTTGCTTTATTTTGAAAAACATATTTTGATTAGCTTATATTGAAACTCTTTTTTACTTAGCTGGAACTCAGTTAATTGATTGTCTTGGTTACCTATTGCGGAATAACAATCCACCCTCTAATTTAGTGGTGTAAAGCAAGGATTTACTCTTCTCATGAATCCGTAGGTTGTCAGAACATTTCTCCTGGTCTCACTCATGCAACATATCCACCTGGAGAATTGGCTGGCTTTGGAACACACTGGCAAACTTGTTCTGCCAATGGCCAGATATGAAATATTTGGGGGTTTGATGCCCACATGGTCCCTGCTGCAGCTCCTCCAGTCTGCCATGATAGCACAAAAGTAACCCTGGTAAACACATAAACAAGTGAGAATGGCAGTGTCCCAATACAGCTTTGAGAGCTAAAATTTGAACTTCACATAACTTTCATGTGTCATAACATATTCTTCTTTTGATTCCCCCGTCCCCAACACTTTAGAAACCATCCACAGGCTCAAAACAGGCAGCCGGCTGATTTTGGCCTGTGGGTCACTTTGCTAACTTTTAGAACAGTGGTTCTCAACCTGTGGGTCGCGACCCCTTTGGGGCTCAAACAACCTTTTCACAGGGGTTACTCAATTTATAACAATAGCAACATTACAGTGATGAAGTAGCAATGAAATGAATGTTATGGTTGGGGGTGTCACCACAACCTGAGGAACTGGATTAAGGGGTCATGGCATTAGGAAGATTGAGAACCACTGGCTTAGAAGACCCAAGATAGCCTCACTCCCATGCCTGGGAACTTGCTGGCTGCTGGCTGAAGCCCCTCAGTTCTTCTCCACAAAGCCTCTCATCCTGTACTCGGCTGGACCAGCTTTCCTTTCCCGCCAGTTCCAGGGCAGCATTCTCAGTGAGCAAAGGCAGAAGCTGCAAGAACTCTTGCGACTTGGGCCCCAGACCCGACCGAGGCATTGTGGTGACATTCTGTTCGAGCAAGTTGACAAGTCCTCCTAGACTCGATAGCTAAAGAAATAGACCATGTCACTTGATGAGAGGTAAGTAACACAATGATGTCACTCTGATGACGAAGGGGTACCAAACACAGACGATAGTCTTGTCAGTCCCGAAGCCACTTCACGAGATTTTACTTGGGTTCATTACAAATACCAAGGGCTAGAAATTCAGATCTTGTTTTTTTCCAAAATAGAAACCTAAGCTAGACTTTTGCTGACTCCATGTTCCTACACATACAGGAAAACAAAAAAAGTTAAAAAATAACATTTAAGGATACAAAGAGGCATTTGATAAAAATCTAAACTATCTTCATTTAATAGCAGAGAAAAATAAAGTTAAAAGAATATGTAAGATAATCTAGAGACAGGAAATTAGTCTGAGTGTCAGGTCGTTTACTGAGATCCAACCTGGGCAAGTGACTGAGATCTCCTGACTCTGTCCGGAATCAAGTGCTCTTTCCACTAACTCTCCTCCTCCTTTTGAATTCAACCTAGAAAAATAAGGTCTTTATTTCTGTTGATAGAATTTGCAGGGGTTTGTCATTAAAAAATATGTATTCCCATTTTTTCTTGAATGGTGGAATTTATTATCTCAGTTTTACAGGCGAGCAAATGTAGGTTCAAGATCATTCAAGTTAAGGACCTACACACAGGTCTGTAGATTCCACCATGGATCCACTCCTACTACACAACAGTTGCCTCCCTAGCACTGAACAAAGTATCTCAGAACTCAAAACCACTTGGACCACCAAGGAAATAAACTCACTTCCATTAAATAGATGCTGACTCATAGAGAGCCTAAAGGACAGGATAGAACTTCCCTGTAGGATAATATAGAGACCAGCTCTTCTCTTACATTGCAGATGGGTGTGAGAGGGTATGATATACAGGAGAAAATGTATATACAAAAGAGAGAGCCAAAATTAAGGCATGGTGGTCCCTGCAGGATAGACCCTCCAGTACCTGGCACTTTATTAGGGACAGGTTTAAATACTCTTCCTGTCACGTGGCCTGCATCTCATGCCAAGATTACACAAAAGGACAATTCACAATTTGAAGGTTTATAAGAAACATTAATGTATCAGACAAGCTATTCACAGATGGGAGGGGAAGATGAGGCTGGGAACATGAAAGAATTGATAAGTTTGCTGCAGCTTTAGTCACGGAACAGGAGGCAAGTGTCTGTTTACCTCAGGCAGGGAGACAGGCCAGCCATTGCTTCATCAGCTCCCATGGCTGAGCATCAGCATTCTCCCGTGGCCCATGAGCTGTGGAAGGGCGTGGCCGTGTCCTGTTTGCTTAAGGAGTAAACAGCTTTCCCCCCATACTTCCCCTGTGAGTTTTTGTGACTGTAACTCTCTATAGGAGTAGGAAGTCCTCTTTCTCCTGAAGAGTGGCTGGCAGTGTCAAACTGCTGAACTTTCAGTTAGAGGGCCAACTCATAACCGCTTGGATTCTGTGCCTTACATTGTGAAAGCAGAGCCTCGTTGTAAAAGTTCTGTGAATCACTAAAAAAAAAAAATCCTGTGCTTTAATAATAATAATCAATAATAATACAATCCTCAAATCTCTGCCCTGGTAATGGTGAGACAAGTATAGACTTTCATTTCATGGCAGAATACTCCCTACTGGGTAAAATTCTCAGATACTTTGCATGTTGTGTGACCACCAAGTGTTGAGCACTCGTGTCATACTGTTGCCTTTGCAAACGTGTAAGAAAAAAACAATGGCTTACTCCTCAGTTAACCAGAGAATTCCAATCTAAGCATTTGAGCTAAGATATAATTTCTCATTACAGCAATATGAAGTTGGTTTTGATGAAGAGTGTGGATTTAGGAATGAACCTGACTTCAAGTTCTATTATTTGCTAGCTGGGTTGACATTGTTTATTTACTTAATCTTTATGAGCTTTAGCACCCCCACCTATAAAGTAGGAGAAAACTAGAATACCAGTCACACTCAGCACACAATAGAGCTAAATATATTTGAGTGGATGTAAACTGAATCTAAGGCATAGTATAGTTGTAAATTGAAAGGCATCAAAAAAGAGGAAGACCTTCGATAAAAAGAATTGACACATGGCTTTAACAATGGGCTCAAACCTAATAATTGTGAGCTGGCACACACGGGCAGTGCTTCATTCTGTTGCACATAAGCCACTGTTCGTGGGAATCAAACAGAGGATTCTTAACTACAACAACAAAGCATCGTATTAATTGGAAGATGTAGCTAAACCATTTTTTAAAAATGGAACACAGAGCATTGGCCAGTGGTGCCACTCATGTTGGGCATCTCCCAAACCTTATTTTATTAATGTGCTTTATCCATATTATCTTTCAATGGATCAAGGCTTGCTGTCTGCTTTGGCTGCTAGCAAGATCAGAACCAAATTCATGGCTTTTAATAATAGTGTGAGTTTGGCTGTCCTACGAAGCGCTGACTTGACATGATTTTTTTTCTTTTTTCCCTCTTAAATGGCCTCTTACAGCTCTTATCACAATCCATACATGTATCCATTGCGTCGAGCACATTTGTACATATGTTGCCATCATCATTTTCAAAACATTTTCTTTCTATTTGAACCCTTGTTATCAGCTCATTTCTTCCCTCCCCAGCACATTTTTAATGCAGTTTTTGTGGTAAAATTAGGTACCCCGGCTGATATTCGGGTCAGCTTATACTTGAGTATATAAGGTACTTCTTCCATATTTTAACTCTATTCTTGTTTTTCATCAATTTATTCAATGTGTAATAAATTGATTATCTCATTCTGTACTTGGATCCAGGCACATTCACTTCAATTCAGTTTAATTTAGTTCATTCTATTCAGTTCAGTTCTGTGGAATCAATGCAAGACAGATGTGGGGATAGACTACGGTGATTAAGACACCAGGCTGGGGTCAATATGGCTACGTGGATGAGGAATACATTGTCCTCAGCTGATCTCGGACAGTTTACAGTTTTGTGGGAGAGAATAGGGTTTCTTGTTATCTAAGGGCAGAGGTGGCTTTGATAGTGTTGGTAACAGTGACACTGGGGAAGGCGAAATCATCCTGGACTGAAAAGTCTGATGTAGTGGAAGGCAAGTCTTGTGCAGAGCTTAGCTTTTTCTGTCCTTTCTGGAAAAAACTGTAATTAAATTAGCTTAGTATCATGCCTTCCCCATATATAAAGGATTCTGGGTCATAGAGTTGAGAAAACATGGACATTGAAAAGCCTAAATCCCATATTTAAAAGTATATGGCAAGATAGCTAGACAACTACTTAAAATGTTATCTTAAGGATAATTGTTATTAAATTGTGAGCTACGTTGGAGAATGCTCAGAATTTCTCTAGGTCTTTCCATTTCCTTTTGTAGGAAATTAAGGGATTTCACTAGCGAGATCAGAAATGACTTAGTGTGGCACGTGTGGTGCCATTCCTCATTTGGGTGTCCATGCAGGTCATGGATAATCAATCATGGCAATAGTCTTGCCCAAAGTGGATACAACCTGACAATATTTGTCAAAACGACACTTTATATGAGTCATGATCAACTGACTAGCATTGACCCAGGGAAAAAATAACTCAAAGAGCACTGGGCAAGGAGTTAGAAGACTTTGGGCCCGAGTCCTGGTCTGGTTATTAAAAGCTATGAGATGCTGAGAAGTCACTTACCCTCTGTAATCTCTCGGTTGAATGGGAACAACAGTCCCGAACTCACCGAGCTTTGGAAAGGCTCCTCTGAGATCACAGATATCAAGCTTTGAAAACGCTATGTTGTTGCTATTTGTGCCATTGAGTAACAGAGCAGAGTTGTCCCTGAGCACTTCCTAGGCTGACATCTTCACAGGAACACATCGCCTGGTCCTTCCCCTGCAGGGCTGCTGTGTGGGTTACTGGTTACCAGCCAAGGACTCAATTTCCGCACCATCAGGACTCCCAGAAATATCGAGACAGTCATTATTATCATCATCTCCATGACATTTTGGTATGTACTGAATAGGTCTACGAGAAAAGGCAAGGAAGCTACCCATCGGGGACATTTGTTGCCACTGGGGCACAAATCCAATTTTCTCTCTGGAGCTGGATATGGATGGTGGTGAGTCAAGCCACGAGGCAGGAATTTTAAAACGCACACTCTCAGGTTAGTGGGCCTGGGTTGGAACCATGGCTTCAAAATAGTTCTTCCTGGTTCAGTTGTGACCAATGAAGCAAAACTAGAACAGACTGGAATTTCTAAATTATGGATGCACCAGGATAACCAGAACAGGGGAAAAAAACACAGATCAATACTCTATTAGAAACTTACTTTCCCTCTTAAAAAGCCAGGGCTGCGTGTATGCTGCAAAGCAACCGAATCTCTCAACTGACAAGAGTTGAAAACAACAATGCCCCTCTCAAAGATGGTGGCCAACTTCCCTGCTTTGAATGTGTGTCTCTGCATAGTCCTGGCAATAATCCAATCTGCATCGGGCTCCTGAAAGGGCTCTCCCAAGTCTCCCACTCTAGAGCTTGAACTCAGCTTTTCCCCATTCCATTTGCTCTTCTGGTACACTGGCATCTCACAAGTTTGGGCCCATTCTGCTCTCCTTGTGTTGGCCATGACTGAGCTGGTTTGATTTGGTTCAAAGCTCTGGTTTAAACCCAACTGTTTCCTTCCCAGCAGTGTGATTTTGAGCAAATCCCTTTAATTCATCAACACAGTTGTTTCATTGGTAAGGTGACCAGACGTCCCACTTTTGGCGGGACAGTCTGGATTTTTGGCGTTTTAAAAAAGTCCAGATTTTTGGAAAGAATGCACAAGCTAGGGAACGTTCTATTTGGTCCATATAGATCAAATTTTTAATCAAGAACCACCAGCATCACCAGTCAATGATGTCCCGCTTTAAATCTGGTCACCTTATTCATTGGTAAAAGGAGGGAAGGAATACTGTCTGCATTAAAGGGTTACTGCAAGATTTAAAAGAGTTAATTAAACACTTATTCCAGGACCCAACATAGAGTGAGTGCTCAATCAATGATAATTAAAGGTCTGTTAAGGGAAAAGTTCCACTGTAAAGTTTATAAGTCTTCCCATAAGATTTTTAAAACTTTGTCGAATCAACTTTACAACCCGTGAATTTAAGGATTCTCATAAAAGAACCATTACAAACGGAAGCCCGGATAAAAAAGGAAGATGTATCGGCAACATTCTGCACTACCATCCGACTCCCCTATTCTCCAACTCCAGCTGTCATCTGCAGTGAAAGCTGGCACTCTCCAGCCTGAAGATTTTCTGTAGGTTCTAGGATTCGAGAAAGATGAGTTCCCTAAAATACCATGGGGGGATGCTTGATTAAACAGGGTGCTTCAACAAAGATTTATGTCCCTATTGGTTGACAGAAAGTTTTTCAGTCAGTCTTTTGCTCAAGGCTCATCCTAACACAAGACTTCTCCGGTGAGCTAACACTCAGGCAAACAAAATCAACCTTGATCTTTCCCTCAAAGCAAGGAGCTGTGGTGGCATAGTGGTTACCATGGGCTACTAACCAAGAAGTTAGCACTTCCAAATCCCCAACTGCTCTCCAGGGGAAAGAGGAGGCTCTCTCCTCTCGTCAGGAGTCACAGTCTTGGAACCCCACAGGGGTAGTTCCACCCTGTCCTATGGAGTCAATCTGAGAAATGACAGTGAGTTTGATTCATAACTTAAAGGAGCAAGCAATTACCGAGTACCAGGAGATGCCTGGTTTAAGGCACAGCAAGAAATGAGAGAAATTCTTGGCATTTCAGAACTCTTAGGTAGCAATTTCTTTGGAAAAAAATATAAAGGCCAGACCCAACCCATTTCTACTGAGTTGATTCCAACTCAGTGGCCTTGTGTGGAGTGTCCAAAGCTGTAAATCTTCATGAGGGCAGACAGCCTCGCTTCTCTCCCACTGGGGAGATGTGAGCCACTGACCTTGATGTTAGCAATCCAACTCTTACCTACAGGGCCACTGGGGTTCCTTCAAAAAGATGAGAGGATCACTTTTTTTGAAAAAAGGATCTTTCTTTTTTTAAAATTATTTTTATTGGGGGCTCTTACAGCTCTTATCACAATCCATCCATCCATTCATTGTGTCAAGCACATTTGTACATATGTTGCCACCATCATTTTCAAACTATTTTCTTTCTACTTGAGCCCTTGGTATCAACTCATTTCTCCCCGTCCCCCACTCTCCCTCCCTAATGAACCCTTGATAATTTATAAAAAATTATTTTCATGTCTTACACCAATCACTCTCTTCACCCACTTTTCTGTTGTCTGTCCCCCTGGGAGGGGGTTAGATGTGGATCATTGTGACCGGTTCCCCGTTTCTCCCCCCACCTTCCCCTTACCCTCCTGGTATCACTACTCTCATTATTGGTCCTGAGGGGTTTATCTGTCCTGGATTCCCTGTGTTTCCAGTTCTTATCTGTTCCAGTGTAAAAAGAACCTTTCATTACTGTTATTATACTTAAATTTCCTTATCTAGTGGATTTACTCTAATGTCCTAAGCAATGCCTTGGAAGATGTTTTTCTGGCCACTAAGAGAGCAACTAAGCGATCATAACAGAAACATGTATATAAAATAGGGATGGGAGTTGGACTAAGAACTGAAACAAGTGACAGCTGCCAACAGAAAGCTTCTGCTGCTTTTTAAAAGTGTCCAGTGTGTCCGACAGTCCTGAGTTTCCCTGCTTGCCACCATGTTCTCAACCCCGGCTGAAACCTGTGACCATATTTGGCCATCCTCAATGCTTACTCCATCAATAGAAAACGCAGCATAGCAGCGAAGGCGGCAGCCACAGCCTGAGCAAAGGGTGGGAGAAAGGAGGAGAGGGAGATGAAGAAAGGAGGAGAGAAGGGATAACCACCAGTGGCAGACTGAGCCCCTGAGCCCCAGGGAGAGACACATAGAGACAGCAGACCCACACAGAGAGACACACAAAGAGAAAGAGAAGGAGAGGACTAGACAGATCCCAGAGGAGAAGAGAAAAGGGAAAGGAAAGAATAGGGAAAAAGGTATAAAAATGGACCTAAAAGCCTTGTAGCCGCAGCTCATGAGAGTTTGCCATAGGGAAAAGAGGGGTGTGTGTGTGTGTGTGTGTTTAAAATTAGGAGCCCTGGTGCCTCATTAGATTAAATGTTGGGCTGCCAACCAAACATGTGACCATTTGAACCCACCAACGACTCCACAGGAGGACGATGTCACCAGCTTCCACAGCTCGTGACAGCCGCGGAAACCCTCTGGTGCAGTTCTACTGTCCTGCAGGGTCGCCAGGAGTGGGAAGTGACTCCGTGGCCATGGCTCTGGTTTGGGGACATGTGTTCGTGACGAAGTCTCTGGGAGCTGGGAGGCAGCGAGCGTGGTTTTGGGTTTGGTGAGAAACTGTGCTACCTCTTGACTTTCGTGCCTGAAAACATGACAGGTGTGAGTTGAAATAAAGGAATTGGTTTTACTTCTGCCTTCCTCTCCATTTCTGGCAGGAAGAGGGTTTTATTACCTGGCTGGATCCCTTTCCTGGCTGGTTGCCCATGGCTGTGGGAGAGTTTGGCTAAGCCTCCTCTAAAGTTTGATTGATTTGTCATTTCCCGGGGCTGGAATGAGTTCATGAGGGAAATTTATAAATACATTATCCTCACCTGAGAGGCTAGAGCTCTTGATGATTTTCTGAGGAGAATCTCTAGGAACGTTTGGCGCCTTTTTGCTTTTTCTTAGGATGTGGTGCAATTTCTAAAATCTCTGTGGTCTAGTCACCACTCCTCTACTAATTTGTCACGTTCTGGTGACTTGTGTGCTGTTGTGCTGCTTTAGGCTATGCCACCAGTATTTCATATGCCAACAAAAACACCCATGATAGACGGGTTTCCATGGAGCATCCAGACCAACACAGACTAGGAAGAAGGAAGTGGGTATTGGCTTCTTAAACTGACCCATGAACACGTCATGAACAACAGTAGAATACTGTCTGGTATTGTGCCAGAAGATGAGCCCCCCTTCATGTTTGAGAGCATGCAAAATACAGCCGGGGAAGAGCTGCCTCCTCAAAGTAGAGCCAGTCTTAATGATAAAGAAAACCTTCAGTATCTTCAGTTGCTCATTTAGCACACCTCAACATGAGGATAGCTGCAAACCATTAATAATCAGAACATTGAATTCATAAAGTATAAGTCTAGGAGAATTGGCAGTCAGCAAAAATTATACGGAACATATAAAGAATGATATCCTAGGAGTTAGTGAGCAGTCATAGGTAGACATGGTCCATTTTGAACTGGGCCCAAATGAAGAGGAATGACATCATATTCATTGTTACAAAGAATATTTCAAGATCAATTGTGAAATGCAATGCTGCCAGTGATAAGATAATAAAATATGTACATCTACAAGGAGGACTAGTTAATATGAGTTTGGTTCAGATTTACTCACCAACCACTAATGTCAAAGATGAAGAAATTGAAGCTTTTTAGCAACTTTTGAAGTCTGAATTGATCAAACATGCAGTCAAGATAACTTGCTTATTATTACTGGTAAGTGGAATGTGAAAACTGGAAACAAGAAGAACTGACCATTGGGAATTGTGGCCTTGGTGACAGGAACAGTTATGAAGACTTTTTGCTTTCTTTATGTTGAGATGTAATCCATATTGTCTTTTTGTTTAAGGTGTGTTTTTTGTTGTTGTTAACAGCATATGGATGCATCTTGTTTTCCTGTCCATTCTGATACTCTCTCTTAACTGTATAGGAGGGGGTACCCAAAACAAAAGGGAAAAAAAGCTATGCTGGGCAGAGCTTTCATAGTACACATTTTTCCCGCTAGGCAAGCATCAAGCAACTGTCTCTGAGTTAGTTCACCCAGTGCCATCCTCTGGGAACGTCTCTCTGCTCATAGTGAATTTTTTCTTAAAAGTAGTTTTGATCAAACCTCGTTTTCGTGATGGCTGATTTAAGAGAACAGCATGCAGCAGAGAAATTTTGTTTCCTGCTTGGGAAAAATGCCACAGAAACTGTTGTGATGTTGAACACAGCTTACAAGGACAGCGCGATGGGAAAAACTCAAGTGCCACGAGTGGTTTTCTTATGTCAAAAAAGATGAAATGTAGAGTGATGACAAACCTTGTTCTGGACATCCATCAACTTCCCCAACAGATGAAAATGTTAACTCATAATGCATTTGGAGTTCGTTCCACCAAGTCAGACTGTTAATCAAGCTTTCTATTTAGAGGTTCTGAAAAGATTGCATAAGAGTGTGCAACAAAAAAGGCCTGATTTTCAGCAGACGGGGGACTGGTTTTGCCACCACAGCAATTCACCTGCTCATGCAGCCATCTCAGTGCGCCAGTTTTGGGCAAAAAACAGCATGCCTCTCTTGCCCCATGCACCTTATTCACCTGCCTTGGCTCCATGTGACTTCTTTTTGTTTCTGTGAATGGAGAGGGATATGAAAGGGCAGCGATTTTACGCTGGAGAAGTGGTGAAGAAAAAATGAGGGAGGTGCTGTCAGCCATCCATACAAATGAGTTTCCAAAAATGGAATCACAGATTTGACAAATGTATTAAGTGGAATGGAGAGTACTTTGAAGGTGATAAGGTTGTTTTGTAAAAAAAAAATTAAATACAGAGCTTTGAAAAAGAAATCCGGTTTGGGGGGGGGGGATTCCCCCTCATATGAACGTAATCCAATTAGATTCAGTGTAATGATTGATAGGTATGAATTTTTGCTGTCCTTTTGCTCTGTGTGTATGTGTTGGGTTTTGTTGTTGTTGTGTGTGATACTGCTCATTTATTTGTTCCACATAATTTTCTATGCTTAGTTCATTTTGTTTGTGGGTTTTCTTATAATTTTCTTACCTGCTGTTGTTTTAGTATTTACTAAATCTTTATGATTTTCCTAATTTTTACTTTGATGAAAAAGTTTAGTAACTTTCTTTGAGGTTCCAGTATAATTTATGAGTTTGTCCTAAGTTTAAAATACTTGGCTTTCCTTTGAAGTCTATTTGACGTCATCACCATTTGGAAGTTCTGTAATTATACAATTTATTTCTATTTTTTACTGGGTAATTGTCTACATTTACAAGTTGATATCTCTGCTTCTGTATTTGCCGTCTTGACTGTAGATGTGTTTTAGACATGTGGGTGACTTCTGGATGGCACTGTCGTATATACTAACCTAAGGTTGCTGTTTGCCATTGTTGGCTCTCCATCTGAAGAACTCCCTTTAGTATTTCTTGCAATGTTAGGTTGTTGTTGCTGTTTTACTGTTACTTCCTTTCATTTCTATTAATTTGGAAATGTCCTAATTTCTCTGTTATATTTGAGAGGCAATTTTGGCAAATATGTAATTCTTGGTTTGCAATTTTATTTTTCCTCTCAGAGGTTTATATTTGCCATCTCATTGCCTATTTGACTGCGTGCTTCGGCCATGAATTCAGAGCTTAGTCTTTTTCGTTTGTTTGTTTGCTTGTTTGTTTTCAGAGCTTAGTCTTATGGGGTCCCCATTGTAAGTAACTTCTGTTTTTCCTGAGCTGTTTTCAGAATTCAAAGTCTTTGGAAATTTTGATTATTACATATCTTGATGTTTTCTTTTGAGGTATATTCTATTGGGGATTTATTCAGCATACCTTTTCATCTTTCTTGATATTAGAGAACTTTTCTTCCCAGGACACTGTGATCGTTTTCCCTGTGTTTTGGTTTTTTGTCTTGATGATGTCCACCTAATTCTTAGGCTTCCTCAATTTTTTTGTTGGCATTCTTCTTTTTGAATTGTTCCTCTGGCAAATTAATATTTAAAGATTTGTCTTTTATCTCACTAATTCATTGATTTAATTCTACTTCTTTGCCCTTTTGATGCATCTGCTTTTCTTCACCTCTTCTGTATCTGTTTCAGAAGTCATAGCATTAATCTAGTTGCTGATTTTGTATGATCTCATTATTCATGTTTTAAGTTTGTTCTTGTAGTGTTTTTATGGATTCCTGTCATTTTTGTCTAGATTGTCCTTGATTTCCTTACAGCCTTCTACATCTTTCTCTCACGTCATAGAACGTAGCCAGCACCACTCATTCCAACGCCATTCATCACTCAGGAAGGTTGTCTGGCTCTGTACTTTGATCACTTGTTTGAGTCACTCTGTCTTATTTTTTTGTGTGAACTGAATTCTTTTTTATTTTTTGTTTACGTTTTGGATTTTTTTTCTTTCTCTGAGACATTGCAGTGTTTTTGTATTTGTATGTCATTAGCGATTGTATGTTTGTGTATTCTTAGACACTGACCACCTATCTCCTGCAGTGTGTGATAGAAAATAGACACCCTTGCCCAGTTCTCTGTACTGTTCATGCAGCAGAGTTGAGGGGGGCGTGGCTGTTTGCTGCTGTCCATCACTGATCAGTTGGCGTAGGAGTGAGCCTTTGACCAGTGGATGGTGCTGCAGGTGATATGGGAAGGACTGAGGCATGTGGGCCCAATTGCTGTCTCCCACTGGGATGAACAAGGGAAAAATTGAAAATGAAAGAAAAAACTAACAGCAGCAAGAAGAGAGAATAATACAGAAAAAATAGGGGGGAAAACAATCAAACAATATCTTAAAAGAATTTAATAACCAAAAAGGAAAAAATTTAAAGGACTTATTAATAAAATTATTTTAATTGAGTTAACTTTTTAATTAAAATAAAAACAAGGGAAAAGGAATAGAAAGACAGCAACACAATAACCAAGACTAGGGGGCCATGAACATTTATCTCCACAATCCTGAAATCTATAGAGCTAATAGTGCCCAGCTAGCACTACCACTTCACTGAAAGGGATCACATTAGAAAGTCCTGAAGAGAGTGTAAGAATAAGATGGACCAAGACTCAACATCATAAAAGAGACCAGGCTGCTGGTCAGATGGAGACTGGTGAAACCCCCAAGGACTCCCCCATACCCACTCACCTTAAAATAACTAACCATTGAGTTCAAAGTGGTAGCATTTGCCTAAGAATAAAGGTTCGGAAGCATTGAGAGGAATGGAGGTGGGAAAAACTGTTTTGGATCAAAGGACACCATGTGAAGTAAAACGTGACCTAAATAATGAGTACAACACAAACTACTTTAAATAAAGCCAGCATGCACTTCCTCTTCTTCAGGATAGCTAACACTACATTAAAATATCCTGATTTTTAATGGATGAGCAGAGGGAAATACGGCATATGTCCTGTATCTCAAAAATCAGAGCTGGTAGGGGAAAACTGGTGCTTAAGTAATTGTTGAGAAAAGGTATTTTCAATGATTACATCACTGGTCTTATAAAATTATATCAAGTGATCTCCTGCATCCTTTCTATCACCAAGGCTATATTTCACAATTGCTGTTCCTTCTTGTTTCCAGTTTTGACATTCCAATCACCAATAATAATCAATGAATTTGGGATGCATGCCTGATCAATTTCAAACTACAGAATTTAGTTAGTAAAAATCATCAGTTTCCTCACTTTTGGTGTTTAGGATTGGTGCATAATTTTGAATAATGCTTGCCTTAACTGGTCTTCCATGTAGGCTTTAGATGTTTTCCCATCACCGACAGCAATGAACTTCAAATAGATGTTAAAATATTCTTTTTGACAGTGAATATGACACAGTTACTCTTCAATTCATCATTTCCAGCAAAGCAGAGCATATGATTGTCTGCTTCAAAATGGCCAATGCCAGGCAATTTCAGCTCTATTAATGCAGAGTATATGGATCTTTATGTGCTTCGTATAATTTCTGACAACTGTCAATATTCCTAGGTTTATAGCATTCCACATTCTGACCACTGGCCAACATACATTTTGGTGCCTCAAATGTTAGGCTTACTTATGGGTGTGTTTGATATGCTGCTTCAAAAATATGGCACCAGTGTTCCCCTACCAGCTCTAAGTTCTGCGATACAGAGCATATGCTACATTTCCCTCTGCTCACACATTAAAAATTAGGATATTTTAATGTAGTGTTAGCTAGCCTGAGATAGAGGAAGTGCATGCTGGCTTTATTTAAAGTAGTTTGTGCTATACTAAATATATAGGTAAAGTTATACTGCACATGGTGTCCTTTGATCCAAAGATATTTGAACAGAGCAAATTACAAGTACTTGGAATTTTCCCCAAGTATCACTTCACCTTTATTGGGAACTAATAGCAATCCATTCCACTTTGTTATCTTAAAACTGGGCCAGAAATAGGAGTTACTGTATAATAAGTAAGGAGCTCTGGTAGTGTAGTGAGTTATATGTTTAACTGCCAGTCGTTCTGCAGGAGAAAGATGAAACTTTCTGTTCCCACAGAGGTTTCCAGCCTCAGAAACCCACAGGCAAAGTTCTACTCTGTCCTATAGGGTCTTTGTGAGTCAGAATTGAACAACTGGTAGTGAATTTGGTACAATAAATAGAAATTCAAATGTTCTCAAACTCATAATGAATCTGTCAGAGTTCAAACTACTTTATTAAAATTAAAATGTTCTACCCTTGTTATGAGACAGCACAATTTCTCTACCTGTGCACAGAAATTCTTAAAAGAAGAGAAGAGTTTTTATTATAAAGAAGGTTGGAGTCAACCTAAAACATTTAACATAATTTATCAATTGATTTTTAAATATTAAAATGAGTTCTGAGAGGTTTACTGCACAATTTCAAGAAGAAAAATTTAGATCGTCAAAATATTTATGAAATGCTATGGAGTCTTACGTTTTCAACGCTCTCAATTGCCCTCAGGCCTTCCATAAACCGGTATGTGCCTTTTCCATTTTCCTCTTTCATTTCCCACACTTCTCAAGCTCTGTTCTGCCTTTGCAGTATCAAACTTGTAGTCTCTCTCTCTATGGCACAGCATCTCATGCCCCGAAGAAAACCCTGCTATCATGGAATTGATTCTAACTCATAGTGACCCTGTAGGACAGAGGAGAACTTCCCCTTTGGATTCCCAGACCTTTAAGTTGTTTAGAGGCTGCAGAGTGACTGGTGGGCTAGAGCCACCGACCTAATGATTCGCGTTCAGTGTGCGACCAACTAGCCGCCATGGGTTCATATACCGCTTCCATTGGAAGACCTTTCATACCTACTTCTTTTTCAAATATTTTTGAAATTTTTTGGCGTATTCTGTAATTTGTGGGTCTGAATTCATCTCATATTTAAAACTAGGATGATGAGTTAATAAGTAGAATTTAATAGGTGAAAATATAGTGGAACAACCTATCTAAGACAGGAGAGCTGATGCAAGCTATAATATGAAATTTTATGAATCAGCACCCCAAATAACCCAGGAACAAGTCTAAACACCAAGAAGCTAAGAAAATTTTTATTAAGTACCATTATTTGTTATCTTATTAATTATTAATCATTAAGCATTATTAATGGATGTCAGCAACTGTTTCTTCTCATTTTGAGTCATGAAGATGAAGGTCCTGAAAGCTTTTCTTCATCCATGTCATTAAGCTTAGGGAGCCCCAGTGGTGCAGGGAACTATGCACCATGTAGGCTGCTAACCATCATGCCATTAGAGTTGGCTGCTTCGAGGAGGAAGTTACTCTCCAATCATATATTGAGGGTCTTCCAACCTGAGGAGCTCACTACAGGCACTATATCAGACAATAGTCCATTGTTATGGAAAAAGTTTTCACTAGCTTTTTTAGAAGTAGATTGCCAAGTCTTTCTTTCTAAATCTAATAGTCTGGAGGCTCTACTGAAACCTGTCCACCATGGGTGACCCTGCTGGAACTTGAAATACCAGAGGTATTGTTTTCATATTACAAAAACATCGAAGCCACCAAAGTATACTGTGTTAGTTTGGGTAGACTAGAGAAACAAATTCATAGACACTTTCGTATATAAGAAAGAGCTTTACATACAAGAGCAATTGAATCGTGAGAAAACATCCCAGCCCAGTCCAGATCAAGTCCATAAGTCCTATATTAGCTGAGGTAGTTGGTTTATTGTGCCAACCAGGCCAATAAACACACGTGGAGTTAATTGAAGGGTGGAGGGATAAATGGCTCAATGAGCCTCGCCTTTCTGGTTTTCGGGTCTCTTGTTTTCTAATGGTCGCACCAGGGTGCAGCTGCCTTAGCTAGTTCCCTGCTTCAGCTAACAAAGCTCACTTCCTGCAAGACATCCCTGAGGAGAAGCTGCATGGACCTACCCGGATGCAACCCTGGGTGCTGGAGCAGCCATGTGGAGACCCCTGCCAACGCTGAGATGCTTACACATTCACTGATTCGGCTTTCCTCCTGAAGTCGGCATCAGTGTGTGTGTTTTGTGAGATGGAAGAGGACTTTGTGGATTGGTGTCAGATGTATGAGTTAATGTTGGTCTTGTGGGCTTGGGCAGCACTGGGTTGGGATGTTTTCTTGATGTGCACTTAACCTTTATACAAAACTCTGTTACAAATGAGTTTCTGTGGATTTATTTCTCTAAAGTACCCAGACTAACACATTAGCCCATATGTCTAACACCAATTTATAAAGTCCTCTTCAAACTCATGAAACACATGCAATGACACCGAAAGAATGCAGGAAGATCACAGGCCAGTGGGTGGGAAGTCTTGTGAATCCAGTGTGGGTAAAGGCATCTAAGCCCTGGCAGGGGTCTTCCACACGGTTCCCTCAGCTCTGAGGCTCTGACTGCTATCAGCCTGTCTCCATGGGGTCTATAGCTCAGGGCACTAGCATAGTTCCATGTATCTTATCAGCTGCAATGTCTCTCAGGGAGTGAGCCTAGAGAGAGTGTGTGTGTCTCCCTCTTCCAAGAAGGAAATACAGGAGTTCCCAGAATTCTCAGGAGAAGGCCATGCCCACACAGAGGCCTCATTGGCTATATTCTGATTGACAGCCTAGATGCCACCCTATACTCTTAATCCTCAAACTGACACCAGATTATGTAACTACCACATATACCAAACTGAGAGCAAGCAATGGAATACTATTATAAATATCATATTGAAGTTGTCAAGGATTTCATTTTTCTTGGGTCCACAATCAACACCCATGGAAGCGTAGTCCAGAAGTTGAATGGAAAATTGTATTGGGCAAATAATACTGCAAAAGCTCACTCTAAAGTATTAAAAAGCGAAGATACCACTTTAAGGAATATGGTCCTTAGAATGAAGATGGCACTTAAGTGTTCAGGACATGTTTTTTTGGAGAGACCTATGTTAGGCTGGGTTCTCTAGAGAAGCAAAACAAGTACTGCTTGTATGTGTAGGTATATAGAATGAGAATTATATAAAGAAGTGGTTCACACACAGGAGCCAACTAAGAGGGAAGGAGAGAGAAAGAGTGGACCACAACCTGGCCCACCAAGCCCAAAGGATGAGATTTCTGCTCAGAGCAGCCAATGCACATAGAGGACCATAGGTCTAGCCCCACCATGAGGCACAGCGTCCTCTCACTGACCCATAGTGCTACAGGGCACAACAATGGAGACAGTGTGGGAATTGTGCCTGGTTTGACCTTGCCCCCCACCCTACCCACACAGGGGCAAAACTCTAAGGGAGTGCAACAGAGCAGCAAGGGGAGCAAAGCAATGAAGGCCCTGAAGAATACCAAAAATAGATTTCAGGGGCATCTCAGCAGACTTGATTGGAAAACATTCATAAAGGTCAACAGAGAGACCTGGAACTATTTATAGGCTTTTATTTTCTTTCTTTTTTTTCACTTTTCCATATCTATCTATATAAGATAGGCAGGATAAACAATCCCAAGGAGAAAACAATGGGACCAACAGTTCTGGGGGCACATGGAGAGGGGGAGGTGGGGGAAAGGACCCAGGGACAAGGGAACAACAAGTGATCTAAAATCGATGCTGAGGAAGGTATAGAATGCCTGGTGGGGCTTGATCAAGTGCAAAGTAGCCGGGAGGACTTACTGAAAGCTGAATGAAGGTTGAAAATGATAGTGCGACAAGAAGAAAGTAAAAGGAAATAGAGGAAAGAACTAGCGGGCAAAGCACATTTATAGAGGTATAAATATAGGCACATACATGTGTAAATATATTTTTATATAACAATAGGGACATAGATCTATGTACATATATTTATATGTTAAGTATTAAGGTAGCAGATGGATATTGGGCCTCTACTCAAGTACTCCCTCAACACAAGAACACTTTGTTCTAAAAACCCAGCATTCTGTGATGCTCACCTTCCCAACACCATCACTGAAGTAAAAATGGGTGCATTAGTAAGTGTGGTGAAGAAAGCAAAGATGATGGTACCCGGCTATCAAAAGATATAGCATCTGGGGCCTTAAAGGCTTGAAGATAAACAAGCGGCCATCTAACTGGGAAGCAACAAAGCCCCCATGGAAGCACAGCAGCCTGTGTGATCATGAGGTTTCGATGGGATCATGGACCAGGCACCAGAAGACCCAGCACAAACAATCATACTGATGTGAATAAGGTGAGACCCAAAGCCCACTTATAGACAATTGGACATCCCCTCACAGAAGGGTCACAAGGAAGGGAGGAGCCAGCCAGGTGCAAGATAGCACCGACAAAACATACATTACTTCTTCCCCTCCCCACTATTATGACCCCAATTCTAGCTTACAAATTCGGCTAGACCAGAGGATGTACACTGGTACAGATAAGAGCTCTTGGCACACGGATTCCAGGACAGATAAACCTCTCAGAAACAATGATGGGAGTAGTGATACCATGAGGGTAGGGGGGTGCTGGGGGAGAAAGGAGGAACTAATTACAATGATCGATGTATAACCACCCCATGACTCAGGAGGATGAACAACAGAAATGTGGGTGAAGGGAGATAGCAGTCGGTGTAAGATATGAAAATAATAATAATTTATAAATTATCAAGGTTTCATGAGGGAGGAAGGGTAGGGAGAAAAAAAAAAGAGGAGCTGATACCAAAGGGCTCAAGTCGAAAGAAAATGTTTTGAAAATGATGATGGCAACATGTGAACAAATGTGCTTGATACAATGGATGGATGGATTGCGATCAGAGCTGTAAGCGCCCCAATAAAATGATCATCCATAAATACATTAATGAATTTAATTAAAATGTTTAAGAGGGAGACACTTGGTGTGATTGACACAGTGGCTGCAGAAAGGGTCTCAAAACCAGCACCAAGTCTGAGGAGGGTTCAAGTCCCGGAAGTGCTTCACTCTGTTGCAGGCGGGTCCACACAATTTGGAACTGATTCAATGCCACCTCAGAAACATTTTGTTATGATGACTCCCTGATGTCAACTACGGTTAGTGCACAAATAGCCTCCTTTTAAAAGACTCTGCATCTTTCCAATCCAGAAAAAGTGAGCTTAAGATTCCTACTTTAAATATGCTGTAGACA
Organism: Echinops telfairi; assembly: GCF_000313985.2. Lineage (NCBI taxonomy): Eukaryota > Metazoa > Chordata > Mammalia > Afrosoricida > Tenrecidae > Echinops > Echinops telfairi. The sequence continues at coordinate 37,221,508 of NW_022103968.1, forward strand.
AATTATCCACTAGAAGAAACAACACGTTCCTATCAGGCCAACATAGTACTTTTTACTATATTTATCCATTCTTGGCAGGCCTGAGTACACAGAATTAGTCTTTAGATATTTTGATATGTTCTTTTTTTTTTTGCTGTATAAAAATTAATTAGTATGATAACTTCTTGTTGAACTGTACTTTTATCCCTCTGTGACCCATTTAATACTATTTCTTTGAAATTTATTTGCTCTGGTACTAATTTTGCCTTTCCTGCACATTTTGTTAGCATTTACATGGTGTGTCTTTGTTCACCATTTAGTTTCAACCTCTCAATGTTTGTTATCAGTGTTTCTTATAAACAGCATCTAAATTTCTATGGGGTGTTGTTTTACTCCATATAAGAGTATTTCTTTTAATGGGAGGCATTTAGCACCTTTATTTTTATTGACTTTAATATATTCTTGCTGCTTTATTTCATGTTTGCTGCCCACTCATTAATTGATATATTCAGTAAATATTTACCAAGCTTTGTGGTTCTTTCTCATATAGACTTTTTTGCAAGTTGTAAATGAGTTGTGTTTGTAACCATAGTGATGTTGATAAATACTTTTGATACCACATCTTACAGAAAGAATACTTGTTTTGAAGTTAACAGATGACAAAACTTGAGCTTAAAACATGGTAGAGCTTATTGACAGTGATTGCCAACTGGATCAGGCTTAGTTTTGGTGGGATTCATGCAGTCCACAACGGTACCTTTTCTGAAATAAAGTTGTCCGGGACTTGGAATCAACATTGGGCTTAAATATGGCCCAGTTCTGATGACTTCTCCCATTCAGTCATAGCCCTAACCTAAGAACAATTCTTATCATGTAGTTCTACTCAATATTCACCCTCAAAAAGAGATTACTGAAGATATGGATACCATAACAAAATGTGCTGAAGAAATCAGATGGTACTCGGCCATCAAAAAGAATAGCTTCTGGAGTCTTAAAGGTTGATCTTCAAGAAAACAACCATCTAAGTGAGAAGTCAGCTAAGTTCACATGGAAGAAGTACACCAACTTGTGTGATCCAAGGATTAATTGTAAATAATAAAATCTAAATTAGAAGGAGGGGAATGTATCAGAGCTTAAATTGCGAACACCGAGTTTGAGGAGGCTATGGGTGACAGTGGAAGCCCCAAATCCATTTGCAGGGTCCACACGTGGATTAAGCCTCCGGTGTATCTCCGCTGACCACAGTCCAGGGAAATGAATAGCCTTGCTGTAAGACTGAGAGCATGGTACTGTCGATTGTGGTAGATGTCGTTAGGTTAAAATGTTACACCTTATTGTTTGATCTCCCTTTTGACTCATTTTAAAGTTGTTTCCATTTTTAATATTTTCTGCTTTCTTTTCGACTGAAGTTTTTTTCAGTTTTGTTTTGTCATTGTTGGGTTTGTTTGCTTCTTGTTTTTGTTTTGTATGATTTTCTATATGAAACCCAGGATAGCTAAACCTATTGAGACAGTAACTGGATTAATAATTACCTAGGAGCATGGCAGGGGAGGTTTGGGGGCAATGGGGGAGTTAAGAACAATAAGTACAAGAAAGAACAAAATGTTCTGAACTGGATTGTGGTGATGATTGCACAATTCTTCTTAATATGATTGTACTATTCAATTATAGGCTATGAATTATATGCCAATAAAAATTTTTCCCCGTCCTTAGATATTTAATTAGCCTCTGTGTACATATGTAAAATGCATCAATAAAAACCCCAGCATGATTGAGGGGAATTAACTGGATCCATTTGAGAGAGAGAACACTTTCCCCGATGCTAGCTTTATTGCAGAGTGTTAGCAATGTCTATATAAAACTAAAAGTTCATCTGTCTTGGTTTGTGGTCTATTTCCTTTTTAGCGCTGGGTGCTGTTAATAGACAGGAAAGGAGAAGGCATGTGAGCTATGTTATCTGCTGGTCATTAACGAGGAGTCAAGTGGCAGACCATGGATTGAGACACATCCGGAGCATACAGGGTGGGCCTGGAGATTCCACAGGGGAGACTAGGCGATAAGGAAACGCCGAGGTTGGGGGCTGCTGACCGACGCGGCCTTCCTGTGACCAGCCACTGGTTCTTTCGAGAATGTGGCTTCCTGCACCCCCACATAAGGAAAGGCATTGCCTTATTCCATCCACATCCTCACGTTCCCTGCACTGAAACCCACCGCACTGCATCTCAGCACCCCTGGCTAGAGTTTGGGAAGGGCCTGGGAGCCTGTTGGCTCTAAGCAAAGTGGCGCTGTCAAGAAACGTGAGTGAAGGGACACATCGGACAATGTAAGATATGACACAATAATAATTTCGAAATTATCAAGGACACATGAGGGAGAAGGGAGCGGGGAAGAGAAGGAAAAAAAAGAGGAGCTGATACAAAAGGCTCAAGTAGAAAGCAAATGTTTTGAGAATGATGAGGGCAACAAATGTACAAATGTGCTTGATACACAATGGATGGATGGATGGATGGTGAGAAGAGTTGTACGAGGCCCCAATAAAATGATTATTTAAAAGAAAAGAAAAACTTGTATGAACAAGTGAAACCCTCCTTTTAACTTTCGAATATTATTTCTACCTTCAATTCTGCCATCGGCCGCCCCCGCCACACACAGTTTTCAATACATAATTTACTAGAAAAGAGGAACTATCACACAGCCCCCTCCCCAGTTTCTCCCCGGTGCGGTTTGTCCAGGTCGGTGGTTCTGATCTACTGCGAACCCAAATGGCCTCCCCAGGGCCTTCAGAGGTGTTTCCTTGCCACCTTCCTTTGGAGCAAGAGGACCTTGTCAGCCCTTGTAAACAATCCCGGCCTGCACAAAGCAGCAAGACGGGAGCCTATCCCTCTTCACGCTCTCACTTCGTCCTGAGTGGGTTCCAATCCCAGAGGCGTCAGTCTGCTCTGTAAATGCCTTTGTGAAACCCGAGACCCTCAGCCCAGGAGAGCAAAGCTCTTGGAGCGGTTACAATTTCCCTCCTCCCTGCAAAAATCTGCTTGTGTTGGCAGCAGAAGCATCTGTTTTTCCAAACAAGCTCTTCCATTTTTCATGTGAATTGGGCGCAGAAACCACCGCCTGGCTCCTGGCAAATGGCACAGAGAGGGTCACCTCCCTTACAGGTCTACACAGGAAGTCGATGGCGCGCATGCCGAGAGGATCGTTGTCCTTCATAAGCCCTTCTCAGGATGAGGAGCAGAGCTCCACTTACCAGAAGGCAAAGGAGTGCCCATAAGCTCAGACCCTGAAGTCACAACTGGGCTCCTCCAGAATCTCACACCCCATGTAGCCTCAATCATTGTGGTTTTCGAATTGAAAGAAAGGGGACAGAAGGAAGGAAGGAGAGGAAAAGGGATGGGAAAGGAGGAGAGGGGCGGGATAGAAGGAAGGAGGGAAGGAGGGAGGAAAGAAGGAAACGGAAAAAGGTACGGAAGAAGACTAGAAGGAGAGAGCAGAAGATAGGGAGGGAAAGAAAGGGGGAGAGAGAAAGAAAGGAGGAGAAAGACCGGGCACAGAGAGGAAGAGGTAGAAAGAGAAAGGGAGAAGAGGAAGTAAATTCTTGAACTCGTTGGGCTCCACCTGGTCACTGCGTGGGACATTCAGGAGTTCTTCACCATGCCTTGCCTGGTGCCCACCCCCTCCCGCAGACACCCAGGGCATCTTTTTGCCTTGCTGCAAGGTCAATAGTTCAAACCTCTCATCTGATGTGTGGGCGAAAGATAGCTTTCTACTCCCATAAACAGTTACCTTCAGACACCCATAGGAGGAGTTCTGCCCTGCTCGGTAGGGTCTCCGTGAGTCAGAATTGGCTTGATGGCAAAGAGTTTGGGTGTCTTCATCTAAACCTAACTGGGTAGATGTCCCCTTGACACATTTTTGTTGGGACAGGATTACTGGGACATTTCACTATAGACTAGTTTCTGTCCACTGACTTAGGAATCCTAAGAAGAAAAATGTGTAAAAGACCGAGCTATGTATCTGCTAGGTTTTTCCAGCCTGGATGATCCTTCCCAGGCTGTGGGTGAGGATGTATTTCAGAAGGGCCGGTTTGAGAGATGTGGTACTCACTGGAGAATATGCAGGAGAAATCCTTTTCTCTAACAGAGATGTAGCATTTTGGATGCAGGGTGGTTGGAATACTTAACCTGAAATCGTGAACTTTTCCCTTATGTCAGTGAAATAGAAAACCAATGATCTGAAACAAAAAGGACTGGGGTCTCGGTCTCTGATAGGCTAAGTCGTTGATCAGGGCAGCCCAGTTGTTGCTAGTCAGACAGGTAGCAGGATCCGGAGCTCATCAAGCTCACTGGCCCACCCCTGCTCCTCCGCCTGCTCCCCACGGCCCTACCGGAACTTTCCCTCAGAAGGCATTTCTACTTTCTCGGCCTCTAGTGCTCCATTTTCTGAACTGTAGTATGTGCCACATATGGCGGCGGCGGCAGAGGGCCCTCTTGGACCCTTGGAGGAAGGGGGTTACTTTATTGCGAGTCTTTATTCTTTCCATCTTCTGTCCATTTGGTTTGCTGCCTGGTTCCTGAAATATAGCGCAGCACTGTCTCCTGCTGCTCGGCTAAGAGGTTCTGTTTGGCCCTTGAATGTCTTCTCTTTGCTTGACTTCCTTTGTTTTCTGCTGTGCTCAGGACTAGCTACATAATGTTCAAAAATTATTAAGAACTTCAAGCCGGTGACTGTAGATGGTGAAACCAAACAGGGGGCCTACCGAGGTTGTTTCCTGAGGGGAAACGGGCATGTTGGTATGGCACTCTGGGGTCAACAGTGGAGGCTCTTTATGGCCAGAGGAAGGGGTCGGTAAGTAGCCCAGCACTCCTTTGACTCAGTCCCTGCTCAATGGTGCCACTGTCCCTGCTGGGAAGCCCTGCTGTCCCCTAATATTTGGTCCAACGTTTGAAGACTCCATGGACTCTCTAGTTCAGGGCTAGTTGGGAAGAAAAGAGAGAGGGGTTAGGCCCTGGTGACTCTTAAAAATCAGGCAATGGGTAAAAGTCCTTGCGGGCTTTACTTCCGATCAGCCAGGACAAGGCTTTGGTATTAAGTATCTTTCCCCATTTAGGTTTTTGCTACTATTAACTTTTGTTCACAGCTGTCCCTCCGGGTGCCTGCTGTGGCCTGTTGTACCCGACTCCTCAACTTTGGAAGTGACTTCCGATGTCTCTCTAGATGGACACCCTGACTTCGTTGGGCTGGACTAGGGTGTGTGGAGAAGTCTGTGCCCATGGGTGAATCCCCACCTGGCCTTTGCCCTGAACCCTCCCCAGAATGTCAGGAAGCTGGAGACTCAGTATCTGTTTTAATGAGATCACTCGCCACAAACAGCACATCACAAGGAAAAGGAATTTGAGCTGATGCAGAAGCTTCTCGGCACCCCTTCCCTGCCCAAGCCACCCTAACTCCTCTCATTAAATGACCAATAAGGACTGGGCTCCTCAGATTTCAGTGTTTACTATTTATTGCTATAAAGTGTTGTATAGTTTGTAAACTCCCCCCCCCCAAATAGTTGATGCCTAAAATCATTACATGCCTGATTCTTTTATATTCCATTGTTTGGCACAAAGTGTGTTTTTTATTTGGAAAAAGGAAGGAAAAAATAGACAGGAAGAGAAGGAAGAAAGAAAAGAGGAAGGAGGAAAATTCTTGAACTCTTTTGCCCTCCATCTGGTCACTGCATGGGACATTCAGGAGTTCTTCACCATCACCTACCTGAGCATCTTTTTGCCTTACTCATGTCTGCATGGTCACTAGTTCAAACCCACCAGTAGCTTTGTGGGAGAAAGATGAGACAGGCTTTCTACTTCTATAAAGATCCGTAGTCTGAGAAGCCCACAGAGACAGCTCTCCCCTGTCCTATATGGTTGCTATAAGACGGAATTGACTTGGGGTGTTTCCTTGGCACAGGAATTGGGGGATGAAGTAATAAGCCACCAACTGGTAGATTCTTGAAAACCTCAACTTAAAAAAAAGAGAGAGAGAAAGAGAACTCTATTGTTGGCATTAAAGGAGATTAAAAATAAACTAATTAAAAGCCAGTGTTTGCCTTATCGTAAGACTTTTTCTCGCCATTTTCTTCACCGTGTAAAGTGTGGTCCAATGGATAGCATGGTCCCTGAGTATGAGTCAATCTTCGTTTCTGCCTGAGTCTCTGAGCTGGCTGAGACGGTGAGCGCTGACGGACGTTGACACTTTCATCAGAAACCTCTCCATGCCATTTCCCGTTAGACTGCGGCGAGAAAGCAGGTCATGAGTAAACCCTTCTGGCTGAGATGCTTATTTACCCAACCTGCTGTCTAGCTGGCAGTGCCCAAAAAGGATGCAGCTGTGAGACACTGCCTCTGGGAGCCTCATTGCCTGGTATTCTGTGGCTCTGACGGAGCCTTTCAAGCATGCTGGCAGCCAGAACTCTATGCTGGGCACTTGCTTCCTAGCTTTGGGCCCCTTCCCTCTGACCCCATGCGGAGGCCTTCTGTTTTGTTTGTTCCTCATCTAACATGTGTTTATTGAGTGTTTACTCTGTGTCAGGCACGGCTCCAAATGCTTAGCCCGATAGCAGTCAGAGAAACAGATAAACATCTGTTCCTTTGTAGAGCTTAGGCTCTAGGGCTACAAGACTTGGTTTATTTAAACATTTTGAAAATCCACAGAAAAAATGGAAAGCATACTACAATGAACACTGATAGACTTGACATCTGGATTCACCAATTGTTCATTTGGGGCACGTTTGTTTCCCCCCCTCCCTCGGCACATGCACACTGTTCTTGCTGAGCCATTGGGCAGTAGCTAGTATGACGCCACACCCCTAAGTACTTCAGGATGCACCTCGTAAGACAAACGACATGCGCCGGCATTACCACAAAGTGTCAGCACACAGAAACTATCACGAAGGCATGGCAAGTGTCGAAGATACAGTCCATTGTCTCCAGCCGTTCCAAGAATGTGTTGTGTGGCTTTTGTTATCTAAGTGCCAGGAGCAGATCCAGGTCCACACATTTCATTTGGTTGTTACCTCTCTTGGGTTGGTGAGTTTTTGTTTTGTCCCCCCCCACCCCACCTTTTTGTTTGCTTGTTTGTTTTTCAAGCCATTGGCTTTTGACAGGGAAGGGTCCAGGCCTGTTGGATTGTTCCGCATCCTCCATTTACCTGAAGCTACCTCATGATTAAAATCAGGTTCAATATCTTTGACAAGAGTCCAGGCTTGACAGTAGTTGTTTCCTCCACGGTGTGGGAGCCTGCGTTGTTTTTCAAGTGGCGCAACTATAAACCTTTGCATAGGGGAAAGATGAAATTCCTGGGCAAAGACTAAATTCACCTGACAATTAACAGAGGGTTAAATATACGCTAGCCTAGCTTTGGGCCAAAAATACTGAGATATCTAAGTCCCAGGGTGGACCACTGTGCTGGAAGTCAGAAGATGTGACTCTTGATCCTGGTTTTGAGTGTGATTTGGGACAAGCCACTTTACCGTTCAGGCATCATTTGTTTTGTGTGGATAGAGAGGGGACCAGAGTGCACAATATTAACACCTTGTGAACGTTCCAAAAGTCTGTCTTTTCTAGACGTTCATAATATCTAGTATAAAGAAACGTTTCAAACCCTGCAAAAGGAGGGTAGTTTCCATAAGATTTCAATGGCAGGAATTTTACCTTTTGCCTTCTCATCCCCTTGATCTGGCAAAAAATGTTGTGAAAAAGTGTAAAAAGTGCTTGAGAAATGTTTTTGCTGGTGAGGGTCTTTGCTGCCTGAAACTAATGTGAAATAAACAAACGAAACTGCCAGGACTTGGATGACCCACAAAGAACTATGTTCTGGTACAATGTTCAGCACTGGGACGTTTACCAAGGGACGTTTGAGAGGTTCCACTAACCTTAGTCTGGCCCTTCCCCATTGCCAGCCAATGTCCACCACGGCCGTTCAGTGTTTGGTGTTTCCATGGCCTACATTGCTGATTCACAGAGCATCCGGACTCAAGATACCTTGCAGCATTTTTGATTTTTTCATTATGAATCTCCAAACTATACAGAGAAATTTTTTCCCCAGGACTCCTTCCTTGAAGTCAGAAATTGCATTTTAAAAAGAATTCTCCCCTGCTTTCATAAATTGGCTAAAAAGGTTCAATGGATTTTCTTTCCATGTTTGCAGACACATAAGTACTTATCGCTCATCCCAAGTGGATGTCCTATGCAATTGAATGTGGAGTCATTCCGAAGTCACATCAAAATCTTTTCAGTGTTCCTGTGACAATCAGTCTTCTTTAAAAAGTTTTAAAAAACCTGAAAGGGAACTCTCCATCCGCCTACTATAGATTCAGTGAAACCTCATCTCATAAAATAAATTTAGCTTTTCGAAATGTGTAAGGGGAGGAAATCAGTAGGCATTTACATTTTAAGTGATTCTCTCTCACACACACACTCATCGCCTCTGTAGTCCTTGTAGCCAGTCCAGTCTTCCTTGTCACGGCACAAATGTTGAGTTTTAAAGACGCTGCTGTGTTAAGACTATGAGAATTAGTGGAGGGGGGACTTTGACAGCCTTTTATTACTACCTTTCAGCACAAATGAGGAGTCCTAGTGACATAATGGGGACACTTGGGCTACTAACAGCAAGATCAGCAGTTCAGAGCCACCAGCTTTCTACTCCCGTGAAGAGTCGCAGCCGCAGAATTCCACAGGGGCAGCTCTACCCAGCCTTAGACGGCTGCTGTGTGTCAGCATTGGCTGGATGGCAACGTGTGCAGTTTGTGTTTGCTTTTTCACACTTGTCTCTTTCGAAGGAAAGGGAGGGGAGGAGAAGGGGGGCTTGTCTAAATCTATAAGCCCTTAGGAAGTTTAAAAAGGCATATTTGAAATTGCTTTGATTTGATTTGGCCCCAAGTTGATCTTGAAACTTGAATTCACTTTAAAGGAAGGTGTGACCATTTTTATGTTTATTAAATGGCACCTGCCTTAAAATGGTGGAGATACATGGAGCTTGTAAAGCCTTGTAGATCATTTCTCATTTTTAAGTTCTGAGAAATCAGCAATCATGGATATTTATGTCTCTGTTTGGGACCATAATTTTGAGACCTTAGTAAAACCTCACCCAAACCCGGGGCCTGGAAATAATTTTGTTCAAATCTCTCATTCTATAATCCGAGGATCCGAGACTCCAAGATATGAGGTCAATGCCAAGGTGGTGAAAATGGTTAGCTCAGCAACTAGCCAAATGGTTGGTGGTTCAAGCCCACCCAGAGATACCTCCGAAAATCCAGCCACTGAAAACAGATCACTGGAAATTGGAGTTGGCAATACAGCTCTTACGTTTGCCACAGTCTGGGTAGAAAAGGTAGTCATCAAAGGTGGGGGGGGGGGGGGGGCTGTTAAAGGACCCCCGAACTAATTCCTATAGGCTTAGTAAAATATTGTGGATCAGACTAGCAACATTGTGCTCAGATTAGCAAATTAACTGAACGTGTTTTCATTTGCCTCATGTGACTATTTTATACACAATGTGGTCCTAGAGCCCATAAGGATAGACGACTGGGCTTCATCAACTTTGCAGAACGGTCTGTTAGGCTGTATGCACCTACTGGCAGACACAGGTTTGCATGTGAGTGTGAAATTTAAGCTGAGGCACACATTTGGGCAGAGATGGCTGCTGTGTGATATGGGGCCGATGCTCTGGCCATACATTGTTGATGCTGGGTGGCTAAATGAGTGTAGAATCCATTAAAATTCTTGTCTATAAGATGCCACTACATCCGCCTGACTCAGCAACCCTCTGCATGTCAGAATAAAGCACTACCTGGGCTCACACTCCCCTCCCCACACTGCGGTATGTTTTCACTTGTTTGAACCTATTCCTGCAGCCCTGTGTTGATCCAACTCAATGATGGTTTTCCTTTTATTTTGTTGACGACTCTCTACTTTACCAAGCGTGACACCCTTCTCCAAGACTGGTCCCTCCCAATAAAATGTCTAAGGCACTTGAGTTCCACTCTTATCATCCCCACTTCTAAGGAGCATTCTGGTGGTACTTCCTCAAAGGCTGATTTGTGCATCCCACAGCCCATGGTCAATTCAAAGTCTTTGTCAACACCACCATTCAGATGCTTCAATTCTTCTTCATCCTCACTTCTCCACTGCCTAGTGATTGAAAATACCATGGCTTGGGTCACCATTGGTCCTCAAAGTGGTATCTTTGCTTTGAGCATTTTAAAAAGACTTTGGCAGGAGATTTGTCCACTGTTTCTTGACTGCTGCTTCCATGAGCAATTATTATGGATTGAAGTAAAATGAGATCCTTGGCAACTTCCATACCCACCTCTCACTGCCGCCTCCCCGCCCCCACTCCCACCTCGCCTCTTATTAGGATGCTGCCTACTGGTCCAGTTGGGGGATTTTCCTTTTCTTTATGTTGAGAACAAGCCACAGTCAAGACTGTAGTCTGATTGTCATCAGTAAGTGCTTCAAGTCCTCTTTGTTTACAGCAAACAGGCTATTGAGTGAATCTTCCTCCGATTCTAATGCCATGTTCTTCTCTGGTTTAGTTCATTTTGCTAAAGATACGTTTCAGCCTTCCCTACCACTGAGAAACTGCCCACATTTGAGGAAAGAATCAGTTCTGAAACAACCCGACTGTGTCGGGTGATTTCCACCCACGCTCTATCCATCGTCCTGAACAGAGGAGGACTTCACTCTTGATTCTCTCTGGCCTTTGAGAGGAAATGAAGGATGGCAGCTGTCACCATCCTGCTCAAAATGGCTGCAAATAGTTTAGGCTTTTCAAATACAGGTGATTCTTTCCCTGGTTGGTGAGGGAGGGAAAACAACCTTGAACCTTGTTTGCTTCACTTTGGTGCCCTCTCTTTGGCATTGGAGAGTGTGTAACTGAGCCATGGCCTGGCCTTAAGGACACTTAGATTCCTGTCCAGGCACAGTCAGCCGCTTCCCTGAGCCAAGAAAGGTGAGTCGCAGCTGAGATTGGGAAAGCTATTCAGAAGGATGGCAAAATGAGCGAGTGCAAGTAGAACCGTGGAACAAGGAGTCTTGTGAGTCAGAAACTTGGCGATCGTTCCCGGAGCCCTTCCTTTGAGCATCAAGGTTGGTATGTTAAGGACAAGGAGTGTTAATAACAATCAAATTGTAGATGCTGTAAAAAGTCTTTGACTGGATCAGCTAAAGTGACCATTCAAAAAGAACCTAACCATCCATAAATCTGAGGGTCGAATAAAATATGGCATGTCCACACAAACAAAGCCATACAGCTAGTTGAAAGAATGACATAGAATTGTTTTTGCTAGTAAAGGGCAACCTCCAAGACATGCTATTTAATAAGAAAACAAACAAAACAAAAAGCTATATACCATATGTATTTGTGTATAAAGCCAAGTTTTTCAGCACAATTGTTATGCAGTTTTTGTGGTAAAATTAGGTGCCTTGGCTGATATTCAGGTCATCTTATACTTGAGTATATATGGTATGTATATAGATAGTAAACACTCTATAAAATCTCAACTAAGCACCTCCTTTCGGTGCTCTTTTAATTTCTAACAATAATGCATCTACCGATTTCTCATAGAATTAAGAAAGCAAAATAAGAAAAATAAAGCTTTCAGGAGAAGTACAATGTTTGAAACTCCAGGCTTCGTGTGGAAAGACCGAAGGCACTTGGAGCGGAGCTGTCTGGTACAGAACCCAGGTGGCGTCTAGGCAGGTCCTGGGTTCTCTGGGTGAAGCAGTCATTGCTTTCAGCCCCGCTTCTTTGCCTTTCACTTTACCAACAAGATGATCGTTCGGTCACTTGTCATTTCATCCATTGACATGCACAAGCCCTGATGTTCTTGAGGGAAGTCACATGGACAAAACCCAGGGACCCTTCTCCTCCTCGTTCTGGCCAGATATGGACAGCGGGTGGCTAGAGGGCTTAGGTGTGTTCATTCATCCTGGAGAGGAAACGTTTGAGCCTATGATGAAGCTGAACAGGCAAACTGCAGGCCCTACCTTACTAAGGGAGCTATGGAAGGAACTCCTTACACACACGACAGAGAACTTGCTTGCCATCCTGGCGAGTAAGAACGCTTTGAAACGCAGTTTTGTCTTCTGATTTATTCCCCAAACCAAAACTCACTGCCACTGAGTCCATTCTGACTGGTCGTGACCCTAGAGGACAAGGCAGAACTGCCCCGGTGCACTTCTGAAACTGGAACTTGTTACAGCAGGAGGAAGCCCTGTCTTTCTCCCCCAGAGCAGCTGGTGGTTTCAAACAACTGACCTTGTCATCAGGTCAGCAGCCCAATGAGTAACCAGTCCACAAGGAGGGCTCCTTTAGGGAGCTAAATATTTCAGAATCTCTTTTTGGAAAGAACATCGTCTCTTTTCAGAATGATAAACTAAATCAAGGTGGACAAATTAGCTGAGAACCAGCGAAGTGACTGCGCCAGTCCCGAACACGCTTCAGGGCTTGCCTGCCTCGCTCCCTTCTTCAGGGCCTGCCCATTCCGTGAACCAGTCCTCAAGTGCCTTGCCTCCACAGAAATGTTCTTCAAGACTTCCTGGCAGATGTGTTCCCTTGAACTCTTTACAGAATCAGTCAGATTTGAGGGGAAAACGAAATTATCAGAAGAAGCCAAGGGCTTGGTGAACCATTCTGCCCTCTTTTACTTGCATTCTCTGGTGTGATTTGAATCTTGGAGGCAATTGACAAATTCTGTCCATCAGGCTCCCCTGGGGCCTTGAATGGGCGTAGGAAGGAACTGTCTCGGGAAGTCTGCTGTGAACTCAGGGGTCCTCTGCCACTGTGGAGTGCAATAAAAAGTTGCCTGTCTCATTTGCGCCATTCTTTAATGTTTCTGCAGCAAACGACATTTGATGTTTCCAGGTCTCCATATCTTCCTTTATAAAATGAGCATTGACCTTGGCCCACCTTGCCCCATCTGGCCCTGACAGATCTAGGATTCCATGTTCAAATCCCATGAATAGTCCAGGACCTTCCCCAAGGGTATTTCCAAACACCCCCTCAGCTAGGCCAGGCAGGGAACAGAAAGGTGTAAGGACTGATAGCTACCACTTAAATAGTCACTTCTCAGGAAAAGAGGATAAGGAATGTAGTAATCGATGTATCCACTGCTAAGGAAAAAGATGAGATTTCCTTTGGGTAAGCCCTCTTTTAGGACAGAACATAGGATTCAGGGCTTATTGGAAGAGAGGAGCCCTGGTAGGGTTATGCCCTGAGCAGCTAATTATGAGGTCAAGCTGTTTGCTTGAACATACCCGTTGGGAGGCTTTCTGCTCCAATAAAGATCTACAGCCTTGGAGTCCCGCAGAGGCAGTTCTAGCCCGGTACGGTTGCCATGAGCTGGAATCGAGTTGATGGCTGCCAGTTTGGCCTTTTTGCTTTTTCCTAGTCCGTGTTTTGGTTTGGGGGGGTTGCTGTCTCATTTTGAAAGGAGCCAGGTGGCATGCATTGCACTGCTAACTGCTACATCAGCAGTTCAAATCCACCAGTCGCTCCACAGGAGACAGATGAGGCCTTCAGTTTCTGTAAAGATTGTCCAGCCCAGAAACCACTGGGAGAGGGGCTGCAGTGAGTCAGAACTGGCTCTATGGAAGCGAGTTTGATGTGGTTTGGTCTCAATCTGAGAGTTCCAAAAACATCGCCCATTGGCTGCTTAATTAAAGGTAGGGGTGGGGTGGGGAGAAGAGAATGCCAGTTGTCTTTAAGGACTAAATTACTTGGATGATTAAGGGGAGTGATAAACACCAAGACCACAGCTCACAGCCACCCGCCCAGCTGATTCCAACTCAAAACAATGAGCACTCTCCTCCAGTAATATCTGCCTCCCATCATACTTCCCTCATTTCTTTTCCTGGAAAAATATGGTTTTAAGTGGTTTTGAAGCTAGTAACTCCAATTTCTCATTGAGCTGTAAAAATAGATTGATGTCTTGTATACGTCACTACCCCTGAAAGAGGAATGTGAAGTAGAGCCCTCCCTGAAGTAAAGCTCCTCCACCCCTCTGGCAGTGTTCTCACCCTGGCTGCATCGCAGTCACCCAGATGCTTTGAAACTTAATTGGTCCCCAGGGTCACCATAAATCTACACAGGACCCCCTGGAGGGGACCCACGGATCTGCATGTTTAATACGTTCTCACACAGGTGATTCTTTTATGTGTACCTTTGACAACGTGGCCTCATGATTAAGGTGACCAGACGTCCCGCTTTTGGACAATTTTTCCCACGTCCTATGGTGTTTTTAAAAAGTCCCAATTTTTGGAAAGAATGTACGACAAGCTAGGGTATATGGTTTTCGGCTGCCATGTGGCTATTTCGCCAAGATATGAGTTTTATCAATGGTGTCCTACTTTACCAATGTTAAAATCTGGTCACCTTACTCATGATAGTCAAAGTCATGCCTTTGAAAATATTTGGTCTCATATAATCTAGCCCTGAACCACTTGGATCCCATGAGAACAGTGGTTCTCAACCTCCCTCATGCCGTGACCCTTGAATACAGTTCCTCATGTTGTGGTGGACCCCTCCCTCCCAACCATAAAATTATTTTTGTTGCGACTTCATAACAGTCATTTTGCTACTGTGATGAATCCGGCGACCCCTGTGAGAGGGTCATTGACACCCAAAGGGGTCGCGACCCACAGGTTGAGAACCACTGCTTTAGAAGAAGAAAAAAAAGAACCAGTAAGTATACTGTTTTAGAACACAGTAAGCATGTCATGTGCTAATTCAGTCCAGTGACATCATAGAATAAAAGTGTACCGCTGAATGCTTTTAGTTTCTGATAATGTTGGTAAGGTGGCATGTCATGGGGCCTTTTTAGCCCCAGACATCACTCCAGAGAATTCCAAACAGATATAGGCAAGTGTCATTAGGATCCGTGTGCCTCCCTCTGAGGCTGGTTATGCATAGAAATAAGATGTGCCGAAGTATCACTTCCCCCCCGCTGAAGTGTTGAGAAGCGTGGTTATCTGACAGATAGTCCTGGGAGTGTGAATGGGGACCAGGAAGGGAAAAGTGCAGCTATGTGGTGCAATATCAACAGACAGCTGTGCCCTTGATAAGTAGGATGACTCGGATTGTTGAGTGGTGCGGTCATACCAGAGGACCGGCCCTCTCACATTTCTTCCTGATGCACATGTTCAGTGGGCTGGCTTGTCAGCCCCGCCCTCGTCAGCTTCCCAGACACTGAGTCTGGAATGAAAATTCACCTGCCTCTGAGCTGGCTGCTGAGTGGGTTCCCAGGTTGGAAGATTATCTCACCCAACCCACGCTATATAAACTGACCGAGGTGGGGGGACTCAGCAGGGTTCATTCCACAGACCCACACGGGCAAGCATGGTGGTGCTGAAAGTGGAGGAGCTGGTATGTAAGCTGCATTTTCTTTGCCCAGTGAAAACTGGCTCTGTCTGTTTTTATTTGAAAATTGAAATGCCTCTTTCTTTTAGGCACGGTGCATAGATATTCTGAAACTGCCGTCACCTGTTGAGAGCTCCCAGTAATGAATTATCTGCATATTTTATCTTCTCCTCTGGCTTCCTTACTAAAGTGTGAAATCACTTGTAATTATCAAAATACCTTCAGGAAGATGTTCTATCCCAGGATCATATATCCAGAAACTTTATAACTCAAGGCCAGTCATGTTATATCAAAAGGGCGGAAGCTGGAAGAATCTTAACTAATGAGAGGGGACGGTGGCTTTCCTAGGAGAGATGTTATTAAGCAAATTGAAAATATATTTAAACATGTCAACTGAATCTAAGCCTTTATTTAAATAAGAGACTAGGGCAAGCACCTGACAGAAATCCTGGAAGACCTCCGAGCATCGGCCTCACAGAGGCAGGCCATGGCCAGGGAGGGAAGGCATCTTCTGTGGAGAGTGGCCCCAAAGCACTGGTCCTTCCATTCCCCCCCAGGTCACGGGGAAGAAGAACGGCAATGGAGAGGCGGGGGGGTTCCTGCCGGAGGATTTCAGAAATGGCCAGTATGAGGCTGCTGTTACCTCGGAGAAGCAAGATGACCTGAAACCACTCCCAGGCCACCCTGTGAGCCGGGCGGAACAACAGTGGAAAAGCGAGAAACAGAGAGAAGCAGAGGTAAGAGTCTTCTTGCGGGCCCACTGCTGGGAGGTTGGGGCTGGAGCCGAGAAGGCAGGGAGGAAGGAGCAAAGAAAGAAACAGAAGAAACGCAACCTTTCCAAAGACTTTCCTTCCCTAATTCTAACACACAAAGAGGCGATTTCTATGGGGCAGGTTATAGGAAATGATTCTTTGACCGTCCTATTTCCTCTGGATTCTGATCAGTGATTCAATGTGCTACAGCCCTGGTGGTATAGTGGTTACACATTGGGTTGCTAGCCACAAGGACAGCTGTTCGAAACCATCAGAAGCTCTGTGGCATAAAGATGAGGCTTTCCACTCCTAAAGAGCTACGGTCATGGAAACCCACAGGGGCAGTTCTACTCTGTCCTTTAAGGTTCTAAGAGTCAGAATGGACTCACTGGTTGTGAATTTCGGTTATGTTTTTAACCATATCCTGATACAAAGATAGATTAGGAAACAAAAATATGTCAGTGAATCTCTGATGTTTTATGTTAGTTACACTCCATCTAGTTAATCCTAACCAAGGGAGAGCTTTATGTCCCCTTCCATGGCATGATTTATAGTCCATAGATTATTGTTTTGACTATGCCCAATATTTGTGCTGACACAATCTGTGTTGCTGGTGAATATTTATTATTTACTCACCACAGATAAAATATGCATTAGTTAGGACAGTCTGTTTCACACGTCCTGCTTAGAGAGGTAAGCCACTTAAGAGAGGTAGGTATTAAAGAGAGAGACATTAATATTTTAGAGCTTTATGATTATTGACTTCTTTGGAGTTAAAAAAAAGCTTTAACTTTTGAAGATGATAAGAACGCTTTCCCCAGAATTCTGGGGCTTATTTATGCTAGTGATTACAAAATAAGCACTTAAAAGATTAGAGTAAAGAAGGGATGCCTTCAGTTAGAGGACTGATTCTATAAGCAAAAGAAATGAAGCTGAAGGAATTAGCTGAAGAATTAGGCACTCAAATACATTAATAAGAAACACTAAATTAAAGTTAATGGTTAATTTTAGAATTATCATCATTTTATTATTTCATTTCAACTGTTCAAATATTTTCTTCCAGAGTTTTGGGCACAACCAGAATGCTTATCAGTAGAACCCATCATATAATGAAATCTGAATTTCTATTTTAGCTCAAGAAGAAGAAATTAGAACAAAGGTCAAAGCTTGAAAATTTAGAAGACCTGGAAACCATCATTCAGCTCAAGAAAAGAAAGAAATACAGGAAAACCAAAGTTCCAATTGTGAAGGAATCTGAACCCGAAATCATTGTAAGTGTTGACTTTGCACTCTATACCCATTAACCCATTGCTGTCAAGTTGATTCTGACTCATACTGACCCTATAGGATAAAGTGAAGCTGCTCCACAGGGCTTACAGGGCTATATGTGGTCTTGAACAAAGCAGAGCGCCGTATTTCTCTCCCATAGAGTAGCGGGTGGGTTTGCACCACCAGTCAATATTTCAGTTAGCAGCTGAGAGCTGACCAGTCACTGCACCCCCGGGGCTGCTGTGGGGCTGTGTCACGTGGGTATTATTATCTGGCTGGATGTTACAGAGCTCACAGTAAATGCTCATACGATGTTTTTGGCTTAGGCAGAACCTGTGGATGTGCCTAGGTTTCTGAAGGCTGCCCTGGAGAACAAACTGCCGGTAGTAGAAAAATTCTTGTCAGACAAGAACAATCCAGATGTCTGCGATGAGGTAAGTTTTATA
Organism: Echinops telfairi; assembly: GCF_000313985.2. Taxonomy (NCBI): domain Eukaryota; kingdom Metazoa; phylum Chordata; class Mammalia; order Afrosoricida; family Tenrecidae; genus Echinops; species Echinops telfairi. The sequence continues at coordinate 37,239,347 of NW_022103968.1, forward strand.
TAAAAGCACTGCAAAATCCAGCTCATTAATTGTGTGTTTCTTATTCTTTCCCGCAAACCTTGTTAATGGCATGTCAGAATCATTCCACCTGAAGCTGCTTCCCCAGCTGTTGCCACATAAGGAGCATAATAGGAGAGTGCACTGGTCCCCCCCCATGCTTCCCCACCCCCGGACGCCCCGCAAAAATCAGAATCACACTCTTTTCTATACTCCATCTGTCAGGCTGATCTCTCAGCCTGTCTTTAATCGACTTTAAATAAGACAGAGCCAACAAGTCACTCATTTGGGGGGAAGCAGACCCTTAGCATCATCTTTGCTTGGTTGGACCCCAACCCCTCAGTATTAGACTAAGAGTCTGGAGATGAGAGTTCAAGTCCCAGTTCCGTTGCTGCCTGGCTATTAGATCTTTAGTACATAGTTTACATGCTCTGGGTCAGTTTCCTTTATCTGCAAACAGAGGCTATTGGAATGAGAGGATGCCTACAGTTGTCCATTGTTGTTAGGTGCTCTTGAGTTGATTCCAACTCGTAGCAGACCCTGTGCGATGGAACAGGGGTTCCTGGCTGTAGTCTTTATGGGAGCAGATCGCTAGGTCTGCCCCCTGTGGAGTCAGTGTGTGAGTCTGAGCCGCCAACCTCTAGGCCATCCATCAGATACTTGACTGTGTAGTCTCAGGAGGGTTTCTGTTCAGCTCTGACAGTCTATTGATCTATTCCTTAGTAATGAAAAATTAATCCACTCGTTCAATTTATCCGACAAGACAAGTCCCCTTTCCTTTTTCTCCTACAAACTGAATTGGGGATCATTTTTTAAATTGTACGATAGAAATGAGACATTCTCTTAAAAAATGAATACCATTTTAACTGAAGAAAACACTTTATTGAGAATATATATATACTCGAGTGTGCATGCAGATCAGACAGCTTTCTTATCAGGGGCTGGGGGAAGGAGAGTTGTGTTGAAGAGATCCTAAATTTCTGTTTGAGTTGATGTGAGAGTCTTGGACATAGATAGTCGGGAGAGTTACCCACACTAGGGAGTGTAATTAATATCCCCTAACTGGGTACTTGACGGAGTCCTGGTGGCATAGTGCTTGCCAACTGGGCTGCGTACATGCACGGTCTGCAGCGGGAAACACCTCTGGATCTGCAGGAGAAAGATGGGGCGGCCACCAGGTGCTCTCCCGGAGAAAGGGGAGGCTGCCTGCTTCCCTCAGCCCCTGATCACCTCGAATGAACTAGGGTCTCTATGCAATGGCATAAGAAGGAATACCTTTTGATATTCAGCCTCGCTCCGGTCCGATGGGAGAAAGCTCTCTGATCTGCATGGCAGCTATGACACACAATGGAAGTGCAAAGTTCAAGGATGAGAAATGTCCGCATTTGGGTAGTTTTGAACCTTTTAAGTTTGCATCCTTCAACACAGACCTCTGAGCACTTAGAAAATAACATGGCAGGAAGTGTAGAACTTAGTTGCAGGATAAAGTCCCTAGTTGTTCTGCAATGCTCGTCCATTTGGCATTTCTAATTCATAAATGCACACTCGAGTTTCTATCACTTAGGCCATCAGAGCCCCAGCCTCGTGCCGGTTCCTTGTAAAGGAAGGGGCTTATGCACATTTTCAAATGCATGGCTCTCTCTCTTTTTTTCATCTCTCTTCTGACAGTACAAACGGACAGCTCTGCACAGAGCTTGCTTGGAAGGACATTTAGCGATTGTGGAGAAGTTAATGGAAGCCGGAGCCCAGATTGAATTCCGTGATATGGTAAGTATCTTGCTTCGCTTGGAAATGAGCCAAAATAAGTTGACTGGCTGTACGAAGCTGGAGAAAACCTACAATGAAAAGCCAGGCTGATGGGATTGAAAATTGATCTGAAAGAACTGGGTGAAAGCTCATTTCTCTGTACAAAGGAGAGTTGGGAGAGGAGACGAGGTCATGTGGAAAGCATTTTCCATACATATTTAGAAAGAAGGGCGTGTTCCAGGACAAGGAAGAAAATACAAACTCTTGGACAGAATTTCATATCCTCACCAGAGAGGTGGGTTTTAATTTTAATCAAGTCAGTGGCCTTACCAAGAAGTAATCCATTCAGTGCTTACCTCTCAACACACCCTGTCCTTCCATTCTACCGGGGAGCCTACTCGTGGCCTCCTGACTGACAGCAGTAGGGGATCGAGCTTGTCCAGCTGCACATTTTACAGGACAGATGTCCATTGCCATCGGTGAGATCTGAGGCTGGACTATATGCTAAATGAATCGCCATCGAGGGAAAGTAGCTGCTTTGCAGACTTCAGTAATTCAGCCACTGCTGATGTCTATGAAGACCGATAGACAACATACTTTATGAACTAAAGACTGGGTGTAGAAAAGACTTCGTGTAATTACACGGAACCCAATTGGACACCATAGCAAAGTGAAAAGGGGCCCAAAAAAAGGCTTGCAAAGGCCTTGGGTAAAAGGGAGGCCCCAACACACGCATGTTTTAAAGTAGAAGTAAAGAACTCTTTGAACACATGCTTGCCTGTAAGGCCTGTTGTGGTCACGCTGATTCCTAGTCGTAGTGACCCCAGGACAGAGCAGGGCTGTCCTGTAATCCTCAGGGAAAACGGACTACCGCTTCTTTCGCGCATGGAACAGCTGGTGGGTTTGAACCTCCGACTTTTCTGTTGGAAGCCAAGTGATTAACCACTATGCCACACAACAACATCATAGGTGTGAGCTTTGGAAGCCCAGACGTGGGCATACCAACTAGAGCAGCGATAAAGGATCCCAGGAGAAACAAGTACAGTGTGCAGTCACCCCAAGTCGCCCAGCAGTTGGGGCAGAGCTGTGTTGGCATCAAAGACAGCAGAGAATCAATACAAGACCGAGAAAGAGCTACAATAGGGTAGGTCACATCCTGGTTAAAGTTCTTCTTAAAGGGACTATTTTTATTCTGCTCAAATTGTCAATACATTCGTCTAATACATTTAAGTATATTTGGCAAGTATAATTTAAAATTCGGGGCAGATGTGGATTTGAGTATCTCTTCGGCATCTGATGGGCTGCAGGTCCTGGGGCGAAGTGAGTGGAGCTGTTTTGGGAGCCTGGCTTTTTTGCCCGTTCTGTCTACCTCATCGTGTTACTATGGGGTTTAGATGCATCTAAAGTGTGCAGGGCAATGGTGGGATACAGTCAATTCTCAAGCAATGCTAGGATCTCTTTTTGTCACTGGTAGATTTCCGAGGAAACTCCCTGTGGTAAAAGCATACATGCACAGGAATCCACACATGAATACACAAACACACATAGAATTCAGCTGTGACTGGAACTTCTGACTTACAGTAAGAATCGGCAATCTAGGTGAAGACAACCCAGTGTTGCCAGAGAAATCTGAGCAAACCTCGGGATCCCTGGGCCTTAGAAACCAAGTATTCACTCCTTTGTCAGGTTCTCATTGACAGTTGGGTCCTTTTTGCTTCCCTGTATAGCTTGAATCAACAGCCATCCATTGGGCAAGCCGTGGGGGAAAGCTGGAGGCCTTAAAATTGCTACTGAACAAAGGAGCAAAAATCAGCGCCCGTGATAAGGTATTTCTCATCCTCCTTCCCCTGGGCCCCCCAGCCTCATCACTGTAGTCAGCAGTTGCGCGAGCCTTGTGCAGCCACCCCGGACGTGTCTCTTACATGCCTTGGGGTCTTGGGAAGTCGCTGTCCTGCCTCCCAGCCCATCAGCAGTGTTGGCATTTTTCAGTTGCTCAGCACAGCGCTGCATGTGGCTGTGAGGACGGGCCACTACGAGTGCGCGGAGCATCTCATCGCCTGTGAGGCGGACCTCAACGCCAAGGATCGAGTGAGTATCATCCATGGTTCCTGATCCCCAACCTGGGATCTGTCCTGGGGCCCTCTGTCTGGATCCAGACCGGCCTGGAACCGGTTTATTCTGCTTCTCTAGGAAGGGGATACCCCTCTGCACGATGCTGTGAGGTTGAATCGGTACAAAATGACCAGACTGTTGATTATGTACGGCGCAGACCTCAACATCAAGAACTGCGTAAGTACTATCTTTGGGCTTTGCCTTTGACAGAGCATTTTGTGAATATTTGAAAATATTTCCACAACAGAAGTGTTGGATGGCGGGGTGGGGGTGGGGGAGTGAGGGGTAGTGGATATTGTGATGATGTAAATGTCCATGTCCATTCCCATTAGGACGTTGTTAACCTTGGTAATAACTCAAGTGACTTGGTTGGGGAAGGGAAGACGATCTAGCGGCTGTGATGGCTTTCATGGGAGTCCCTAGGTGGTGCGAGTAGTTAACACTCAACACTCTTGGCTGCTAGCCAGAAGGTTGCCAGAGGTGCTTTGTCAGAAAGACCTGGAAATCCATTTCCACCAAATCAGCCTTTGAAAACCGTATCAAGCACAGTTCTCCTGTGACATCCCGGCTTCACCATGGGGTCACCAGAGTAGAACGGATCCACAAAGGTTTCCTAAGCTGTGCTCACCACAAGAGTTGATGGTCAGGTATTCTCACGCACAGCAGCTAGTGGGTTTGAACTACTGACTTTTTGGTTAGCAGTCTACCACTTACACCGAGTCACCAAAGCCAGGGTGACCAGAGAATCAAATCCAGAGACACTCATATATGTATAAGAAAGAGCTCTATATCAGGAAGTAATTATATATATCCAGAAAGCATCCCAGCCTAGTCTCACTCAAGTCCTTAAGTCCGATACTAGTCCATAAGTCCCTCGTTAGACTCAGGCAGCCACATGCAATGATGCAGAATACAGGAAGATTACAGGCCGGTGGGTGCAAAGTCATGTGGATTCAAAGGCAGTAGAAGCATTACAGGGGTCTCGTAGCAATCAGGGTTAGCCAGCAGGAAGGTGAAGGCAGAGAGAGGTGGGGTAGGAGGTGGGAGAGAGGTTCCCAGGGCCCTCCTTATGAAAAGGCAACACCTACAAGGAGTCACCATTAGTCTGTAACCTGGTTGACAGGCTAACCTCCACCCCCTATACTTTCATATATCTTCAAGTTGAGAGGAAATTATGTAACTACCACAGATTCTTAGTGCATAATATCGTGCCTGGTACCACTTTTTAAAGCTGGTCTTGAAAGTAAAGCATGGTCAGAACTACTCACCTTCACAGGCACCTGTCGACGTCATCTGCCTCAGCCACCCCTGGCTGTGTCAAGGTAGTTAGGGATGGTCTGCAGTTCTACAGTGGTCAAGGCAGCCGTGGGCCAATGAGAGAAAACTAACCCATGCTCTTCCTCCCGAGTGATTCAGAATGCTCCTCTCCTCCTTAGACCAAAAAGAAAAGCAGTCACTTTCTTGCAGGGCAGCCATACTTTTGCCTACATTTAAAATATCATTTCTCTCCATTTACCACTTTGTCTGCACACCCTTCAGAAGAGTTTCCTATTCCTGAAAATGCTGTGTGAGTTCCTTGTCTTAGTGTTCCTTCCAATTCACCTCGAAGTGGGGCACATGATCAACATTTTCTGATGGCCCCAACTCCTAGTCAAACATCTTCAAATATAAGCTTTAAAAATATCACTTGGAGGAAAGGGTTTAAGCTACTGAAGAAAAATATTGAAAGATGTTTTGGTGAATCACTTGCTAAGAAGTAGGGGGTGGGGGTGGGGTAGAAAAACAGTTGTTGAATAGTGTGAGTAATTTCTTCCTCCGATTTGTGTTATTATGAGACTGAGATGAAAATTCTAGCATTAAAAAAAAAAGTAACTGGCTTGGTGATAGGAACAAAAGTAAGTGGGGGCTGCTTGGGACAGGAAAGCATTGAAGGCAGGATCCCTCGGGCTGAACACAAGGACCGGTCTTGTCCCATGTGCCTGAAAGCTCTCTGGGACAATGTAGCTTCAATGACATCTGCAAAGCTGCAGAAAATATGAGCTTTTTAAAGGAAGTGAGACATGATCAGAGCATTAGTAACAGACTTAGGGAAATGGTAAAGCAGGTAGGAAATCAGGAGATGAATTTTAATGGAGAGTCATACAAGGAAGTTATGAGAAAATAGCTCTCAATATACGAATAGGGCTCCAAAAGAGGATTCTGGGCCCATGAACTTCATGGGCTCAACGAATTGATACTTACAAAAATAAATAAATAACCTATTAGATGCCCTCTTGACGGTGACTGGAAGCAATGCAACTGTATTATTTTATTCTTGTCCAAAACCGCCTTAATGTCTACTGACAGGGTTCTTCAAGAAAGACAAACCGAGCTGTAGCCGTTTTAAAGTTAAGGTTGAAAACCAGAAAATTCAACCATACTCACTGCCATTGAGTCGATGGCAACTCATAGTGATCCTATAGGATAGTATAGAACTTCTTCTGTGAGTCTCCAAGACTGGAATGCTTTATGGGATTAAACATTGCCATAGTTCTCCCTTGGGGAGGCCGGGATTTGGAACTGCTGTGACTCATAGTCCAATTAGGAACCACTATGCATCTGAGCCCTCAGCAGGACCGTGACCTCACGTGCCTACAGGAAGTGGACAGAGCACATAAACCATGTAAATGGGTAGCTGGTAAAAATCTGTGTACCCAACTCTTATAAAGACTGTGGCAGGTCCCCAAACCAGCGCATGACTGCTATGTGGAACCAGAGGGGCTGTGTTGATTTTATTTTGCATAGAGATTCCAAACCCAATTGGGAAATCTCTTGACTTCTAAATCTTTCTAATGAATTCTAACTTTTTTTTTTAAAGTAAGCCCTGTTTGTCAAACGAAATAGATGTACAGACTGGTTGACATTTCAAATTACCTGTATGCAACCTTTGGGTGAAAGAGATGGAAAGAGTTCAAAATAAACAGAGGTGGGAATGTTTAGAACTTTTCACATCTATAGACAAAAACTGAGAGGTGGCATGGCTTTAATGTTTGTGCATATCTTGAGGCACATGAACAAGAGAAAGAAAAAGTTGGCATTTAATCACCTATGTCTTTGCCACCAACTTAAAAAAAAATTCTGAGGAGAGGCCATTGTAAACGCTGGGTTCTGAGAAATCTGTTCCAGGGGCAGTAATAGTACCTGTTCAGGACCTGAAAATTTAAACCGAGGAGTTGAAGCAACTCACATAACACCAGTTTCTATCGACCAAGAAATCATGTTCTAGTTTTTCATGAACTGGTTTTTCAACAAAAAGGGACACCACCAGCTTCCCACACTATCCTCCAAGGTCCTGCAGATACATCAAATCCAAAATCAAATTCACTGCCATCCAGTCAATGCCGACACTGACCTTCTAGGAAATGCCCCTGTGGGTTTCCCAGACCGGAGCCTCTCTGTAGGAGTAGAAAGCCCTGTCTTCCCCCCATGGAGCAGCTGATGGTTTCAAACTGCCGACCTGGCAGGTCACAGGCCGGCACCTAACTACTAGGACCCAGGGCTCCGGCTTTTCCCTAGGGGCTCCTGGAGATACTCAGGCATTTTCAAATCTCAAACCAAGTACGAGGGTGCTATTGCCACCTAGTGTTTAGAGACCAGGGATTTTACCTGGTGATCATTTCACAGGGAAACATCAAATGCCTCTCAGAGGAAAAAACTGGTTTGAATATAAAACTGCCCCCCAGTTAAACTGACATCACCCATTTTTAAGTTAGCTTTAAGTCAGTCTTTAAGTCACCTGTGTCGGTAAATTGGGACAGGAGCAGATGGCTCTTATGTAGCCTTCCTTTATAGAGCAGGAAAGATGGGGAAGCCTTTCAGCTGCTTAGACGCTCATATGCACCAGGTGCAGGTGATTGCAGGGAAGAATATGGAGTAGAGGTTGGTTCAAACCGTCAAACGAGGGCAACTTTATATAACATTAAAGGGCAAATAAGTCAGTCAGGGGACTCTAAATTGGACCCTTGCAAACCTCTGAAGGATTCCTTGCAAAAAGACATGTAGTAGAACATATTACAAGCTTCTATAAAGTGCACGTTGTTAAACACACAGAGAATGTGAATTGATAGATGCCCCCCCCCACCTGCCAGTCATGGTTTCTCGTCTGTTTTGTGATCAGGCTGGAAAGACCCCAATGGACCTGGTGCTGCACTGGCAGAACGGAACCAAAGCCATATTCGACAGCCTCAAAGCCAACGCCTACAAAGCCTCCCGCATCACAACGTTCTAAGCGCAGCCCCGGCATTGGAAGGCTTTGCACAGGGAGCGCCACGAGCCGCAGGCTCAGCTTCGGCCTCGCAACACGTCGCGATGAAGCTTCGAGAAAGCACGGGGATAGGAGGATTCACCTTGCCATTGGTTTAGTGACACTCACCTCTATTTATTTTTATTTATTGATGAGTGCTTCCTTTGTACAGCACACTTCCCGAGCCTCCCCAGTAGAAGATGTAGAAGAGTGCGCAATGCTGGGCGGGCCCACTGAGGCCACTGCGGCGGCCTCCTTCTTGCATGATACTTCAAGGTGCCTCTCAAAGACAAAGGGGGTCGCTGTGGCCCTGTTTTCTCCTGGAGTTTTCATGCAGTTGTTCCAGGGAAGCCAGGGCGGGAAGGCACAGAGGCAGGACGGGAAGCAGAGCGGGTTGGAAGGAATGGCGGAGGAAGGACAGGAAAGGCGGCCGCTGATGCCCTGGACCAGGTGTTTGTACTTAGTGGTGCGCTGCAGCAGGTGAGGAAGGATTGGAAAGGCGGCCGCTGATGCCCTGGACCAGGTGTTTGTACTTAGTGGTGCGCTGCAGCAGGTGAGGAAGGTCGTGAAGGGAAGAAGCCCGGGTAGTGGAGGGAGCTGGCAACCGAGCCCACCGAAAGAAATTCACTCCCCCAAACCACGAACGTCAAGACAAACTGTAAAGGTGCAGATGTCTATTCGTGTATGTACATTTTATATTCATAATAAAAACAAAAGCCAAGCCTCTTTCTTAGTCCTCTGAAGGGTGATGCGAAAGGACCGTGTGAGGACGACTTTCGTTATGGTGGGGGTATTGTTTCCCATCTTCCCCATTTTTTCAAATCAGAAAGGTCCAGGAGAACAGCCCTTGTCAAACTTTAAGGTGCATGTATTCACATCACCTGGGGATCTTGTTTAAAATGAAAATCCTGTTTCCCATGAGATGGGCCCCGGGAGCCATGCCTCCCAGGCTTGAGCTGTGATTTGACGTAATGGCACTTGGAGCAGCAAGCCCGTGCGCAGGAAGAGATACCAGCGACATTAAAGTCCTCTAGGGCCCAATATGTGGGAAAAGCGACACCTGGTGGTTTGGGTTATTACTGCAAATTAATCCAGTGCTGGGAAGTTTAACAGTGATCACCAGCACAAGACAGCTGTGCCACAGGCTTCTCATGAGGAAAAGCACACCTGGTCGATGATTTTTTTTTTTAACCTTCACAGTTACTTTGTTGCCAAATATCTTGTCAATTGCCTCAGGCATGTGACTAGAAAACGGAACCATCCCTGCCCCGGTCCCCTGGAATAGATAATTATTAAACGAATCATCAGACTGCTTCACAATCCGAAGCCCGGGCAAAGGTGAGTGCTGTGAGACAGTAGAAGACGTGGAGGCACCTGCTTAGGAGGGGCGCTAAGGGAACATTTTACAAAATCTCTGAAGTGGTGACTGCAGAGGGAGTCTGAAAGTAGTATGAAAGCTGGGGGTTCAGGCAGCAGGTAGCGCAGGGGGGTGGGGGTGGAGGCAAGGGTCTGGGGACAATTTGACACTTGAGGAAATGCAGAGAGTTCAGTGAAGGCCACACAGAATACCAAACACTCCAGGTTGGACCATACATGTAACCTCTCCGACACTCCTCTAACATTTGGGAGAGTGCGGCAGGAAGTCTTTCAGTGAGCTGACCGTGAACTCGGATCCAGCTGAGGATGGTTTGAAGTATATTGTTACTTTTTGACCTAGTCTCCTGTTAATCTCTTGTGTCTACTTCCCACAGGCATTGGAAGTTACAATGTGTCATCTCCCTCCCTCCCTTCCAATCCCTTTCTGCCAGCCCTTCTTGCTGGGTTCTGGCTCTAGTCTGTCACATCCTTAAGGCTCTACAACTAAGGTGACCAGACGTCCCGCTATTGGCGGGATAGTCCTGATTTTTAACAATTTGTCCTGCGTCCTGCGGCGTTTTTAAAAAAAAGTCCTGATTTTTGGAAAGAATGCATGACAAGCTAGGGTATACGGTTTTCGGCTGCCGTGTGGCTATTTCGCCAGGCTATGAGTTTTATCAATGGTGTCCCGCTTGACCAATGTTAAAATCTGGTCACCTTACTCTGCACTCTACTGGTTCATCAAAGCACCTGCAACGCAAATAATTTGCTAATACTGATGCCTCCTTTGGTTTAACTTGGATGTAGTGTTACACACCCAAATGCTCTTTATCACGGCAGCTCAACTCCCCCTGTCCACAGGAGAGAAAGGAGTTTACCCCCCCAAACACAAAAACACACTTAACTGTTGTCACATATATTTGCACTACTACAGAGATAGGGGGCATGAAAAATGACATAAAACCCAATGGAATAAAGCCTCTTGAGTGATCTCTGCTAACGAAAGGATAAACATTTCACGCCAAAATCTCATCGGCATCACACATTTATAAACCCACCTTACATCTAAGTCAGCTCTTCACTCCCGATCGGTCTCCATACATGCAACGGAACATGACAGCTCTCTAAACACCCCAATGAAACTGTCAAACACACCACGACATGGAGGAACGTGGACATTATCCTCAGCGAACTTCAGCCTCTCCTAAAACAAATATGGCACCACTGTGATCAAAGAGAAAACTAAGAAAAATGATTTTCACACCAAAATAAGCAGACATTGAAGTCTATGGGGGGTGGGGGTGGGGGCAGGAAGGGGTGGAGAAGGGAAAGGAAGGGAGGGAGGTGACTGTGGAGGTTTGGCGGGGAGCCATCAATGTGGGAACTTTCTGGGATATTGTCAGTGGTCTGAGTTGGGCTTGCAACTCTGTTTTGCATGCTTTTGACTGTGTGCCCTGTACTCCCCAGGAGAAAGAGAAACCAAGCCAGGAAGCTGTTCTTTATCATCCCTTTCTCTTACTTGTCCCTTCCAGTCAACTGCCAAGTCTTTGTACCAAGGGCACCACCTAGACAGCTATTCAGCCTCTCCACCGTCTCCTTCCCGACCCAGTTCAGACCACCATGGCGTCCCTCTGGGTGACACAGGTGGCTGTGGATAAATAGGCTCCTGGACTCCATATTTTTTTCAGGAACTCGTCTAGGGGAGAAGAGAGACCCTAGATAAAGGAGGTCAGCAGTTTAAAATCACCAGCCACTCCTCGGGAGAAAGATGAGGCTCTACTACCATCAAGCATTCTAGTCTTGGAAACCTAGAGGAGTAGTTCCACCCTGTCCTGTAGGGCCACTGCGAATCAGAATAGACTCGCTGGCAGGGTGAGTTGGAACTAATAGACAAACCGAGGAGGGGCACATCATCCAGGTGAGGGAGACCGTCAACATCGGGCCATAATGATATCCAAGGATTTACAGAAATGCGGTCACTGAAATACACATGGGATACAAGGGAAGCCCCACAAAAGCATGACTGGTAAGGGAGCAGTAAGTTACAGATGCAGGTGGGACGGCGGGAGTGGGACAGAGACCAAGCTGGGGCTACCTACACTCTTTTAGGAAGAACTAAATGAGATCTGTTCAGCGACCTCCAATAAAGTCATTCAGGTTGACTCTCCGGACTTTAATCCCCTGAATTCCACTGAGGGCACACCCAGGTGAATCCCTATGCATTAGGGATGTGGTAGGAGTCCACCTTCCAACACACTCGGCCTGAGGGCAAAGCTGTTCACACTGCTGGTTAATGGTCAGAAAGAAGTCAGTGGAGACTGAACACATGTGGAGACTCAAAAATGGATTTAGGACTTTCACGGTAAACGGTAGCCTCCACAAGCCTAGTGCTCAGAATTTAGGTTCCAATATGCCGTGATTTTTCTAAAATGCAAATCTGATCCAGCCACTCTCTCCTTTAACTCCCCCCCCCCCTTTCCTTCAGGATTAAAGGGAAGCTTAGTATATCAAATCAAATCCTTACAAATCTGGTGATGGTCTTTATTCTCTATCTCTGACTACTTTGGCAGGAACTTTAATTGACCTGAATTGATTGTGGTGAGTATAGCTGTGAAAAATAGTTGTTTCTTTTCCCAAAAATGAAATAGTTGATACTTGGTGCATTTGTTCACAGCCCATACTCCAAAACCCTTGAAATATTAGCCTAATTAAAAGTTCCAATAATCCCATAAACAGTTTATTTAAACAAAACCCACTGCCACTGAGTCGACTCCAATTCCTGGTGACTACATAGGATTTCCAAGGCTGGCACTTTTTATGGGACAGATAGTCTTCTCTTTCCCTTTAGGAGTGGCTGGTGGGGTTGAACCACCCACCTTTCAGTTAACAGTCAAATGATTACCCAATAGTGCCACCAGGGCTTCTTTCTCACTGTCGTCAGTCGATTCCAATTCCTAGTGACCCGACTGACCAGGCTAGAACTGCACCTGTGCGTCTCTGAGATTGCACATCTTCATGGGAGTAGAAAGCCTTGTCTTTCTCCAGCAGAGCAGCGATGCTTTCCAACTGCTGGCTTCCCAGTTAGCAATGTAAGTCGTAACCCACTTTGCCACCAGGCCTCTCAGAAATGAAAACAAAACAAAAACTCATTGCTACCCAGGCAGTTCTGAGTCCCAGTAACACGTTAGGACAGTAGAGCAGCCTCGGTGGGTTTCCAAGACTGCCAATCTCTATAGGAACAGGAAGCCTCATGCTTCTCCCACAGAGCAGCTGTTGATGGGACCGCAGGCCCTGTGGTTAGCAGCACAAAGCGCACGCCAGCAGCAGCACGGGTAGGAAAAGCGGATGAAGGAAGTACAGAGGTTACGGCATTTGCCTAGGACCGCAGTTGTAAGAACTAACAGAGTTCATGTGTTCACGCAGGCAGTTTGTTTTCAGGCCATGCACTTAACCGGTACACTGTGCTGCCTTCCCCAGCGAGGTAAACAGTGGTCCCAGTACCACTTAGTGAATAATCCGTGCTTTCGTCTTATGAACAAAACTGTTCCACTAATCTTTCTGAATTCCTGCACCAATAACGTAGTTTAGGTTGTAGGTTTGTTTTCTTCTGTAATGTTCAGCAGGACAAGTCCCCCCTACTAGAACAGTGGTTCTCAACCTTCCGAAAGCCTCGACCGGTTTAATACAGGTCCTCAGGTTGTGGTGACCCCAACCATACAATTATTTTTGTTGCTACTTCATAACTAATTTTGCTACTGTTATGAATCGTAACATAAATATCTGATATGCAGGATGTATTTTCATTGTTACAAATTGAACATAATTAAAGCATACTGATGAATCACAAAACAATTGTGCAATTATGTATTGTGAAATATTTATTTCTAATTACAAATAAATGAAATTTTGTCTGGAAGCATGGTGTAGCATGGGTAAGTCTTCACGCAGGTACTCATATGTGGGCGTATCTGCATGTGGGCAGACCCGCCTGGAGACGGACAGAGGAGCGGTTTCTCAGTGCCGAAGACCACTGGAAATATAGTATGTGTTTTCCGATGGTCTCAGGCTACCCCTGTGAAAGGGTCGTTCGACCCCCAAAGGGGTCATAAGCCACAGGTTGAGAACCGCTGTATTATATTTCCCCCCAAAACATCCTATTCTATTTGAGCTTTTCAGATAAACTCTTAATTTTACCAAATAAAAACAAACAAACATATAAACAAACATCTGAAAAATTTCAATTTCGACTTTTTTTTTTCACATTCAGTCTACCCTGAGAAGTGGACTCACTTGCGGGGAAGTGGTTTAACCACTTTCACCTCTTCATCAAAAGTACAGTGCCTTGTACATGAGTCTTCTTTCATTTCTCCTATTGCTGTTCTCTACAGAAGGCCCAGCCCTGTCTTCATCATTGATGTCTTCGTGAATAGGCTCATTAAAATAGTGATATAATAGGCTAATGTTAATTTAAAAAGAAAAATTAGTTTTTGTGTAAATTAGTTGTTGTGTCACACAAAAAACTAGCCACCTTACAGAACTTTTGTAATAATGGAATCGGCAGTGGCTGATGCTGTAAACAATGATGAACATTAGCAGGAAGCCTGATAGCTGCCAATCACTAATAAGCAGTTATGATACCCTCCTTTTCTGAGCAATGGGATAGGCATACAAGGGGCTTCACAAAGTGCAAGGAAAAATGGAGTCTACCCACTCTAAGGTCCGTTGAAAAACAAACAAACAAACAAACAAATAGAATAACAAATGCTGGAGAGGATGTGGAGGGATTGGAACTCTTATACACGGCTGGTAGTCTTGTAAATATGTACAGCCATTGTAGAAAGTGATGTGGCGATACCTTAAACAACTGACAATAGAAATATCGTTCAACCTAGCAATACCTCTGTTGGGCATATACCCCAAAGAAATAAGAAACAGATCATGGACACACATATGCTCTCCCATGGTTATTACAACACAGTTCACAGTAGCAAGAAGCTGGAAACAGCCCAAATACCCATCAGTTGAATAGATCATGAAACTGCAATACATATGCACACTGGAATACTATGCATCCCTTAAAAACAGTAATGAGATCATGAAATACCTCATGACATGGAGGGACCTGGAAACCATTATGCTGAATGAAGTTAGTCAATCCCCAAAGGACAAATACTGTATGCGTCCACTACTATAAAATAAACATAAAGATGAAGACAGGCCACTATTTCCAGCGTACTTAAACTTCTAATCCAGTATCCTAAGCAATGAGGTTGAGAACCTCCCTACCGTCCATGAAATATATACTACACCCTCTCTGTGTACATCTGAAAACCCACTTTGATAGAGGAGGCTGCACCTCAGCTGGGACCAGTGTTTGAAGGTGCAGGGAGAGAGAGATCATCCAGTTGCTGCCATACAAAATAGTGCTAAGGTCACACCAATCCAACAGAGGCTCCCACCAGAGTGATAGGGAAACCCTACTGGAAATTCGTCAGGATGCGGGAGGTGACAAGCATGTCTCGGAGAAGGTGCTTACTTCTCTGTTGGCAGGAAAACTGGAGGAGCAACCTCCCATCAGGAAAACGTGCTCAACAATACTTACGTGGAACCCAAGGGGAGAATATACCTGGTACTAAGTTCCTAACCTAGATTCCAGGCAGCCCTTGATGACCCAGGCTGTATGCTATAGATGACTAGTACTTTCGATTCTTTCGAGGCACATTCTTCATAGGCCGTACCAGGATTCAATGTGGGAACATGCCCCCCCTCCCCACCTCACTAAGTGAACTGGGCTTTACCTCAAACTCACCTGTAGCCCTTGGACTTAAGGCTGAAACTCCCTAGTGTGTGAAGCAGATGACTGCTATCTCAAGGGCATGGGACTGGCAGACATTGGACTTTGGTCGAATCTCTTACCTTGTGGGTACCGTGAATGGTGGCTTGGAACTACCATGTACCGTACTATTTTAATACCCTCCTTGCTTTATTATGATATGGCTCTACCACTGTGAAAGATTATTGAAAATTTTGTCCTATCACCAACCCCCGTTGTTAGTTGAAACGGTGTCCAGCCGTTCAATAGTTTAGCATGTATGAGTCAACGATTCATGTACTGCAGTTCGACGCTGGCCTATACTCAGATGATTTCCTTTTCTCAACAGTGTTTTAAATTTTATACCATTGGCTAAATTAATGACACTATCAATAGAATTATCTTATGTTCCAGGGGGATGATTGAACATGTTCTCTAACATAAAATGACAATGATATCTCTAAGGTGAAACAAGAGACATATAAATACACTTAATCCTAGTCCCAATCTAAAACAATTAGCTCTGATGCATGGTCCTGCTTGATGATCATGAAGAGATCAATGAAGATATGGGTGCTCCAGCAAAGTGTGGTGAAGAAATTAGATGGTGTCCAGCTATCAGAATAGCGACTGGGGTCTTAACGGCTTGACTTTAAATAAGCAGTCACCTAAGTGAGGTATCAACTAAATCCTCATGGAAGAAGCACAACAGTCTCTGTAAACCAAGGATTATTAATAATAGAATCAAATCTGAAGAAGGGAATGGGATTATAGGACATGGTTTTCAGAAGACCATGGATGACAGGGAAAGCCCAAAATCCATGTACAGGGCCCACACATGCATTAAGCCTCTGACCCCTTCTGAGGTCATAGTTGAAATCCCTTCTGACCATAGTTTAAAGATGTGAATAGACTTGTTAGCTGACAGAGAGCATTGTAAAATTGATTATGGCAGTTAGGTTAAAATGTAGTATTTTCAGGAAGGTGGAGGGAGGGTGGGGGAGAAAGGAGGAACCGATTACAATGATCTACATATAACCTCCTCCCTGAGGGATGGACAACAGTAAAGTGGGTGACCAGAGACGTTGGACAGTGTAAGATATGACAAAATAATAATTTGTAAATTATCAAGGGTTCATGAGGGAGGGGGAACCTGGGAGGGAGGGGAGAAAATGAGGAGCTGATACCGAGGGCTCAAGTGGAAAGCAAATGTTTTGAGAGTGATGAGGGCAACAAATGTACAAATGTGCTTGACACAATGGATTGATGTGTGTTTGTGGTAAGAGTTGTACGAGCCCTCAATAAAATGATTTTTTTTAAATGTAGTATCTTATACTTTGATCCCCTATTAAAGTTATTACAGTTTAAAAAAAAAGAAAAAGGAGAAATACCCATGGCTTAAGCCTCTGGTGAATCCCGACTTGGACCAGGGATGTGAACTGCCTTGCTATCAGGGAGAATGCACTGGAAAGTGGATTGTGGCAGATGCAGTTAGGTTAAAACTTAACACTCTATCATTTGATCTCCCTTTTCATTTACTTTGTTTGTTCTAGTTTTTAATATTTTATTTCTTTTCAGTTGAAGTTTTAATCTGTTCTATTTTGCTACTGTTGTTAGTTAAACTTTTTTTCTTGAATATGAAGTCAGGGGTGGGCAAATCTAGAGAGTCAGTAACTGGATTAGTAGTTCCTTTGGTATGGAGGCTGGGGGGAAATAGTAAGCTAATAACAATGAGTACAAGAAAAAAAGTCTAAAATTGACTGTGGTGATGTTTGCACAACTCTTCTCAATGTGATTGAACTACTGAATTGGATGATACGTGAATTATATGCCAGCAAAACTGTTAAAAGCACATCAATGAACTATTTTACTTTCTTTCTAACCAAACTCATGACTACTGGGCCAATTCCGACTCATAGCATGAAAATCTTCACATATACATGCTCCAACTGGAGCTAGTAGCTCTCGTTCAATTGGAAAAGCAGATTAAGGAGAGATGTCATAAAAAATTAAACATGTATCCCTTAAACATTTGAGTTTAAAATATGTCAACATATACTCATTTGCCAACCTGTTAAGGAATGCTGCTCTGAGTAAATGGATTCATTGATGGGAGAGCTCGAGTTGTTCTTCCCGCATTTCAGTTTCCTTAAAGTTTAAAGAAAGAGAATTTAGGACTCCAGACAAGGGCTCTGAATTTTTCCAGTCACCCACAAATCATGGTTTTTCTATTCACATCTAATCTGACAATAGTTCTTTCTAGCAACTCACTGATTTTAAAACGTTTAAGCACATCAACATAGCTTTCATGAAAATTATTTTTCTTTTACATTCCATATATCTTCATTTTTAATTAATTTACAATGAGGTGAGCCAATAAGAAGAGATCTTTGTGTCAATATCAAAGAGGGAGGATCCAACAGAATGTGAAGCAGATCAAATGCATTATCACACACGAGTGAAATTTTGCAGAATGTAAACAGTTTCAACAATATGTTGACAGGGAACTGCCCAAAGTGCAGCTGGACTCACGAAAGGCCATGCAATGAGCACTAGCCCTGCTGACGACTGATGGGCCTTGTTCGAAGCAGAGCACCAGAAAGATGTTCACCTGTGTTTCATCGACCATGGACGTGCATTCAACTTTGTGGAACATAACAAAGTAGGGGTAATGTTACGAAAAACTTCCAACACTTAATTGTGCTCCTGTGGAAACTATACAAAGACAAAGAACCCACCTTTCAAACAGCCTGAGAGGAGTGAGGGCAAAAGCCAGTGGCACAGCAGAAAGTGGCAGACTACGGACTGGTGTGTGGGTTCAGCACACAGTGACGAGCAAGCTTCCAAAGAGAAGGGACAGAATAGGCAGGTTCATAAAATTGATTAAAAAAACGTGTTCTATTTAGAACCATCGCATTTACTACGCAGAATATCTATGTATGCAGGTACATGAGCAGGCTACAAAAAGTTCATGGAATTTTTTCACGAACTTTTAAAAGGCATTTTATGTCTATCAGGGGAGCCTTCGTGGTGAAGTAGTTGGGCTGCAAGCCAAAGTCTGCAGTTCAAAACTGCTAGCTGCTCCACAGGAAAGAAAGGCCTCCTCCGGTCCAGAGTCACGGTCGCAGGGCAATTCTACCCTGCCCTAGAGGCACCACCGACGCGGCAGTGAGTTTGGTTTGGGTCGTGTATGAACAACGGTTCTACTTGTATTTTGCAAGAACTTTTATTGTACTTTTTATTTAGGCATTTATATTTGTGAGATGGGTATAAAGCTTTTTAGAGTCTACTTTCTCTGGCTCTCACAACAATGTTACTTTTCTCTTTTTTAAAGCACTTTGCTATTCAATTTCATCTCTTGCTCTACTCACTTTAATTTGGGGGCCCTGGTCACTCTCACTCTCTGAGGAGCACAAGCAATTTGCATTCTGCTACTATCCTAAAGGCTGATGATTTGAATCTAGCCAGCAGTGTGGTGGAAGCAGCCCGTAGATCCACTTCCGTGCAGATTACCACCAAGCAAGCCCCATGGAGCACAGATCTCCTCAAACACTGAGCTTTGCAAGGAGTTGCATTCGATCTGCTTGTATTGATACAGCAGACATGCTGTTTTTTTTTTTTAAAAAAGCTACTTCTATTTAACATGGTGATGCTGATTAAAAAAACACACACGCTTATTTCCAATGCGGGTTAAGTTAAATGTTTAGACACTTTTAATAGAGTTATTAGGAATGCCATTATTAAGTTTTCAGGAGTTCCTAAGAAAAAGGCAGAAATTCTATTTACAGGACAAAACAAAGGTCAGAAGCAGCAAGGAGGCCTCAGGGAACACATCCTGATCCACGCCTCCCACAACACCCCCTCGATGTTCTGCAGTTTATCACCATTCCTTTCAGAAAGAACTTTGCCTCGGTGAGCACACATAAAAGCAGCTTTAAAAAACAGCCCAATCCACTGAAAGGGTCAACTCTTTACAAAGTTTTAATAGTCCTCAAAATAAGTACTTCTTGAATGCTAAGATTAAAATAATAACCTCTGTATAACAAGTAGAAAAACATGAGTTTTTAATGAAACAAGAAACAATTTAAATAGTTTCTTACAATAGTAAGACATTTTTTCATTAGATTACACCTGCCATAATTTATCGCTTACACAAAGGATAACATCTGAACATCTAAATTCACAGCGTTAAACAACGCTTCAGCAGGTCTCGCTTGTTATTGTAATGGGTTGAAAACAACACCGCTTTTTATAGACTATTGATTGCTAGCTCCAAATGAAAACAGTAAGTTACATAAAGGCTTTAGCTGCATGGTAGCCGATGAGTTCTCTCAGAGGGCAGAGAGAAGCAGAGGGAGCGATGGGGGACCTTCTCAGCCCTCACACTTGGCTTTCTTGCAAGCTGGAAGGGACTCATCATCTGCTTCTGAAGACCGAGGTTTCTTCACTGTAGAAACAATTCCGAAAGCAGTTTTTCTCGTTTCTGTAAAGCAAACAGGAAAGCAGTGTTTAAAAGGGAGCATGTGATTAAAACAAAAAAAATGTTTAACAGTACTGTATTACTCCAACACTTCCAAACACTAGCAAATGAGAAAATCATAATGAATTGCTATGGGAGCTGATGTCAATTGTTGCCATTACACACACACACACACACACACACACACACACACACACACACTCATACACAGACAGCAGTATTTCATCAGCACCCGATTCATTGCTAATGGATGACACCAAGTGTAAAACCGCAGGCCACGGCGCCTCTAATGATCTGTTGCTGACAAATCTCACATCCTACATAGTGGTGCCCCGAGAGGCAGAAAGACAGCCCCACTGAGTCAAGAGAACAAGTATAACACTGAATTTATTGCTCCTGCGGTGGTGTGTGGAGCCTTTGTAGCATAGTGGGCTATGTGGTATGCTGCAAACCCCAAAATCAGCAGTTCAAAACCACCAGCTGCTTTGCAGAAGATAAATGAGGCTTTCTACTCCTGTACACAGTTTCAATCTTGGAGACTCACAGGGGCAGTTCTAGTCTGTCAGCAGGAGTCAGAGTTGACTCTGTGGCAGTGAGTTGGTTTGGGGATTTATGTGTGTGCTTCCTCACTGCAGTACTATCAACCTACTGTACCCGTCTCTCTTACTAGATCCTCTCTCCAGAACTAATCACACCCTACTGCCAATATCGTTACACCTGGTACGTAATATTTGCTCAATAAATACCTGATGAGTGAATGAACTCAATCAAATGTACATGTTTATTGACCCCTTATAAACTGGCTGAAAATGGATGCAAAAAAGGGAGAAAACGATGCATGCTTAGGTCGGCTTAACAACTTAAATTAAGTCAACTTCTGGCTTGGCACGATCTGACACACAGAAGAATCAAGATGCTTGAGAGGAACACTAACACTACCCCCCTCCCCCATGGGGCACGCTATAATAACATAAAGGCAAACAGCAGGATGGAGGTACCCACAAGAATCCATTGTGTAATCAATTAAGGCACATATCGTAAGATGAGGTGACAACAGAAATAGAGAAGAAGGACAAAAGGGGAGAGGAGAGGAGAGGTAGGAAGAACCTAGTGTTTCCTAGGGAACAACATGGCAAGTGTGAAGGAGGAGTATGCAAACATTGGGAGAAATAAGGAACGGAAGGTAAGACTCAAAAGTGCCGTGAAAAGAAAATGGGGAAGGAAGAGGGCAAAAGAGATCCATTAGTTAGGAAGGGCACGGAATCAAGAGAACCCGACCAGAAGTTAGGGGTGATTTCTTGCGGCAAGTAGTACAAGTACAGTCAATTCCAAAGAATTAAGAAGCATTACCTTCCCATTTATCCGAATTAGAAATCTCCTATTATGAACAATTAAATCAAAGTTGCTATAAACAACTGAAAAGCGAGAACCCTTTACATTTTTCAAATAAAGTAAAGCTCTTGATGTAAATGCTACTTTCAAAAACGAAATTCATTCCACTAGGCATATACGCAAAAGGACTGAAAGCAGTAACTCAGACAGACATGTGTATACCAACCTTCCCCGTCACACCACTCACAAACGCCCACAGGTAGCAACAACACATGGGTCCATCAACGGATGAGCGGATAAAAGAATGTGTCAACTGTCCAGCTATAAAAAGAAATGAAGTCCCACCACATGGATGAATCCTGAATATATTATGTTAAGCGAAATAAGCCAGACACAAAGGACAAACACTGTATGATTCCACTCATCTGACATCTCTAGAACAGGTAAACCCAAGGTGAAAGACTAATGATTACCTGGTGAGAGAGGAAAACACGGAGTTTTTTAAAAAAGCGAGAAAAACAACAAAGCCATTTGGTAAGTGAAAACATAGAATGCAGAATGCCACTGTGTGTGTGTGTGGGGGGGAGCTGAACACACACACACACACACACATTTGTAATAACAAGAAGTTATGTTTGTGTGTAGCTTTAATTTACCCCACTGGGTTTCTCAGGCTGCAATGTTTATAAAAGGACACTGCTTGCCACATGTTCCTTCTGTGGAGCGGCTGGCACGTGTTTGCATCACCAACCTGTCAGGAACAGCTGAGCACGGAGGCACCAGGGCTCCTCAGCTGCCTCTTCAATGTCGTCAAATCCATTCTAACTCCTAGTAACTCCACATGACAGCACAAAACTCCTACGTAGGGTGTTCTAGGCTGTAATCTTTATGAAAACAGAACGCCTCATCTTTCTGAGGAGCCACTGCGTGAGTTAGAACCACCCACTTTTCTTGAAGCAGTGAAGCACTAAACCATTACATGGCCAAGGCTCCTGAACAGTGGTATGTTATTTTTATTCACAAGAAGTAAAGGCAGGTATCCCAAACAGGTCCATCTTGGTTCAGTGGCGGACTGAAGAACTGAACTCACCATCCTAAGTCAAATTCTCTGACCTCTTTCCTTTCTTAGAATCTCCTCAGACTTGCTATTGCCTGGCTTTGGAAACTCCATCAACAAGCAAACAAGCAAACATACTCCCTGCCACTGGGTCAATTCTGACTCACAGTGACCTTGCAGGACAGAATTGAACTGCCCCTGTGGGTTTCCGAGGCTGTAACTTTTTACAGGAGTAGAAAGCCTCAACTTTCTCCCACCAAAGAGTTGGTGTTTTCAAACTGCTGAACTGGTAGTGAGCAGCCCAATGCATAACACCTATACTGCCACGGCTCCGTGACACTCCACAGGACCCATCTAATTCTTATTCCCCCGAGGCAAGCCTGCCGATGGAAAAGCATCTACCATGTGGCCCATGAGGAGCCCTGGTAGGGGCTTATATGTTGGGCTGCTTCCCACAAGCTTAGCAGTTTATCACTACCAGCTACTCTGTGTGAAAACGGTGAAGCCTTCTACTCTCTTAAAGATTTACAGCCTGGGAAACCCAAAGGGACAAGTCTGTCCCACAGGGTAGTGAGTCAGAATCAACTTAATGGCAGTGCATGTCAGCTGTCAGTGAGTGAGTTTACATGTGTTCCAGGATCCATTCAGATGCCGCTTTCACCCCCTTACAGAATCGGGTTCTTATCTTGTCAAGGATCTACTAACTTCCTTCTGATACCAAGTACACCAACAGCCCACTGTCCCTAAATGTAACACTCAGAACTAACATGGTTCCACCTAACACCGATTTAGTGCAGAGTAAAACAAGGGGATTTCAACCCCCTTATCTCAGAATCCTTCATTTCTGGTAGTATAACCTAAGGCTGATTGCAAACTGAGGAACTGTATCACACTGACCCTTCTATTCAACAACACCGAGGTAACTAACGGCATCATTTATCATCTGCATTCGGATGCTCTCCCGTGTGTAATAATTCTGTAGGGTCAACAGACATAAACTGGGATGTGTCATAAGGGACAAAATTATATCTCAATTATAATTTAAGGAAAACAGTTACTAAGTCTTAAAATGGACAAAAACAACATATGACACAGACACATCACTTGGATGAGAGAGGCCAATAGCTCGTAGCCATAATGGCTTCTAGGATTCAGCGTCAGGATGCTAGTTAAATAAAGCATGGAAAAAAGGTACTACCCCGGATTCGTGATTGGTGGCAGATCAATACATCAGAGTTACAGGCGGGGCCACAGAAGCAGGAACAAGCCCATGATTAGGACATGCACATTATGTTAGGAAGCTTACAGGGTCTTCCCACCAAGGCAGTCAGGGCACAACTGACAGGGCATGACTCATGAACATTTGACCACCTGTACTATCCCAGGTACAGTGATCTCCAGCAAGGACACACCCAGGTAGCCCATGAGAAAGAAACTGCTCCACCCAGGGTTGGCTGGAGGAATCCACTTTTCAATGTACTCTATCTGAGAGCAAGATTACCTCCATTCTTAGTCAATGACCAGGAGCCCTGGTGGTATAGTGGTTATGCTTTTGGCTGTGATCTCCAGGGTCAGCAGTTGGAAACCAGCAGCAGCTCCTTGGGAGAAGACTGGGCTTTTTACTCCTGTAAACAGCGACAGTCTTGGAAACCCACAGGGGGTTGCCAGGTGTCAACACTGACTCCTGGCAGTAAGAGTGAGTTAGTTTCTCAATGTTCACAAGGAATGCAATGGACGCTTAATCTACGGGAGAACTCGGCAACTCTGTTTTGAGTTTTCACTGTCATCCACAGCCTACTACAAACAGGGTGCTCAGAATTGAAACTCTAATCTAGATGGGCCTGGGCACATGAGGGTGAATGATTAAGTTCATCAAAATCCCCCAAGCCTTTTTTAGCTTAGCTTCTGTAAAAAATCTGGCTTTATATAT
Organism: Echinops telfairi; assembly: GCF_000313985.2. NCBI lineage: Eukaryota > Metazoa > Chordata > Mammalia > Afrosoricida > Tenrecidae > Echinops > Echinops telfairi. Next base: position 37,263,451 of record NW_022103968.1, read on the forward strand.
TTGAGGTTGAGTAGTTGAATTTCTTAAGTTAATAGAGAACTTTCATTTTTCACTGTAATATGTTTTTTGGGATGTTTCAACTGTTATTTTAGTTTTTTCCCTTTCTTGCTTTAACCTATTTTGCTATCCAAATCTAGATGATGCCGTATATTCATTTAAGATAGATTAAAAAAATCCGAACTGACAAAGCAGGAACCAACTAGTCCCTAATTTCAAGAAACCCCCCGATAATCCCAATTAACATGGTCATTCCCAAAGTTCAAGTGATGGGGTCTGGGCTGTATAATCTAACCGATTCAAGCTGATACTGTTGAAAGCAAAATTAAAATCACCCAACTCAAGTCAATACCACAAGCAGGTCTCCCATATGGAAATAAGATCATTAAAATGCAGACAAAACACGCAAAGCTTAAAAAAAACCCTATTCATTCATATGCTAAATAACTCCGCTATATTCAGTAACCTATCCTGTGCGTCACTGGAAGGAATTCTGAAGTATAAAACACATCTCAGTAATAGCAAGTAACTACCTTCCTGACCAGTACCACCACTCATAAAACTACGAAGAGAATGAAAGTAAGCGAGCAGGTCTGACGTGCCGGTGTCGTGTTCTCGTTAACATCAAACTTCACTTGGATTTTCCAAAGGATCAGTATATTAAATGGCTTGGGTTCAATTTTTATCTGATGAATAAAAAATTAAGTGGGCTTCAATAGTGCAGTTAAGGGGCAGATCACATGTGAAATTAAAAATGTAAGTAAAAAATGTATATTCTTGAACATGTAAATTGGAGAAAAAATAAGCAAAACGTCATGATATTGTGATAAAGGCAAAAAGTTAAGTCTGAGTTTGTTGCTTGGGTTTTAAAAAAATGGACTTCCTGTGTTTGTTTTCTTATTAAATGGTTTACCCTACATTTTTAACATTTCAGTTTTCTAAAACTGATTCCCACTAGGGAAAGCACCAATTAGAAATCTCAAAACGTGAGCTGGGCACCCACTTCTGTGGCGCTTGAACGTCCACATTCAACACCAAAGGGCTTCAAAAAGTTCTGAGGGAAACCAGTAATTTTTAATTTGATGTTGCCACATCAGAATTGAAGCCCCCTCCTACATTTCTGCAAGCACAAACCCTATTTATCCCTAAAGAAGAGAAAGTAAAGCCTGAAAGGAAAGTGCGAAAGCAGTGAGGGACCGGAAGGCCTCAGCAGAGGCAGCCGCTGGAGCACAGGTGGCTCAAGGTTTGATCGAAAGTGCTTTGTTTCCGGATGAGATGCTTTCAGTGGAAGCCTGCTCACCTCCGTGGAGAAGCGCCGCTCTGCAGTTGGTGGACACCGCAGCCTTGGCATCGCTTTCAGACAGCCCAAACAGCAACCCTCTGGTGGGCGCATTAAGGATTTCAACCCTGAGTCAGCCAAGGACACGAACAAGACTAAACTATGAGTGCCGGTTCACCTGGTCAAACTGCGAGGGAGAGACTTAGCCTTGCCAACAAGTTCTTAGCTCCACTCGAACGCTCATCTGAGACTCATTTCACTTGAATGTTTTTAGGATATAGAGCATAGGTTCCCAAACTTATTTGGCCTGCCCCCACCCCCTTTTCAAAAAAGGATTACTCAGTGCTTCCCCCTCCCATAAAAACTTTTGTACTATAGCCCATACTCCAGGTTAAAGTGCACATGGTCTGCTTTTGAAGCCAACCCCTGTCCCTGCGGTTTCAGTGCCTTCCAGGGCGTGATATTGCCCGCTTTGGGAAACGCAGATATAGGAAATTCCTCAGTTTTCTTTTTCTACTTCACCCATAAATCAAAAAGAGAGAGAGGCTCTCCACCACTGGTGCATTTTTTTATAAGCTATTATTGACACACAGTAAAATATTGAGAAAAAATACTTTGTTAACTAATGCACCCCTATAAAGTCCAAATTTCCTAAAAGAAATTTTCAACACAGAAAAGGATACAAGTTTGCCACGTCATATGGTCCTCTGATTTCTAAAAGCTAAAATAAAATGAATAAAAAATAGAGATGAATGGACAAGTTATTCAGAACATTTTGGTGACTACATTTGGAGTAAAGTAATAGGATACTTAAGAATTCAAAAATAAGAAAAGCAATTGAAGACATTTTAAGCCATAATTCTGATGGAAATCTTAAGCTTTTAGAAATGTAAAGGGACCCTAAAAAGCATTTTATAACAGTTTGAAGGAGAAACAAAATTTCAATGTCAAATTTGCAATAAAAAATGAAAACATGTAATAAACACTCATTACATTGCTATTTTAATTTCTCTTCCAGAAGATTTTCCGTTTTATAATGTGAAAAGCAAAGCCAAAGTATTAAAATGACAGACTTACCCCTTCGGCAGCACTAGATATAATTACATTCTACAAAATAGAAAGTGATCAATATTAATCTCATGTATATGTAAAAAATAAAAGTTGAAGGGTCTTACAATACAAATCACCCACAATCACATTTTAACAGTGAAAGCTCAAATATCAACTTCTTCGGCACATAAGGTAAATAAAGTGACCGGACGATGGATCACATGTCAAATTGAAGGCCGCCTTTAACAGTAAGGATCAGAATCGGCTTTCCCAATCAACCTTAGAAAAGATGAATTCCTTAAAAACTCATTTAAAAAGGAGCCCCAGTGGAGCAGTGGATTACAAATTGGGCAGCCAACCCACAGGCAGCAGTTCAAAATCACCAGCTGCTCCATAGGATCGGGATCAGGATTTCTGCTCTGAACGAGATTTCTAGCCTCAAAAATCCACAGGGCCAGTTCTATTTGTCCTAGAGGGTCACTATGAATCAGAATTTATTGGAAATTAAAACAAACAAACAAACAACAACTTAATTCACTTCCACTTACTGATAATCAATTGTTATCTAGACTACTTATTCTTTTCACAGTAGGTAAACAGCAAATTCCTTATTGAAAAACAATCTTTCCTCCCTCCGTATTGTTCTTTCTCTTTGCATTGCAGAGCTCGTTAATATGGGCAAATTTGTTTCTGTATCTTGAAAGCTTTCTGTTTTAAGAAGGAGGAATCAGACTGAAATTCCAGGACATTACTAATAAATTCCTAGGCTTAAAAAATACCCTAAAAGTACGGACTCACACCTTTCCTTTGCAGATCTGCATCAGGTTGAGGGCATTGGAAATCGTGTACCTTCTCATTGTGGAGTCTCTGATGGCAGGGCTGTAGGCAAGTTCAAAGATGATCCCTCGGTCAATTGCCTTTACAGGAGAAGAAGGAAAACAAAGGGTCAAGAAAAATACACACTGTCCAACTTTATTCTCACTAGTTCCCCCCTAAGAAGCCTGGTGGTATTATGGTTAGGATTGGGCTGTGATCCGAATGGTCAGCAGTTCAAAACCACAAGCAGCTCCTCAGGAGAAAGACTGGGCTTTCTACTCCAGTAAACAGTTAAATTCTCAGAAACCCACAGGGGGTCACTATGAGTCAGTGACCTGATGGCAGTGAGTTTGAGTTTTTTGGGCATTCCTCCCTGTTTCACCCCACTCCCCATCCCATCTCCTGCCAAGGCCTGCCAAGGTATTTAAGGCCTGCCAAGCTACAGCTTTAATAAAGGTGGGTTCACGCCCAAATGGTGCCATCCACAAGGGAAAAAAGAAAATACATCTGTGGCTCCATTTGACCACCAGAGTTGATGGTATCTGTGGGGAAGCTGACTTTATGTCAACAGGAATTATCATGAAGCTAAGGAGAGCAAAGTCCCAGAGGGATGGGGAGGGGCTACTCCTCCATAAACGAGCCAAAGGAAAACAAAGAGTTGCTCCGACACCGGGTAAACTGCAGAAAACAGAGAGCCAACCACATCATTTAATCCAAGAACGAAGAGACCAGGAGTTCAGGAAGGGTCTCTCAGGAAAGTCAGGTTCAAGAACACACCAAAATGTATTGCTGTGAGGGTTCTAGTTCATACACGCACCCATTTATTCCAAGCAAATCGTGGTTGAACGCGTCTCTGTTGTCAGTCATGGCTACAGACAATTCTCTCAATACACTTGTCTCAGTCTTATTAGGATGCCTTGAAACAAAGTCCAATCCAAGTAAATCTGAGGGCGAGAGGTCAGCTCAGGTTATTGGGAGTCTTCTTCTTTCAGGGATTCTTAAGGAGTAATCTGAGGCGCCCCGGTGGCATAGTGGCTACAAGTTGGGCTGCAAACTGCGAGGCCAGCAGTTTGAAACAAGCAGTCGTGCCATGGGAGAGAGACGCCGCTGTAAAGCGTTACTGTCTTAGAAACCCCCAGAGGCAGTTCTACAGTGTCCTAGAGGGTCGCTATGGACCAGAATTTACTCAACAGCAGAGTATGAGTTTTGAATTTAAAGGGGTAATCTTGCTAGACTTTTTCAAAGGCTGCATGGTGATCAAGGGGGCTTACTAGGAAGAAGTTTTAAGGAAATTGGTAATTGTACTACTGAGAAAAAGGCCAGTAAAGTCGTGCTGAGGAATGTGCCAGTGCACATTGTTGCGATGGGAAAAAAACTGCTCATTCTTCAAAGGAACAAAGCTGTCTTAGGAGAATTTTACTTCAAAACACTACCCATCCACCCTATCGCCTTTATCTTGTCTCTCTGTGTTTGTGTTTCCCAAATTTAAAAGTGCATTTCCAAGGAACACAATTTAAGCCCCTCAGGGGTGCCAAAACTGCAATTTGAGAAAAGGCGATTGAGCTGGAAGCCTTGCCTTCAACAATGCACAGACCTAGGGGGAGGAGCTCAGAGTAACAACTACTTCACATTTTCACTTTTGTTTTAAGAAAAGTTTCTGATGGTTAAATGATACTCTGTGTCTTCTCTCATGTTACTTCATGTTCACTGAATAAAGGGATAGCAGTAACCAGAAAAACAACACACACCAAAACCCAAACCCACGACCACAGAGTTGGTTCTGACTCCCAGCGATCCTACAGGACAAAGTAGAGCTGCCCCTTTGGGTCTCTGAGGATGTAAAGCTGACAAACAGCAGAAAGCCTCACCTTGCTCCCACGGAACAGCTAGTGGATTCAAACTGGTTAGCAGTGCAACATGTGACCCACGAAGCCACCCGGCTCCTAGGATGGCAACAGCCATGAGACGTGTGGACGCTGTGCCTGGAGCTGTGTTGAGTCTTAGGTATACTGTCCCTTAAATACCTTGAAAAGGCAATGGTGGCAGACTGCCTTCAGTATTGCTTCTCTCATTCTCCTTTCGTAGTTGCTGCTCGATACTGTCCAGGTGATCTGGACTCAGCAACACCCCGTGTGCCGAGCAGAATTGCTTCGGAGGCTTTTCAAGGTTGTGGCCTTCCTGCAAGCTGACTGCCAGGCCTGTTTTCTGCAGAGCCTCTGACTGGCAACTTGGCCAGCGGTAGCAGAACTAATGAGACCCCCTTGCTTTAGGGACAGACCCCTGATTCTCAGCTGAGCTCATGGCTGCTAGGTGGAAAACAGGAAGAAGCCTGGGCCCTTGACAACTTGTCTCAGCTCCCAACCGGAAGTTGACTTTTTGCATGAGACAAAGAAACATCATTCTTATTTTAAGGCACTCTTAATAGGATGGCATCAGTGTTGGCATCTTACAGGTAAAAAACCCCAAAACAGCCTGAAAGGGATAGAAAAATTGGAACCAGATGAATCCTAACGACTAGCTTCTTCCCTGGTGAATGACTGAGTATCTCCATTTACTCCCAACAGATATGTGTTAGGCCCACCATGCAGGGTAGCAGAGTGAGTGGGTCAGTGAAATTGAAAAAGACCCTCAACAAGACAGGCTGACAACAGTGCCTGCGTGACTGGGCTCGCATAGCAAGACCACAGGAAGGTGAGGCGTCTGACAATGTTTCCTTCTGTTGTCCACAGGGCGGCTACGAGTTGGAGCTGACTCAGTGGTATCTAACATCAACATGCACAGGGATGGTGAGCTTGGGCCACCATTCCAAGCGTTTGCTTCTTACAGCTTACAGTTCGGTGTGTGTGTCTGGTGGGGGGTGGGGGTGGGGGGGTGGCACGGGGAAGGGGGACATGACTGTCAAATACAACACAAATAGAAACTGCAATTGTGTGAGTACTGTCAAGAAAAGGTTTGGGGAAGGACGGATGAGGGAGGCATTAAGTAGTTAAGCTGAAGGAGGAGCATTTTCAGATGGGGCGGAAGGTTCTGTGTTTGGCAGGAGCAGGTGAGCATGTAGAGAAGGCCAGAGGCTGGAAAGTACAGAACACAGCTAAGCTCTCCGGTGGGAACCAAGGGCTAACCAGCTTGAGAAGGGCCAACTGTGTAGACTGTTAGAGCTGGGGATGAGGATCAATCCTACTGGCAATGAGAACTATCTAGCCTTCCTCTCTGGAGGACGGTGTAAGCCCAAAATCTACTTGCAGGCCCCACACATGGACTGAGCCTCCAGTGAAGCCCCTCTGATTCTAGTCAAGGGATATGAACAGCCCTGTTACCAGACAGCGAGCGTCATGGCAGACGAAGTTAGGTCAAACTGTAATGTCCTATCATTTGATTGCCTCTTAGCACCATTTGAAAGCTGTTTCAGTTCAAAAAATAAAAGTGAAGTGGCGATCCATGTGGATTAAGCCAGTGGTGAATCCCCTCTGACCACGAACTGAGGATGTGAACAGCCTTGCTAACATGCAAAGTATGGGAAGTGGATTGTTGCAGATACAATTAGGTTAAAATCAAGCATCCTATCCTTTATTTGATCTCCTTTATGAACCATTTAAATTTGTTCTGATTTTAAATATTTTCTGCTCTCTTTATGATTGAGGCTTTCATCTATTTTACTTTTTTTTTTTTTTAGTTTTTGTTTGTTTTTAATGTTTTTCTGCATATGATATCCAGGATAGGTAAATCTATACAGACAGTAACTAGATGAATGATTCCACGGCAGTGGGGGGAAAGGGGAGCGAATACCGATGAGTGGAAGAATGAAGATATTCTACCACTGACTGTGGTGATGACTGGATAGCTCTTGTTGCTATGACTGAACTACTGAATTGCATGAGTTGTGAATTTATATGTAAATTAAAAAACTGTTGGAGGGAAGAACTATATATATATATATATGTTGCCTTACATTGCAAAGGTCCTTGAGTTCTCTTTTGAATGAGCAGAGAAAGGCAGCAGAAGCCTTGACTAGACCCAGGTCTGCCTGGCAAATGAGCTTGTGGTACCCAGAGGAGGGCAAGCTGGGGCTGCTGAAGGTCTACTCCCATGCACTTGTTTAGAGGGAACAGAATACTTGCCTTTGTCCAGAGACTGAAGCCCACCTCGATTTTATTCCAGTGTGGCCAACAGCCCTCCTCCTCCTTCCTTTCCAGGGCAGATGTTCTTCCTTTCCCCCTCGATTCTCTGCTTTCTTTAACTTTTGCTCCTGCCTACTGCACCTGCAGTTTTAGACTTCCTTTTTTAAGTGTATGTGCTGCCGAAGGCGAGCACTTTAGACTTTCTTATGTATCTGTTGTTTCGTTAGAACTTCGTGCTATTTCCACACTGTCACCTTACCTGCAGTCCAATAACTCTTCCCTACCTGTAATTCTTTGACTTGTGTTATTTCTGGTAATGACACTATTATAATATTCTGTGCTTTGGATAAATGTATACTTCTAGCTTACATACTTTTTGATGCTCGTGACAGGATAACTCCTTATAATATATAATGGTATTCTTAAAAAAAATCATTTTATTGGGGGCTGGTACAACTCTTATCACAATCCATCCATTCATCCATTGTGTCAAGCACATTTGTTGCCATCATCATTCTCAAAACATGTGCTTTCTGCTTGAGCCCTTGGTATCAGCACCTCATTTTTTTTAATAGTCTTTATACAACAAGTGTTTAATGTTTGTACTTTGATTAAATCAATAGTTTATGGAAAAGAGATAATGTAAGAATGTGTTCATTATGGATTCTCTAAAAGGAACTAGGGTGGATTTTAAACGCCCATTTAGCAATATTCTCAATTTATCTACCCTGACTATTTCCCTCACCCAAAGCTGTTTTATATTTCTTCTCATCCTTCTAGCTGCTGAATGAAAACAAGGCAGGAAGGAGGGTGAAGAGGAAAAAACCAGCAGCTGTGGATGATGTATAGAGTTTGACTGGCCAAGTCGCCAATATTTCTAGTTGAATGAATCTAAATTTCTAACCATTTGTAGGGGGATAATCAAAAGGTAAAAAAACCTCTATTTGCAGGGGGGGGGATGAAAGAAAAAATTATGATTATTAACAATAAGTTATTAAGAATGGACTTAATTCTTGAGAAATATCATTTTGACCATAAAAAGATATGATACAAACTATTCCTTGTTTTCCCCTTTGACCCATTTTTAATTTGTGCTAATTTCTATTTCCTGAGTCAAAATGGACAACAGCAGTCGCTTTCAGATCACTGACGGATGGACGCGGCGGCCCACCATGGGCTCGAGCACAACACTGTGGGGAGGGCCCAGGGCCGCCACGGGGCAGAACCCACTCGATGGCCCCTACCGACAGTGTGGACGTCTGCTTTCTCTGGGACTGACGTTATTTTGCGTCACGTTTCGTTGCCATTGGGGTGTTGTTGTTTTGCATGATCTTCTTTATATCAAATCCAGGATAAGTATTTAAGCAGGATTAATACGGTATCGCCTTAGTTATGGCAGGGAAAGTTGGGCGACAATTGGAGCTAATAATAATAATAATGGGTCCAAGAATGAAGAAAATGTTCTAAGATTGATTATGATTGTGATTGCACCACTCTTTTTAATATATTTAAACCATTGAATTGTATGGTACGTGAATTATGTCAATAAGACTGTTTTTTTAAAAAGTTATGGTACAGTAATCAAGTTCTCTTTCACTTTTGCTAAGAAAATGGAAATAGAAATTTAAAAGCAGTATGTGATTGAAGGCTGCAAGCATTTATTCCCTCATACTTTATTACAAATTTTTAGATAGCTAAAATATAGACTCATTACCTAGGCTCCTACATCTACGACCATTTTAATGCAAATTACCTTAATTCATCCAATGATTGTTCATAAGGACCTTTTCACAAAGAGCGACAATGCCTGCCTGATTGGCTTTTGTTTGCATCTTGGACCAAAGGCGCGAATGGGCAGCTGATCAGATTTCAATGCTAATGAGCAATAACAGGTACAAAGATGTAGCAAGCTGAGAGCAGGTGTGTGACACTTGAATCAAGAGACATTGAAGATAAAATTTCAGGGGCTAAGCAAGCTTTCAAGAAAGAAAAAGAAAGTCCAAAATTGGGGACATGATTACTGGGGCAATACAACTATTCCTTTTAATTTCCTAGCATGTAGTTCTTAACTGAATTCAAAAGGATGGCATCCTTTGGGCAATGTTTGTCATGTGTTTCCCCCCCTTTCCTTTCCTTGAATATGTAGGTTCATATGATTCACAAATCAAAGCCGCAGAAGAATGCATTTTTTCTTTCTTGGGAACAATCAAAGGAAGGTAATAAGGTACATTCTGCTTTCAGAGAATTTCCTAAAAGCTGAGCTCGTAAAGCTTGCATTTTAAGATAGAAGATGATTCTGTGTTTAACAAAGAGGTCTGCTGTAAAGCAACTTTGAGTACAGCGCTTCCCCGTGTGGGAAGTGGCAGTGGATTTGCTGCCAGACAGCTTGAATTTTAAATACCAGGACATGTAACTGTGTGAACCGCAAACTACCTGAAGCACAATTCCCTCACCTGCATAATGCGGATAATTAGCATGTGCCTTACCCCAAAGCTGCTGAGCTACAGCAGGTGTGAAAGTGCTAAACTATAAAGCGATACATAATTAGTAGTCATTTGATTATCCGAGAGGAGGAGCTGGCACCCAAGTGTTTAGAAACACATTCAGCCCATGATAGAACTGTGATTCCTAGATAAGTACCTAGGTCCCAGAAGAGTGATGAAGGAGCTCTGAGAGGGGAACGTGTAATTATAATTACGGCGCCCACTGCCAGAGGTGAAGATGCCAAAAGGAACAAGACTGTAAATTATCCTAGCAGAGTGAGGAGCTAGGCTTTGGCTCCTAACTTTTTAAGCCTCTAATCCTCATCTGGCTTCTGGCCTGTTGACGAAAGTGTAATTAACTACTTACCTTAACATCCCTGCTTTTCATCACAGCCCAAGAAAAGGGGGAAGCCCTATGCAAGTGAGGAAGATCGGTGCGGCTTTCTCACGGAAGCCTAGCAACGCCAAAGGAGTCCCAGGGCTGCACTGGCTGGGAAATGAGAGCTTGGCAGGTCCGGCCCACCAGCAGCTCCTCAGGAAAACCACGAAGCGGTCGGTTCAGTAAACACAACCATTCTACTCTGCCTCACAGGGTTGTCCAAGTCAGCAGCGGGAGACCCCACACCGACAGCATCCTGTGGCCAAGACAGGCTTACCCTCAAGGTCAAGCAAGGGAGCATGTGAGGCCCAACAGTTGAGCCTGAATTACTGATTACCCATAATCCCTACATGACAGAAGCATGTTTTTCTCCCACAGAAGGGGTAGTAGGTTTAAATCGTCGACCCTTTGGTTCATAGCTCAGCACTCACCCAATGCACAACCAGGGTTCTGCTGTGTTTGAGCTCAGCGAATAGTTTGCCACTTTAGTGTCAGCACACACTGCTACTAACAACACTCGCACTCTTCCACACAACCACCCTCTACCCTGAACAACCTTCTCACAGTCCAGCTCCAACATGCGCTCTTCGAGGAGAGTAAATGAATGGGGATTTTCCTGCTTCCCGACCAGTTCACGCTGCAGACTAAAAATACTCCTGTTCAGCTTCCCCCCTGCTGCATCATCTGGTTTTTATTAACATATGTAAAATGTTCACACCAGGATTAAAAAAAAAGCAGACACTGTGCTAAATACTGCATATCCTTCTCACTTGTCAAATTTTACTTTTCCGAATTTTTAAATTAAGAAATGAGGGAAGTAAGCCAAAAATATCCATCAAATAACAGCAGTCTTCCTGAACTTACAGATGGAATGAGGTGGGGGCCGAGGGAAACGGGGAGGGGCACTGTCTCAGTGCCACGCCCCTGCTCAGGCTGCCCAAGTGCCCCGCTTCCCCCACCGCACGTGGCTCCTTCCAAATGCTGGCAGCCAGCAACCATGGCCAGCAAGCAGAATTCAATGAAAGACTCGGACTCACGGTCACTGAGTCAATCCTGACTCACAGTAAGCTGGTGGTTTCGAACTGGTGACTTTGCAGTTAGCTGTCCAATGTATAAGCCACCACACCACCAGGGCTCCTTTAGAACTAGATCAGGTTCCCCAAACCGTGCCGATACGCGGAGACAGATGATATCATTCAAAACACAAATTTTGGGGATAACTCATCAGGCATTAGAGTTGTGGTGCTGCAATGTTTAAGCACCCAGCTGCTGACTGAGGTCAGCAGTTTGAATCCAATAGTCACTCCATGGGAGAAAAAACCCAGTGATTGCTGGTGTAAGAATTTTGGCCTAAGAAACCCCACTGGGCCGGTCTACTCTGTCCTATAGGTTTGCTATGCGTTAGAACCAACTCAACGGCACACAACTACAATATCTTGAAAACAAAACAAAACAAAGACCAGGACAGCTAGTTCTCTCCGGAAGCCTGCAGTCTGATGTGAACATCATCATGGGCACCTGACCATTCCTGGGGTCTGAGGGACACTGCTGTCCATTCAATGGACCTGTCCTAACGATCCATCACATGCCACTATCTCCTCCTAACCAAGAGCCCAGGATCCTATGTGGGTTTCCTAGGGCAGAGCTGTCTAGAATATGGCCTTCCCAGTTCATGACGGTGAAGAAGAGAAAGGTAACGAACGTTACTACGTTTCACAGCAATTTGCAGAGCAGCCCCAAGGCCTAACTTCAGGGGCCATCATTGAAATAAAACCTGACGAAGCAGTGGGAGGCTGATTATAAGCTTAGGCCAACTGCCAGAGACAGAGTGCTACCTCAGGAAAGGACCAACACTCGATTAACAAGACCGTCACACCTTGGAACGCAGGGTTTATGGCTTTTAGCTCTGGTACCTGGGGCACATCAGAGTTCCAAGTTCACAGGGCATTGGAACTGTCTGAATCTTGTGACCGGAACCCTGGTGAGGTGTGCAGCTGCGAATGGCAAGGCTGGCATTCCAACTCCCCCAGCTGCTCCATGTGGGAGAAAGGTGCTTGCTTTTGTGAAGATTTAGTCTTGGACATCCTGTATAGACAGGTGTGGTGGGCTGTTAGGCTCTGAGTTAGAATCAACTCAATGGCAGTGGGATTCAGCTTTGATTTCCCCTTGCTACCCACAGTTTTCCAGCATCTGTGCTGTTGAACAACACAGATCACACGCTCGGAAACATGATGACTTGGGATTATTGGCTAGTTTGTTTACAAGTATTGGCAAAAATGTAGGAAAACAACAATTTGACTATAACCAATATGGTTATGTGCTTAGTTAGTAGTTGTTTTTCCTTTAATTATATGATTTTGAAGACTGTCATACTTTTGAAGCCATAGTTTTTGGAGCCTACTTTTAGAGGTAGGGAGTAAGTCCACTTAATTTTTCTACCTTCCATTTTCCCACACCATATTCTCCCCTCATATGGTTTCCCCCACTTTGCAACATCAAATAAATGTCCTAGCAGCAAAAATGGAGAAACAAAAATTGTGAAAGCTACGGTCCTAGAGACAAAAAGGTTGGTGAGTTAGTTTATTGTGCCAACCTGGCCGATAAACATATGTGGGGTTAATTGAAGGGTGGAGGGATAAATGGCTCAGTGAGCCTCGCTTTTCTAGTTCTCTGGTCTCTTGCTTTCTGATGGTCAGACCAGGGTGCAGCTGCCTTAGCCAGTTGCCTGCTTCAGCTGGCAAGGCTCATTTCCTGAAAGACATCCCCAAGGAGAAACCACATGGACCTACTACCCCGATGCAGCCCTGGGTGCTGGAGCACCCAGGTGGAGACCCCTGCCAGCGCTGAGATGCTTACACATTCACTGACTCGGCTTTCCTCCTGCAGTCGGCGTCATAGTGTGTGTTTTGTGAGATGGAGGACTTTGTGGATTAGTATTGGACATATGGATTAATGTTGGACTTGCGGGCTTGGGCAGCAGCACTGGGTTGGGATGTTTTCTTGATGTGTACTTAACCTTTATATAAAACTCTCTCATATACATGAGTTGCTATGGATTTGTTTCTCTATAGTACCCCAGACTAATACAGTAGGAATTACCAGCTTTGAAAAAAATGAGTATTTTAAATTCTGACAGGATTAGATCTATTTGGTCTGTGCCTGTGAGCAGTCCTTTTCTACATTCAGAGCAGCCTTTGAAAATGGGAGCCTGAAGCTGTGGAAGCCACTCTTCAAACTCACATGGCAGCTCTTGTGAGGACCAGGCCGGTGATGTAAAGGAACAGCTGGGCTGACATCACAGGTACCAAAATAGTTACTGATGGGAAATTTCAGCACCTTCGTGGTGGCAATGGGAGGGCAAGGATAAGGTGACCAGATTTTAACATTCGTAAAGCGGGACACTATTGATAAAACTCATATCCTGGCGAAATAGCCACATGGCAGCCGAAAACTGTATACCCTAGCTTGTCGTGCATTCTTTCCAAAAATCAGAACTTTTAAAAAACGCTGTGGGATGTGGGACAAAATGTTAAAAATTAGGACTGTCCCGCCAAAAGTGGGCCCTCTGGTCACCTTAGGCAAGGAGTCTGTTGAGACGGCATGACAGTTGGAAAGTGAAGGAGAAAAATTACGTGAAAGGGTAACAAGGGTCAGATGGAGGGACAAAGAGCTCCCGGCATCCGTGGCTAGCCTCTTAGGCTATAGGACTAGCCCTGGGTTTGTGTGTGCCTTAGCGGGCCGCAAGGGTCCTGCTCAGCTCACTGCTATCCCAGGAACCTCTGCGCTCTGTCTCCTCCTCCTTTCACTGCTCTGTCTCCTCCATGCTCGAGCTTCAAGGGTCTGGTTGCAGACACCCCCCAGACATTTTAGGTACTCACTCACTCACTGTCAGCCAGTCAATTCCAACTCATGGCGACTCTCTAAGTCAGCAGAACTGTGTCCGTGGGTCTCTGAGGCTGTAAAACTTCCCAGGAATAGAACAGGTTCTCTTTCTCATGAGAAGCAGCTGGAGGTTTTGAACTGCTGACCTTACAGTTGGCAGCCCAATGTGTAACACACTATGTCACCAGGACTCTGGGCCTTTCTAGGTAGCTGGAAAACTTACTAAAGGTTTTGTTTTTGTTTTTAGTTTAAGCTTTCATTCTCCTTTTAGACGGCTTTAGAAGAACAATACCCCCTGTTCTAAAACTGCCTCTGATTACTCAGCCTTTGTTGTTCGCTGTGTGCACACTGGTTTCTGCCGCCCCCTTTCCAGTTTGTTTGTACAGGTGCCTATCGATTCAGATAGAGAATTAGAAGTGGAACACTTACCACATTAATAGGGGGTCTTTTGAAGTAAAATGGTAGTTTCTCTTTCACAGTTATGCAGACTAAATCCACATCTAAATGTGTACAAGCAACCTGGTAAGAGAAGGGGGAGGAGAGGATTAGGCCAAAAGGAAAACTAGCACAAAAATGGAAGATGAGGGTCAAGCCTGATGTACAGAGACATTACATAAATATAGCTAGCTCCCTAAGTATTATGATGATTCTGTGTTGAAATGCCTGCTTAGCCATTCCTCCAGGTTTGGTTGTAACGGTTTAATTGGAATCCAGCTGAACCCGAGTGGTATGTCCACACAGCATCTCAACAGAGAGGGATGGAAAACTTATTGCCAGTGACCCACAGTGACCCTGTAAGACTAGGTAGAACTGCCCCTGTGGGTTTCTGAGCCTATAACATGGTGACAGGAGTAGAAAGCCTCAGCTTTCTTCCTTGAAGTGCTTGGTGGTTTCTAAATGGGTTAGTGGCTCACAGTGTAACCCACTACGTTACCTGGGCTCCAAATGGCATACACAAACAAACAAACAAACACAAACAAACAAACTCAGAGCGACCATATGGGACAGCACAGAACTGTTCCTACGGGTTTCCGAGACTCACTCTATGGGAGTAGAAAGCCTCATCGTTCTCTAATGGAGGAGCTGGCTAACAGCCCAGCAGGTAACCCACCAGGGAAGAGAGACCTGTAATATGGATGAGCCACTACACAAAGATGGGATGCTCATTGAAGCCTGGCTGGAAAGTTACTTCAGAGTGTTCCAGAAATCCAAGAAGAAAATAAACCCAAGGAATGCATACATGGTCCATGTAGTCTGCAAATTATTTACTGAGTACCGTAGTTGCAGAACTGTCCAAGTCTGAGGTCCCAAACAGCCTAGTGAGTGGCATCACCCAGGAGCTGTTGTTGTAATACTAATAGAAATCTTCTACATACATGGTCACAGTGTTTTCATCCTCACTAAAGGTCGAGAGCACTTATAAATCAAATGGTACTCAATGTATTTCTTCCACTTTTTACTTTCCCTTTCCTTTGTTCTGTTTGCAATACCTTTGATCAATAATCTGCATTTACTTCCAACAGAGATTTGATTTTAAAGCTGCTTACAAAAGACATACAAGATAAAATAAACAGTTAAGGAGATCAGAAAAGAACAGAAAGCAAACAGAAAAGCAGGGAAAGAAAATAAAAGGAGGCTAGGAACAGGTTATAGCCTAAGGGTGAGGTCAGAAGCACAGTGTGAAGATGCACATCTGACGCTGGTGCAGCCAGTACCTGATTTACAGGGCTAAAGAGAACTGGCTGCTTTGCTTTACATTCAAAATAAACTCAACTGACAATGCTGGTGTGTACGGGCTGGAAGGACACATTCACTCTGCCAGGTGGCTATGGTAGCAGATCCACATTGGTGGCGTGGGCCAAGGAAAGGGAAGACCATAAAAGGGGAGTAATAATGGCCTACAGCATCAGCTCTGACCTTGAGCAGTGAACGCAATGCCACACCTTGGCCCTTTACCTTCAAAATTCCCAGTTCAATCACCCATCCCTATTCCAGGGCTTTGCGGAGTGGGCAGCCCACGCGGTGATCTGTGCTGTAGGGCTTTCTGATAGTGAGGACACCCAATGTGTTACCCCACTCTGGATGCCTGGCCCTGGAGAGAACACAGACAGAGATGGAGCACCCCTCCCCGAGGTTCAGGAAGTTTCTGGTCCCTGGTCTCTCATGGGCACTCTGGTGTTTGAGTTAAAGCACAGCATATATGAGACTTGGTAATCCTGTAAAGAGCTACGTCTCAGAAACCCAGGAGCTGTTCTACTCTGTCCTATTGAGTCATTAAGCGTCAGAATCAAATGATGGCAGCAAGTTATTTAGGTACAGATTTTAAAACCAGAAACACAGGCCATTTGAAGAACCAAACTAGGCTGGTTTTGATCTTTATGCAGGCAGATTGACAAACTGGTCAGTGCTTTAACTACTGCATACCTGGGATCCTTTTATGGATGTCAAGTTGAACCAGAAGTATTTTATGACACATATTATGAAAGAGAGTCAGGCTTAAGTCCAATCAAAACCCCTCTAAAGGATCTGTTAAAAATGCCTCTTTCCTTTGGGACCAGGGCGTGGTACCCCATCAGACTCCACTTGAAAACACTCCTAAAGGCCAACAAAGTCCTTGAACTGTTTATAGGATTTTTTTTTTTGGTGGTGGTGGTGGGGGGGTGTCGTTGTTTTCTTTTGTTGCTTTGTTTTGCTCTGTCTTGTTTTTCTGCATGTTATTATTTCCCCAGGTCTCTCTAGATAAGATAGGCTG
The DNA here is from genome assembly GCF_000313985.2 of Echinops telfairi. NCBI lineage: Eukaryota > Metazoa > Chordata > Mammalia > Afrosoricida > Tenrecidae > Echinops > Echinops telfairi. Next base: position 37,280,207 of record NW_022103968.1, read on the forward strand.
GATAAACAATCTGGAGGAGAAAACAACAGGACTGACGGTTCCGGCGTGACATGGGAGAGGGGAAAGTAGGGGAAAGGAAGAGGTGTTAACAAACCCTGGGACAAGTGATCCAAATCGGTGGTGAGGAGGGTGTAGGAGGTCTGGTAGGGCATGATCAAGGGCAATGTAACCAAGAGGAATTACTGAAACCCAAATGAAGGCTGAGCATGATAATGGGACAAAAGGAAAGTAACAGGAAATAGAGAAAAGAACTAGGAGGCTAAGGGCATTTATAGAGGTCTAAATACAGGCATGTATATATGTAAATATATTTATATATAAGGATGGGGAAATAGATGTATGTGCATATATTTATAGG
>NW_022103968.1:37281337-37313301 GCF_000313985.2 Echinops telfairi
TTATAAAGGGTTCATGAGGGAGGGGGGAGCAGGGAGGGAGGGGGAAAAATGAGAAGCTGATGCCAGGGGCTTAAGGGGAGAGCAAATGTTTTGAGAATGATGGCAACAAATGTACAAATGTGCTTGACATAATGGATGGATGTACGGATTGTGGTGTTTTACGAGCCCCCAATAAAATGATTAAAAAATAAATAAACAAACCTTAATAAAAAATTTAAAAAGCCTCTTTCCCATGGACTGATTCTCATTTAGTAAGTAAGGCCCCAGGCACTTTAACAACACCCCAGTAATTTAGAGAAGGAACCACCAGATGAGGTCTCTGCTCCTGTGAACAGTTAGTCTTGGAAACCCGCAAGCGCAGTTCTCGCTCATTGTCACATAAGCCACTAAGTTGGAATTGTCTTGATGGCAGCGAGTTTGGTTTTGCTGAGTCCTGCATAGGGCATGGAGCCAGACCACACCTGGAAAGACACTGCTTTTACGGACACATTCTTTCATCAGAAGCCTGAGCAAGCTATAGTGCTCTTTGAAGGCTAGGTCAGGGGGTTCGGGAGCAGGAAGGAAAGAGAACTTCTATTTCCATTTGTTTTTAATTTTTTCTTCTTCTTCTTCTGTGCATGGGCATGCCAGGGATCACTGGTGTCACAGCGACAGAGTGCTCAGTTACTAACAAGCAGTTGGAACCCACCAGCCCACCCTGGGTGAGGAGGAGGGGTCAGGTCTACTCTGTCACTAGGCGTCGGAACCGGCCTGGTGGTAATGGGTATAATTTTTGATTTGTGTGTGTGTTATTTTATGAAACACACCGGTTTAACATAATATGTAAATAATTTATATGGCAATAAACATTATTTTGAGAAACAAGGTCAATTTCTTTAACCTGACAAGGTGTACAATAAAAGGAATTGAGACCAATGAGCTATCTAAAGTCATTGAAACTATTGATGTGTTTAAGTCTTAAATGGGAACTGACTCAGAAGTTTTACAGCAGTGGTTCTCAACCTTCCTAACGCCGCAGCCCTTTAATACAGTTCCTCATGTTGTGGTGACCCCCCCAACCATAAAATTATTTTCGTTGCTACTTCATAACTATAAACTGTTATGAATTGGGCAACCCCTGTGAAAGGATCGTTCGACCCCCAAAAGGAGTCACGGCCCACAGGTTGAGAACTGCTGCTCTATGGAATTCTCTCTTTGCCATTCCACAGTAGGCCTCTTGCCAGGGCACCCCAGCCAGTGGGCTCTCCTCCATCTCTAATCTTTGCCTTATCTATGGTGCACCTGGGTGGGAGAGTTTCTTATCGCTGAGACACCTTCCATACACTCCCAGTGGAAGTTTCTATGTTTTCTCCCATAGAAACAATATAAAGTGGTTTGATTTTACACTAACTGTTAATGTGCGTGTAAATATGACTGCTTTGATGACTTATCTTAGAGACACTGCTTTAGAAGATTACATCTATAGGGACACCTGTTAAAATTCTAATTAATCAACTTATAGGCCGAATAAATGGAATCACTTATACAATGCAATCTGTTAAGAAACAGACTGTTTGCTTTTGACCTGATTCCAAATCATGATATACAGTACTTCCAAGAGCTTTACGGAGCCCTGGTGGTACTGTTGGGTAAGTGCTGGCCTGCTACTACAAAGTCAGGGGTTCAAACCCACCAGTGTTTCAAATGCTTTCTAAGAGAAAAATGAGGCTATCTGCTCCAGTGAAGTTTTACGGCCTTGGAAATTCTTTACAGCAGTGGTTCTCAACCTGTGGGTCGTGTCCCCTTTTTTTGGGGGGGGGAGGGGTCCAACAACCCTTTCAGAGGGGTCATCTGATTCAGAACAGTAGCAAAATTAGTTATGAAAGCAATGAAAATGATTTTATGGTTGGGGGTCACCACCACATGAGGAACTGTATAAAAGGGTGGCGGCATTAGCAAGGTTGAAAACCACTGCAGCACAAGATAACTGGGAGTTGGCACCAACTCAAGAGCAGTGGAGTTTTTGGATTACGTTCAACGTTGAATAGATTCTGTGTAGGTTTCCGACTGAGACTATAACTGCTTACTAAAGTAGAAAGCCCAGTCTTTCTCCTGCAGAGCTGCTGCTGGTGGTTTCGAACTGCCAACCACACAGACTGCAGCCCAACGTGTAACTACTATACCACCAGAGCTCCTTAGTGTTAACAGAAAGATAGCTTCAAAAAAACTTTTTTTAAAAATAGAAAACAAGGAGGTTCTAAATTTCCCTGGGTCTTAAAGAATGGGTAAGTTCAATGTGGACAGATACGCGAAAGAAAATGCTCCAATTAAAAAATCTGTGTTCTCATGAGTATGTGTGTTTCCAGGAGTACAGGAGCCAATTTCAAACACCCACTCCATGAATTACATATCACTTTCTGCTATCTCCTTCTCACTGCTCCACTCCATAAACCAGCATGTATTGGGGAAATTCAAGCACTTGAATAGTATGAGGAAATAAAGTAATAAGATAAAGCTGTTCTATGAAATGATGTGTTCTGAAACCCCAAGATCCTAGCTCTATTACACAAGTTTCTTATCTAAAAGCTGGGAGACTTAGAGCAAATCACTTAACCCGAGTGTCAGTTTTCACCTCCGTAAAATGTGCCTCATGTATCTCACAGAATTTTGTGAGGCAACATAAAATACCTATGGAAAATGATTTGGAGGGTCACATAAATATCTATCCTTTGGCCACAGTGTGACCTTTCGAGTGCTCTGCTTGTCTCTATAATGGCCAGCAGTCTCAGAAACCCTGTAGACTCTACAGTGTAGACAGTCACGTGAGTTGGAATCCACTCAATGGCAGGGGTTTGAAGCAGAAGGCTATAGCAATGAAAGTTGTATATTCTTCAGAATCAATTCCAAAAATAAAAAATAATCAAATAAATAAAAACTATTCCAAAAAAAATGTTCACCTATTACCAAATAGCAGTCTACATCATGAGTGTGTGATAAAAACTAAACTGCTGTCATTAGCAACTTTTGGAGTGCCCTTTAGTCCTTAAGACTTTACCCTGGTGGTTTCAGCACTGAGCCACACTCTCCGACTGAACTTAAAAACCCCCAATAATCAAACTGCACTTGTACTCAGTCAGAATATCCAGTGGGGTGGGCTGAACTGTGTGACTTTGGAAAACTCCAAAGCTACATGTTTCTACGAATCCCTTTTGCTGAGGTGCCCTTCTTTGGAAGAGCTGTCACTGCGTGTCTTACACAGGAACTCGCCAAAAGAAGGTGGTCCTTCATGGGTGCTTCGTGCTGCTCTCCAGTGAACAGAAATAATTGAGGGTTAAACACATGCTTAATGAAATGTACCACAATCAGCTTTCTGTAGTCAATAGCTCCACCTACAGGACAGACTTGGCGAAAAAGATTCTTACAATTTTAGAACAGATTCTCCCTAAAACGAAACTCTACTGTAAAATTAAGATGTGACAGTGTGTTCATTTTTTTTCTTCTGGAATATTCTTTTGTCAGATGCACACTTCTCTGAACCTATACAAAGAAGTTTCAGAACTTTCTAAAAGTTCTGAGTTTACACGGGAAAATCGACTGACGAAGAACCGCAATCTTTTTATGTGAATTTATTTATTAAGAATTCCCCTTTGCCAGGATGCGTTCAGCAGCTCACCACAAGACTAACCCAGCAGGCGGCTCTGTGGGAGAAAAGCCCGGTGCTCCCCTCCTGCAGAGCTTACACACTAGGAAACCCCCTATAACAGCTCTCCCGTCACGTGGACTCACCCAGTCAAAAATGGACCTGATGGCCCTTAACAACCGCACGATCATTAAAACGTCTAGGTGAATAAGCACACATGTCAAATCCATCTCCCCTGGAAAATCACTGAGTTAGAAAAGTCCAAAGTGCCCAACCTCGGCGATCAAGTGGATTCTGAAGATTGAAGGTTTCAGAGACTGACTATCTTTACTGGAACAGACAACTTCTTCTTCCTCTCAAGGAGCAGATGATGGGCTTGAACTGCCAACCTGGCAGTTACTAGCCCCAAACCTAGCCCACAGCACCTCCAGTGCTCCTCTGGAAAAGTACAAAAGGAACTAACTCCAGATCGGAAAGGGCACGGTACTGGCAGATGGGTGATTATGAAAAGTGCCTCGAAGATTAAGTTGATGCAACCATCTGACTCTACTGTGCACCCGCTAGAGTAAGCCAGAGACAGCGCGTGAGACGAGGGTTTCCGTCCCAGCACACACAGTGAGCAGAGCAGAAACGGAAGTGATTTTAGAGCTACATGAGTTGGACACAGAATATTTACTTAAGAAAAGTTCAAGAACCAACCAAAGAAAGCTTGATGGGCTTTTTCATTCTGGGACCAAATGTCTAGCCAGGTAAGTTTTAAAAAATATGCTGTTGCTTCAATAGTTCCCTTTGAAACTTCGAAATTCTAAGTATAAATGACAAAATCCTAGTAGTTCTTGGGGTGTGGCGGGGGTGTGGATTGGAAATAAGTCACCAACAAGGAATGCTTTTAGACTTCCTGTACAGTGTAACAAACTCGGCTCTTTTCCTTAATTGTTACTTACATGAAACAGTTTCTCTGTCTTCGGGAAAACTGCAACAATATCATAGAGACGGACCCTTGAAGACGTAGATCTCTAGATACATAAAGAGAAGAAAGTAACCAGAGAGAAACAGAAAATATAAACAAGGGGCTTCAAAAAGTTCATGGAACATTTCCATTACCTTTTCATTCCACTTTTTCCTGAAATTTTTTGAAGCCCCTTCAAATATGGAATTCCATCTAATAAACTAGCTACATTTATATTCAATCAGTTCACGTTTCCACCTGTCCCTGACAATGGTTCTGCTCACTAGGTTCAGCCCTGTGGGCACTGTTTTGCTTTGGGAGCACTTCTCGGCTTGGAGACTGTGCCCTCCAGAGTGTGGGGCGACCACTCTTTCCCTTAACAATTCCTACTTTGGGGGGGGACCACTCTTTCTCCTTAACAATTCCTACTTGTTGTACATCAACTTCTTCTAGATGGCTCTCCCCCCATAAATCCCCGAAGTACTATTTCATTTACCACCTCTCGCCTTTCAAACCTAACTCACGTTTGTAATTATTGCCAAGTGTTCTTTCTTTGTGTGTGTGTTAAGTGTTTCTCTTGCCAATTAAACTATAACCTTTGTGAGTCCAAGGGCGGAGTCTGTGTTACTGACAGCAGCATCCCGGCACCCAGCCTGATGACTGGCACATGTGAACTGGATGACTAGCCCTTGCCAGAGGATTCTTACGTGTGGCATCGGTGTGCACACAGCGGGAAGGAAAAGATACATGCTATACAGGTGAAAACTTGAGGCTAGGAAGAGTGGTGCAGGTGTCGTGGAAAGGCTGTAGGTGAGGGTAGAATGAAGGAAAAAAGCACACCTTTCAACAACAATTAATACAACTTCCAGGGCGTAAGCAGAAAGAAAAACAATTAACTTACCAAAACGTTGCAGTGAGAGGGATCCGAAATGATAATAGTCAGTCTAGTTAGAATTTTGATTGGTCTTGACTTCCCCTGTAAGCAAAATGGACAAGTAATAACTTCCAATATAATGAATTGTTTTTCCTCTTTACTAATGGAAAGTATTCATGAAAAGGTGCCAGCAATAAATGACATGAGAGTAAAACTTAATTCCTGTCCTCAAGGAATTGCTAATGTAGCTAGAGAACAAGTCACCGTGTGTTTGTCAGGGTGTGATACAGTGGCGGCTTGTGTGTTTTTGCATGTTGGAGGCAGTCGTTGATATTTCTAATATGATATGAGCAGTCACCAACGTGAACCGGTTTCAGCAGAGCTACTGGAGTAAGAACAGATGAAGAAGAAGGAATTGGCTGTCTACTTCAGGAGTTCGCCACAGAAAACCTCATGAATATTACTGGAGCACTGACAAATACTGCACACTTCATGACCAGTGGTGAAACTGTCAGATACAGTGCTGGAAGATGAGCCACTCAGCTCGGAAGGCACTCAAAACACCACTGAGGAAGAGTTGCCTTCTCAAAGTAGGGTCAAGCACAAGGAAGTGGATGGAGTGAAGCTTTAGGAACCTTCGTTTGCTGACGAGGCAAACAGCTGTAAACCTCTATTAATCACTGGAACTTGCAATATACAAAACATGAATGTAGGAACATCGGAAGTCTTCACCAACCAAGTGGAATGCACATATAGTTGACATTCCTGAGGTGAAACAGACTGGCGCTGGCCACTTGAATAAGACAATATCTGATTTACTAAGCCAAGAATGATGAAATTCCAGAGACCTGGCATAAACATACATTGTCAAAAAGGGTATTTCAAGACCCAACTTAAAGTACAAGGCTATCTGTGATGTGGTAATGCCTATCCATATAAAAGGAAATCCAGTCAACACAACTGTTATTCAAACTTACACACCAATCACTAAAGTTAGTGAAGACACTAAGATGTTCTACCAGCATCTTCAGGGTGACACTAATCAAACCTGCAATCAATATGCATCAATAATTATTAGCATTTATGATGGGAAAATTGGAAACAAAGAGGAAGGAACAATAGTTGGAATTAGTCTTTCATGAGAGAACCAAGCTGGAGATGCCATGGCAGAATTTTGCAAGACCGATGACTTCTTCATTGTAAATGTCTTTTTATTTATTTCTTTTTCTTTTTTTTATATTTAAGGACTTTATTAACTTTGATTTTTTTTTAATCATTTTATTGGGGGCTTTTACAACTCATCACAATCCACACATACATCCATTGTGTCAAGCACATTTGTACATTTATTACCATCTTCATTCTCAAAACATTTACTTTCTACTCCAGCCCTTGGTATCAGCTCCTAATTTTTTTCCCTCACCCTCCCTGATCCCCCCTGTAAATGTCTTTTTCAACAACACAACTATACACATGGACGTCTCCAGATGAAATATTCAGAGATCAAATTGACTACAACTGCAGGAAGCAACATGGGAGAAGCTCAATATCAGTAGCTAAAACAAGGACAGGTGATGATTGTGGAACAAACCATGAATTTGCTCAGATGTAAGTTGAAGGTGAATTCAAAGAAAATGAAAATTAATACAACATTGCGTATATCCCACTTGAATTTCAAGAACACCTCAAGAATAGATAACATAAAAAAAAAATCAAGCATATCATACATGGAAGAAAGCAAACGGTCATTTAAAAAGGCAGGAAAGAAACAACCAGGGAGCAGACTTAGAGGGAAAGAGAGAGAGAAGACCCCATCCTGGCCCACCGAACCTCGAGGAGAGAACTGGCCCCACCACGAGTCATGACATCCCCTCACAGCGCTATGGGAGACAGCACTGGAGACAGTGCAGGAATTGTGCCTGGTCTAACCCCACCCCCACCCCCCTACACACATGAGGGCAAAGCATGAAGGGAGCACAACAGAGCAGCAAGGGGAGCAAAACAAAGGTGTCCCCAAGGAATCCCCAAAACAGGCTTCTGACTTGGCGGGCTGGGCTTGGAACCTCATCGGGCCCGGTAGGAAAACATTCATAAGGGTCAGCAACAGACCTGGAACTATTTATAGGCTTTTATTTATTTATCTATCTATCTATTTATTTATTTATTTATTTTCATGTCTATCTATGTAAGACAGGCAGGATTGTTTACAATCCCGTGGAGAAAACAACTGGATGGATGGTTCCAGGGGGAATGGGAGAGGAGGAGATGGTGGACAGGACAGGGAGAATCCAACAAACCCAGGGACAAGGGAACAAGAGATCTAAAATTGATGGCGAGGAGGGCATAGAATGCCTTGTGGGGTTTGTTCAAGTGCAATGTAGCCAGAGGAATTACTAAGAGCTGACTGAAAGTTGAACATGATAGTGGGACAGAAGGAAAGTAAGAGGAAACAGAGAAAAGAACTAGGAGGCAAAAAACATTTATAGAGGTATAAATATAGGCATGTATGTATGTAAATATGTTAATATATAATGATAGGAATATAGGTCTATGTACATATACTTAAGAGCCCATCCCCCAAAATTATTTATATAAAAAAGAAGCAATCAAAATAGATGTCAGAAGGGACTCTGAAACTTGCTCTGAATCACAGAGTAGTCAAAGCATATGAAAAAAATGATGATGTAAAAGAGCTGAACAGAAAATGTCAAAGGACAGGTTGAGAAGACAAACTGAAGTATGATAATAAAATATGGAAAGGCCTGAAGTTAAAAAGCCACAGAAGGACATGTCCAGCATATATTAACCTGAAAGAAGTGCAGAAAATAATTCAGGCCTCAAGTTGCAATACTTAAAGAATCTGTGGGCAAAATATTGAATGATGCAGGAAGCATCAAAACAAGATAAAAGAAACACAAACAGAACTAGTCAGCATTCCACCATTTCAAGAGGTAGCATATGAGCAAGAATCGATGGGGCTGAAGAAGTCCATTGACAGGGAGCTACCACAATCCAAGCCAGATTCAGAAGAGGAAGTAGAACAAGGGATAGCATTGCTGATGCCAGATGGATCGTAGCTGAGAGCATGAAAGCAGAGAATACCAGAAAGGTAAAGGTATTCAGCTGGTGTTCTGTTGACTATGCAAGGCATTCAACTGTGAGGATTATAACCAATTATTGGCAGCATTAAGAAGAATGGGAATTCCAGAATACCTCATTGTGCTCATGCGGAACCTGTACATATATTAAGAGGCAGTCGTTTGAATAGAACAAGGGAATACTGCATGATTTAAAATCAGGAAAGGTGGGTGTCACAGATGTATCTATTCACCATATACATTCAATGTGTATATTAAGAAAATAATCAGAGAAGCATGATGAACTTGGCATTAAGATTGCAGGAGGCTTCTTACCAATATGCCATAAACAGAATTGTAGATTGTTTATATACAGTTGATGACACAATCTTGCTTGCTGAAAGTGGGGAAGATTTAAAGCACTTGCTGATGAAGATCAAGGATTGCAGCTTTCAATGTCTTATTTTATTTATTGATTGATTGATGCTTTATAACTGAATGTAAATAAAACCAACAATCTCACAACTGAACCAGTAGGTAACATCATGATCTATGGAGAAATGACTGAAGTTGCCAAGCATTTCATCTTGCTTGGATCCAAAATCAACACTCACCAAAGCAGAAGAAATCAACCACCGCACTGAATGAGGTCAATCTGCTGCACAAGACCTCTACAGTGAAGAGCAGGGGTGTCACTTTAAGAACTAAAGTGTGCCTGACCCAAGTCACAATATTTCCAGTTACCTCGTATGCATGCGAAAGTTGGAAAGTGAGTAAGGAAGTGCAAAGAAGAATGGGTGCATTTTAATAATGGTGCTGGTGAAGACTATTCAAAGTATCATGGACTGTCAAAAGAACAAATAAATCTGTTTGGGAAGGGCTAGTCAGAACGCTCCTCAAAAGCACGCATGGGGAGACTGCATCTCATCTACTTGGAACATAGAATCAGGAGAGACCAGTGCCTAGAAAAAGAGATCGTGCTTGGTAGAGGCGCAGCGGGAAAAGAGGGAAAAGAAGAAGGCACTAAACACGAGGGATTGGCACAGCAGGTGCAACAATGGACTCAAACATAATCAAACAATTGTGAGGATGGTGCAGGACAGGGCAGTGTTTCATTCTGCTGTACACAGGGATGCTATGAGTCAGAGCCACCTGGAGGACAACTAACAGCAACTAACAGGGAAGAAAAGGACGGGCACGCAGCACACTGTGGGAGACCCTTTGTACCTTGTAGGACTCAAGGGAAGAAGATTACTTGAGAAGTGCCAGATAGAAAGAAAGAGAGTGTTTCACGAAGAACTGACTCTTGCTGGAGGTAGAGGCTTGCTAGGGAAGGAAGGACAGACCAGACCAGACTAGAGATGAGCACACACAGCCAAGTGTGGGAAACTAACACCGGGGGAAATATGACAAGGACTATATTCCCTAATTTGTAACAGAGGGAATCTGGAAAGCTAGTATTCCATGGTAGGAAATACACCACTTTGGTAAGCTAGAGATAATGTCCAAGTACATTATCCTGCTTTAAATATCATTCCCACAGATTCTCCCTAACAGCTCTGCTGCCTTAAAGTGAGCACGTGGTTGATTTTATCTCCCTATAGAAGCAGACATCCTTTTGTTATCTCTTCCCACTGTGTCACCCAGCCCTACCCCTCATACCTCCCCCAATGGAGTTATTAGGGTTCCTCACCTGTGAGCTCAGAGACCTTACTGTAGTTACCCCCACCTGGTGATGTATGTATGCCACAAGTGAATATGCATGTCTTATGGCTACCTATAAATATACCAAGATAACAAAGACACACTCTCTCTCTTCTCCCACCTCCATGTGGACCACCAAATGTGTCTGACTCCTTTATTTTATTCTCTCTCCTATCTTCTATGATTTTACTATAACCTTTATATATTATCTGTGTACAATTGTGCCTACGGACCCTTCAGTTGCTAGAGGCTGGTTTCCTCTGACAATCACGTGTTTCTGAATTGAATGAAGAGGGCATTACACTCTGTAAACACCCAAACACCTACCTGTACAATTGGCAAAGTTGTGAAGAGTTCTGAAACGGCTATTGGTTTTTCAATTTCCTACAACAAATGATAGACAATTAACAGGAATTGTGGATGCTAATAGGGCAAAGCATTATGAATACAAGGTTTTCAAGGGTGGGGGGAAGCATACAAAGTTCTGGTATTCAGAAATTCCATCTTTTCGTTCTTTTAGTGATAAAAACTCAAGGGCAAAGAAGCAACTGACAATACCAGCAAATAGGAGGAATAAAATATAATTATAAGGCTGGGGGTGGGAGAAACTATCGATAAGCTATTCAGCACTTGGTAATCTGATCAATAAACCTACTGGCCTAAAGAGAAAATATACCTATTTGCCTGAGGTTTAAGAGTAAAATCAATTAGTTAATAAGCCCATGACAACACAATAGAAAGAACCTATATTGTGAGCACAGTTCAGTCAATAACCAAGTATTTTAAGCATTCTATTGAACACGACTTAATTAATATACATTCAACTTTAAGAATTATATCATGTAGTTGTATTTACCCTGCTGGCGGCATAGTGTTGGGCTGCTAACTGCAAGATTAGCAGTTCAAAACCTCCAGCCGCTCCAAGGGAGAAAGAATGGGCTTTCTACTCCCGTAAAGAGTTAGTCTAGGACACTCACAGAAGCAGTTCTACCTTCTCTTATTGGGTTGCTATGGAGTCATCACTGACTCAAAAAGTCTTTATCATTTGTACAAATTTAACTCAGTCACAACTGTTAACATAAGAAAATAATAATGTGCAAAGTGAATGCACTCAAGAAATAAGTTCATCTACACTTTGAATATTACCAATATAAACACAAATAGCACTGGTTTAATTTCAGAAATTGTACTTTACCTGTTTCTTTTCCTTAAAGTCAATAACATGATTGATGGCAACAACGGAATAGCCAACTGCAAAGAAAAGTCAACACACACAACAAAGCATTAACTGAAGAACTAGCATGCACCCTTGCTAAGTGATTAACAAGTAAGACATGGCCCCTCTTTAAAGATGTTCATATTGGTTCTATAAGGGGATAGCATTAGGAAGCACTTCACTGAGAAGGTAATGCTTGAGTGACACCCCTCCTTCAAAAAATTCACTTTGAAGGAATTCTTCAAGTATCCAAGTTCTACAAATCCTTACACAGCATGCCTAACTCCCTTTCTATAGACGAGCTAGCATGTCTGGAGAGACAAGGCCACCGTGGCTGTCACAGAAAGTCGTTTCTCCATGGCTAGTTCATATGCATTTCTTGTTGGGCTACCTGCAAGATCAGCAGTTTGTAGCCCCAGCTGCCTCCCTTGAGAATGGCAGGGCTTTCATATAAATCTGGGGTGAACCCATAGATGGCAGTAACTGGATTAATGGTTTCTTGGGAGTATGGGTGGGAAGCGTGGGAGAAATGGGGGGCATATAATAGTGAGTGCAAGAAAGAAGAAAATGTTCTAAAACTGTGGTAATGATTGTACATCTCTTCTTGATATGATTGTAATACTGAATTGTAGGTTATGTGAATTATATCCAAATAAAACTGTCAAACTTACAGGGACAGTTCTACTCTGTCTTATAGGATAGATATGAGTCAGCACAGACTCCACGGCAGTATTTCATACAAGGGGGGGGAGAAAGAGAAAAAAACTTGATTCACAGTCCCAAGGGATGGGTTTATCTGACACCATCTCTGAAAAGGAGCTCAGAACTCTAAGAAACAGGTCTTCCTCCAGGAACCCCACTTTACAGCCAAGTGATCGCAGAAGCCATTAGTAAATCCAGCGATCATAATGGGGTCACCTCTCTCAGGGCCTTCAGAAGAAATCAATTTCCCATTTTTGGCTTTGCTTCTTCCCATCTACTCTCCCACTAAATAACGTTGTTCCATCTCTCGCACCCCTGTGTCCTGCCACTGCTCTGGGCCATCGCAGCGTTCCTCCTTTGCTCCCCAATTTGCTGAGGCATTGTCGGGAGAGGCAGGGGAAGGGGCGGGGGTGTCAAGAGTACTAAGACTACACTTGGGAATCTAAACCTGGCTTCTCCCACCAATCAGTGGCGAGGTCCTTAAGTAAATTCCTTGCCCTCTTTAAGATCTCAGGTTCTTGAATTTGCCGGGAAAACAAGGCATTGACCCCCTGGCCCCACCCGGGTCCCTTCCAGTTCCGCGAGGTCTGGATCCGAGCCACACGGCAGTGGTTATCAGCTTCAAGGACCTCTTCCCAGAGACCTCAAGAGATTTTGACAAGGCCTTGCCAGATGCCCCCTAAGTCAAGCCCGATAGTCTGAAGAGAAGCGGAGCTGACCGGTCCCCGCAGCCCGCAAAGGCCGCCAACTCACGGTGAGCGGCATTCTCTACCAGCCGACACAGGGTCTTCCGATCGGGACCCGCTCGCAGATCCAAATCGGCAAACACCGCCATGCTGGAATCACGTGACCGCCGCACGTCCGCCGCGCCGGTCTGCGCAGCCGCGGGCCTCTCCTCCCCGGAAGCATGCTGGGAGTTGTAGTTCACCGCGCCGTCCCGCCCACCCTCCTGTTGAATTCTGGCGTTTCCAGGAGACTTGTCCCGGCATCAAGTTGGAGAAAAATTAGTGTGTTGCAATCAGCAGCGTCACTTCAATCATTCTTTATCTTCTTCTGCATAAGACTGTTTGGGTTTCCCGTGGGAGGGATCAAATCCCACAGGTTTCCTTCTACAAAATAAGGTCTAAAGTGAGCCTTTCAAAATGCACGCACGCGGATCTTATTGGAGGCCTAAGGTGAAGCCAGCACTTTCGCTAAGGACGGGGCGTGCTCGTTAAAGGGTCGTTTAAATACCAAACAGAAGGCGTCTTTCTTTCCCTCCTCACAGCCAATTCGCGGTTTAAAATACGCGCCGAACGGGATAGGTTACAAGGAGACAGCTGGAACAAAAAGTTGTCCTCCAATCAGAACGCGCCGCCGCTCCGTGGCAGCGACGCCGTCAACCACAAGGGGGCGGGCTTGCCTCAGCCTTTCGCGCCAAAACGGGCGAGCGGGGAGGGCAATTCTCCAGGTGAAAAATGCATCCGGTTTGGCGTTTAAACTGTGAAGTAGCCCTACTTTGTGGACTTCCGTCATGAGTGAGTTCTTGAATAAGTCTGCTGTCTTCCTCCACACAAAGATTCTAGTTTCACATCGTGGCTGCACAACTGTCCGTGATAAAGGCGCAGGTTTCCCCCTCCATCCCTTCCTTCCCTGTCCAGTCTGCGGCCCAAAGTATCCAAGTAGCTTTTCTGATCTCAGGAGGGTCCCCCGTTTGATCACAGCCAAAGTATTCTGTCCTCGGTTTGAGTAAGAAGAGTCGGCTGACCAAAGGCTTGACACTCAGTCCCATAGCACAGTGAGACAAATGTTCCTAAGCATTTTCAACTTCTCTACTCAGGTCTCTGCCACTGACCTCTCCTTCCATCAGACGCCTCTACCTGATTTCTCCCTTGTTCTCAGAAGGGGATTTAAAGAAGGACCTTTTCCCTTTGGTAGTGTGCAAGTATTTCTTCGTTCTTTCAAGGCGTCTTTTTTTTTTTTCCTTTCTTGATGTTTTCTTTCCCAATATTTTACAGCCAGAATGCCCCTTAGAGGCAAGGATGGTTAGACTCTGTCTCATGTACTTTGGACATGTTATCAGGAGAGACCAGTCCCGGGGGAAGGTCATCACGTTGGTAAAGTGGGGGGGCGGTGAAAACGAAGAAAGCCCTCAATGAGATGGATGGACACACGGCTGCAACAACGGCTCAAACCTAAGAACAATTGTGAGGATGTCGCAGGGCTGATCGGTGGCGTTTCCTTCCGTTTTACGTAGAGGTGATATGCGTTAGAGCCCACTAGATGGCATCTAACAACCACCACCATACTTTATATTTCTTAAGTGAGAAGGAAAGAAAATACACCTTTTGGAACTAGAACAAACTCATAAGAAGGAAATATTTTACTTTTTATGAGAAAATCTAGTGTTAAATTTGCAGAATCATGTTAAGATTTTCAACATCTATGAAACCTAGGTTGGTCATAAATATGAATGAGTGTTGAAGGCGAATAAGATGTCAATTTAATTAACTGAGAAGATGATAGCATTAAACTTAACCAGGGCTTCTTTTTTGAAAGTCATGCTGCTGTTGCTATGCCTTTCATTCCTCCACTGTACCCTGACCCTAGAGGAAGAGGAAGGATGAGAAAGAAAATGAATAGATAATTGGCATTCAGCCTTCCCTGAGAGCCAGTCTATTTGCTAATTAGGAGCTCTGTCCACACAGTGCATTAAGCGTTGGACTGTAAACTGTTAAGGGGTAGTTCAAATTTTCCAGCCACACTGCAGGAGAAAGATGAAGCAGTCTATTTCTGTAATGATTTGCAGCCTGGGAAACCGTATAGAACAGTTCTACTTTGTCTTACAGGCTGATATAAGTGGGACTCAATTTGTGGACAGTGGGTTTGGTTTGCATTTGGTGTATCCAAACCCATTCCTGTCGAGTGCATTCCGCCTCCTAGTGAGCTTATGTGGCTAGAGTAAAATTGCCCTACAGGGTTTCCCAGGCTGTAATGTTTTTTCAGAAGCAGACTGCCACATTTCTCTCCCAAGAGTGGCTGGTAGGTTCTAACTGCTGACCTTTCCATTAGCAGCTGAGCCTTTAAGCCCTGTGCTCCCAGGGTTCCAAGTACTTATGTTAGGTTTCCGGGGTGGTTTACCTTGGTTCTTGCTTCTCAAGGCTGAA
The DNA here is from genome assembly GCF_000313985.2 of Echinops telfairi. NCBI lineage: Eukaryota > Metazoa > Chordata > Mammalia > Afrosoricida > Tenrecidae > Echinops > Echinops telfairi. The sequence continues at coordinate 37,296,625 of NW_022103968.1, forward strand.
AGAAATCACGCAGCAGAAACACTTTTGTAAGTCCAAGTCATTTTAATGAGGGAAAGGGAAGTTTCAGGTTTGGTCTCAGACAGCACACACTCTGAAAAGTGTGCAAGGCTGCCTAGTGGGGGAGGGGAGGGGCCATGGGAAATGGCCATTTCAGAGGAGCATGGAAATTAATATACTCGGGAAGGAATACTGACCGGAACAGGAACGTGAAACCAGAGTGCGGAGCCACGAGCAGGAAATCCCACAAGAGTCAAGAGAAGGGCTCCCCCGAGGGCCTGCAGGCACTTACTGCTGCACACCCAGGAGAGAGTCCCATCCTCCCCTTGCAGAGTACACCTGAGAGAGCCCTGCCCTCAGACTGTGTTATTTATCCCCTCCTATCCCCACTGGCTGGGGAGGCGTGGTTGATGGTACTGGCCAACCTTACAGGCTGAGTTTAGGCGCACCTGTGTGATGTCATATTACTGGTGCCTAGCATTGTGGGGGGGCCCAGCTTTGGATTTTCCCATAGGTGTCCGATGGAAGCCTGTCTTTCCTGCAACTCCTTTATGTGGCCTGGCTTGCTGCTTTTCTTCTGACAGGCATTGTGGGAAGACAACCCCTCTACCCCTAATCTATATGCCTATCATTTACATATGCCTTTTAATTTTCAGAAGTAATTGTGAAAGCTAAGTATCGATTTTTATCAATCTCCATATGTTACATATGTGGATGCCCCGTGGTTTGGCCCAATTCTTGCCTTGTCTCTTAAAAGGACAACTAGAGTAGAGGAGGAAGAGGAAAGGGGCCAAGAAGAAAAGGGGAGGATGCGAGATGGAGAACAGAGGAAGAAGAGAGGGGAAGCAGGGAGGGGGAGAAGGAAGAAAGAAAAGACAGCGTGGGATAGGGGAGATTAGCAGGGAAGAGGAACAGTTACGAAATTGGCCCGGAGAGATGGCTGAAGCAGCAGCAATGGCCTGGAGTTTAGAGGAAGAGTCTAGTAATTTCCTACTGGAACATAACACCTGAATATTGTAGTAAATACTTCACATGTTATCTGATTTGATTCTCAAAAATAGTTGGAGAGAGAGAAGTTGTGATTCTTATACTGTATTGGAGCTTAAATTCTGAGCATCCCTTTTACAGAAGGCAATGGAAGGCCGAGAAAACCCATGTGCAAAGTCCACATGTAGATGAAGCCTCCATTGAGTCCCTTCTGATTATTAACTGGGGATGCCAACAGTCTTGCCCTCACACAGGCTGCCTGGGAAAGTGAATTACCTCCATAGAAGGTGAGGCGGGCAAAGAAAAAGTTAGACTCTTCTTTGTTTTCCTGAAGGTCGTTTTCTCTTGGCTCTAAATTTTAGTGTGTGCTGGTTTAGTCTTTGGAAATCTCCTCTTTTCGTTGCGGTCACCCTTCCTGGGTGAAGCTCCTTGCTTACCCTCTGCCCTATTGTGGCTTATGAGTTGGGGAGGAACCAGGCAAGAAAGTAAGAAAGCACACAACTCTACAAGTGTATCGAAACACCTGGAAGTATCATGGTGCAGAGGATCAGAGCTGCATCTAAAGCTACCACAAGGTAGGTGACATTAAGCATTTGCCAATGGAATCAGCATAACCATGTCTCCTTGTTCACAGCATAATTGCAACACTGTCCCTTGTATTCAGTTATCTAATCACTTGGCCAGAAAGCCACTGAACTATGTATGCATTGCACTAGCACGATATACTGGCATACCAAACAGAACCCCATTCTCAAATTCTAAATGTTGGGAGCAGTTTAAGGAACTATTCTACAAATTAGAAAAGATGCCCTTCCTGCAAGCAAACATTGTATTTGACTTGAATTGTCATTCATCTTTGGAATTTAAGCATTGAACCTTTCCCAAGAGTCATGCTAAGACCTGGCGGAGGGGCGAATTGCTCAACCGAGAACTCTGGTGCAAGGCCACGGGACATCATCAATCTAAAGGCTGTCTTCAATCATGTTTTCCCACAAACATCCCTATTGCCGATGTGATGTCATGAGAATTGGTTCATCAGTTGCGTTTAGGTAGTTTATCTTTGCTTACGCTATTAGGGGATTTTTTTATTGTTGTCGTTTTTTCAGTGCAGTTAAAAGTGGCGGTATTTTCTAAACTGTTAAAATCTCAGAACTATGTCTACCCCAAATGTATTGTACTTCCTAATCCAGAAACCTGTGATTATAATCCCATTTGGGAATGGGTTTCTTTGTTATGTTAATAAGAAGGATGAGGGGTGTATTTTCAGTGAATCTCGGTTGAGGCTTAAAAAGAGATTCAAAAAACAACCGGGTTGTGATGCCCCACACCTGGAGCTCCCCAAGATCCCTCTGCAGCAGGTGCTGCAGAGACCGAGGGCCTTCTAGGGCCAACACAGAGACAGGCTTTCCCTAGAGTCTTTACCTGAGTTTGGACTTCTAGCTTCAAGAGCTTAGAGTCTACACTGTGAGGAAATGAATTTCCATTTTTCAAAGTCATTCCCTTATGGTATTTCTGTTACAGCATAATTAGATAACTAATACCTATACCTATGTCTCTATCAAAAGTGAGGGCAAGGAGAGGTTAGATAAGACTTATACATGATAAAATTAGCATGAGGACATGTTTGGTTGGGAAAATAGGGAATACAGTATTCTACCTCTTTGATATCCAAGTATACTTATGGCAAAAGAATACAATGTAAGAAGCCATTATGAAAGAAATCAAGGAAAGAGACATGATGGATCTAAAAGAAATACATTCGATGTTAAATTTAATGCATACAAAGAAAAGGACAGAAATTTCAACAAAGTTTATTTTCTAATACACATAAAATAAATGCTGTTGTCTTGAAACTACTGAATATTTTGTGGGGGGCAAATCCCCCGTGTAATCGCAATATCTTTAGAGAAGGCAAGTTTATAAATAATGTTTATTTAAAGGCAACAAATAGAATAAGTCATAAATAGAAAATAGCATTTGCAAATGTAATGCTAGAAATTCTATTGTTCGATATGTTGAAAATACGACTTAGAACTTGAAGGATAAGTTATGTGAGGTGGAATGCATGCCCTGTTTCCTGTGATTTCCATTGCAGCTGATAAGAGGGGAAAAAATTACATAAAAGCTATTTGTGCTGTTGAGAATTTTGAAATGACCAAAAACCTCTTGGGAATGGTGTCCAAGAAAGGCTAACCATTAGGAAGCAGCTTATTTTTGTGTATGGGAAGAGTTTTGATCATTTAAAGTAGGCTGGTCAGAATTCGTAACCATGACAACAGATGGGCCCCCTACAGAGGTCAGTGTGAACATTACACTTATGAAACATGTAAGCACAATGTGACAACACATTTGTCAGAACATAGAATTCAAGTAAATTTATTGTATCATCGACAGGAAACTGCTTTGGGCTCTCACTTAAAAGCCAGACAAATAGCCATGATAATTAACCATTGTCCACACGGCTTTGTGCTTCAAATAGTTGTGTCTTAGCTGTAGTGGAAATTTCCAATTATTAAAAAAGAAAGTTATTTATTAATTTCAGCAAGGGAAAGAGCCCTACCTGGACTTACTAAAGAAGACTGAATAGAAGGTTTGGCTCTTTTTGGTTAACAATATAACCCTTTAAACCTACACAACTCACTGCTGTCGATTCATAGTGACCCCCAATAGGGTTTTTGAGGCTATAAAGCTGCATAAAGGAGAGAGACCCGGCTTTCTGCTCCCATAAACAGTTACAGTCTCAGAAATTCATAGGGGCAGTTCTACCCTGTCCCGTAGAGTCGGGATGGGGAAGGGGAGAATACTTTCAAACAAATTGAGAATACACTAATTAACTGCAACCTGAAGTGAAATTTGTTCAAGCGCGTTACAATTTATCGTGTAGATGGGATTGCAAATGGTTTGGACACATTCACAAACACAGTACAGCACTGGGCTGGGGGCGGGGAGATGGACATCGGACCTCCTCGGGCTTCCCTATTGCCAAGAGACAGGTGTCAGACAGACCTGCACATGCCACCCCTCTTTCCCTACTCTGACCCCAACCATTCTTTCCTGGGCACTTTACGTCTACGTGGGATAATTTGTAGCAATGTTCACACAGAATTCATAGACATTACGCAGGACGATGGGGGCTTGTTAGGGAGGTGAATAGGTTACCACAAGCCAGGATCAGTCAACAGTAAGGATAGGGTCACTGGTCCACAGAGACACCTCTCCTCAGTCAGCAGCCAAGTCTCTCTCTGGCCTGCCGCCTCTCAGCCGTGCGGTCCCTTGGCCTCTCTGTGTTAGGCCCGTTGATCTGTCTCGAAGGCGCTGCTCCTCTCGCTCTGTCCCAGAGTTTATGTGCCACCATCTCTGCTCTCAGACGGAGATTTGGAACATGCTCTACCAGTGGTTTGGGGCTTTCTTTCTCTTGCTTGAAAGATGGCCGTCCCGACAGTCAGGCAGTGGTAATGAAAACTGACCAATTCCCTCTATTAAGGTGACACACACTCTCCTTGTGTAGTGCCATTTAATCATCTTGTGGGAATTATAGAGAAACGATTAGAAGAGCCAAATTCAGAAATCTCACTCCACCACAACGAAGCTTACGGAGTTGCTCTGAGCTCCTGGTCTCTCCAGGTGTAAAAAGAGGACTGAGTTCCACAGTGTTTTCAAGGTCATGACTTTTGGAGGTCGAGCACCATATTTTTCTTGCAAGACTCCTCTGGGTGGATTTGAATCACTAGCCACTCCATTAGTACTGATGCACGTAACTGTGTCACCGAAACGCTGAATGTAATTAGGAACCCAGATGTATCTTAGCCAAACTCACTGCCGTTGAGTCCATGCTGACTCATAGTGTCCCTCTGGGGGGTTCCAAGACTGTAACTGTGTATGGAAGTAGAAAGCCTGCGGAGCTACTGCTGGTTTCGAACCGCTGACCTTATGCATCACAGCCCAATGCAGAAACACTACACCACTAGAGCTCCCTAGAGTCATAATAAAATCTAGAGTTAAGAAATGAAAGTCAAACCTTCTGTTTTCAAGGTTGTCCAGTAATTAACAACACCAGACAAACACATATTTGCTATTTTCATATTTTCTTTGCTTTTTGACATGCCTTAACTCTGCAGGCAGAGCTTTGTCTTAGTGAATGAGCATTATGATATGTTTTCCCTTGTACCTCTCTTTTCTCCAGCAATGTTCAGTCACTTAACTTTTAATCTGTATAAATGAATGTTCCATGTATTTTAATCCAACAAGATTTCTTATCTATGTGTATTTTCCTTTTATCACTATTATTTTAAATTCTATACCATTGGCTAAATGTATGATATGTTTATTAGAAATACTAAGTGTCCCCTGCAGGTTTCCCATATTATTTCTGAAGAAGCTAATTCTACTACTAAAATAGACCAAGGATACATATATTTATACATATGCATATACATATATATTAGCTATATGGAAGGATTTTGAATTTGCACTTAATCATAAGCCTTAATTTGAGAACAATTAGTTCTTATGATTGGCCCTGCTTGATACTTGCCCTCATGAAGAGATCACTGAAGATATGGGTGCTACAACAAAGTGTGGCGAAGCTAGCAAATGGTGCCTGGCTATCAGAAAGAATAGTGCCTGGAATCTTTTTCTTTTTTAGAATATTTTATTGGGGACTCTTACATCTCTCATCACAATCCATACATTCATCCAGTGTGTCAAGCACATTTGCACATAGGCCGCCATCATCATTTTCAAAGCATTCTCTTCCCACTTGAGCCCCAGATATCAGCTCCCCATTTCTTCCCCCTCCCTCCCTCTCCTCCCTCTCTCACGAACGCTTGATAAGTTATAGATTATTTTTTCCATATCTTACATCGTCCTCTGTCGTCCCTCACCTACTTTTCCATTATTTTCCCCCCCTGGGAGGGGGTTCTAGATTGATCCTTGTGATTGATTCCCTCTTTCTTCCCCCACCCTCCCCTAATCCTCCTGGTATCGCTACTTTCCTTGTTGGCCCTGAGGGGTTTATCTATCCTGGATTCCTTGTATTGCGGGCTCTTGTCTGTAGCAGTGTGCATGTTCTGGTCTAATCCGATTTGTAAGGTAGAATTGAGGTCATGATAGTGGGGTGAAGGAAGCACCAAAGAACTAGAGGAAAGTTGTGTGTTTAGTGCCTGGAATCTTAAAGGTTTGTCTTAAAGCAGCCATCTAAGAGAGGTGTCAGTAAGTCCACACAGAAGAAGTATACCGACTGTGTGATCCAGGGATCGGAAATAATAAAATCCAAGGCTGGCGGAGGGAATTGTATAAGGGTATAAATTCTGAGTATTCATTGTTTTATTACCACATAATCCACAGAATCTACATATGGAATTCAATAGTTCAATAATGCCAAGAAGAGTTGTTTCTTCATTACCAAGAAGAAAATGTTCTTCTTCCTTGTACTTAGTGTTATCTCCCCATTTGCCCCAACCTCCCTGCCATATCCCCCCAAAACCAGTAATCCAGTTACTGTCTCCATAGATTCACTCATCCTGGATTTCATATACTGACGAACATAACAAAACCAAAGAAACAACAAGAAAACTAACAGCAATAACAAAACAAAATAGAGGAAAACCTCAATAGAAAAGAAAGCAGAAAATAGTAAAAACTAGAAGAACTTTAAAATGGGCCAAAAGAGAGTTCAAATGATAAGGTGTTAAATTCTAACCTAACCACATCAGTCAGAACCCACTTTCCAATTCTTCCTTCTTATTTCTGCTGCATATTACAGTTAGGAAAATAGGTATATTTTGAAGTATGTCCCCAAATGTCATTACTTGTGAATTTTAATTAAGAATAATAAGCATTATAAACTTTATTTTAAAAAGGCTGTTTGAGTATGATAAGATGGGGATTGTTTTCGTTACCTGGTGCTGCTGTAACCGAAAGATACCACATGGGTGGCCTTAACAAACAGAAATGTATTCCCTCAGCTTCAGAATTTAGAAGTCCAAATTCAGAGTGTCAGTTCTGAGTGAAGGTCATTGTCTCCTTTGAACATCTGTGGGCCCAGCATTCATGGGAATTGCCACATGTCCAGGCATCATTCTTCCTCACTAGGCAGATGAGGTCCTCAGAGGAAGGTCCCTGCGCCCCAAGGATGTACTCTGCCCCTAGCTGTTCTTTGTTAGAAGCAGTATGGTCCCGCCTCCTCTCTGCTTACTTATCTTTCCATCTATCTCTTGTATTGGTTTACATGTTGGACTGGTAACCACCAGGTCAACAGTTCAAAACCACCAGCTTCTCTGTGAGAGAAAAAAAGAAGCTTCTTCTCTTATAAAGAGTTAGCCTTGAAACTCGTTATTATTATTAGCTCCCCATTTCCTCCAGCCTCCCCTGCTATAACCCTAAGAGACTATTAATCTAGTTACTGCCTCCATAGATTTACTCATTATGGATTTCATATAAAGGAAATCACAAAACAATAACAGAAAAACCACCGATCACAAAACAAACAAAAAAACCCTCAATCTAAAAGAAAGCAGAAAATAATAAAATCCAGAACACACTTAAAATAGGTCAAAAGGAAAAACAAAGTGTTACATTTTAACCTAACTACATTTGCATTAATACACTTTCCAACGTATTTTGTCTGATAGCAAAGCTAGTCACGTTCATGGTCAATGGTCTGAGGGGATTCACTAGAGACTTAGTCTGATCAGGGACTCTGCAAATGGAGTTTGGGTTTCATGTTCACGTTCATTTGCCTTCTGCAAATTGGGTCCTCAGAATTGAAGTTCTAGTACCATTCCCTCCTCCAGTCTTGGATTTTATTATTTCCAGTGCTTGGATCACATAGGCATGTGTGTTTTGTAGCTGACACCTCTCTTAGATAGCTGCTTGTTTTAAGACAAGCCTTTATGACCCCAGGCGATAGTCTTTCTGAGAGTCGGACACCATCTGCTATCGTCACACTTGCTCTAGCATCTATACCTCCAGTGATCTCTTTATGAGGGCAAATTTTGAGTAGGGCCTGGCCAATAACACTTAAGTGCTCGTGTCAGGTAATTATAGAAGCAGATGATTGAAAAATGTTTTTTGTTTGTTTACTTTTGAGGAAAAGTTAAAAGAAAAGGGAAAGAGAATAATAATGTCATAAAAATACTGAGAAAATGTGGCTTGATTTTCCTCAAAAAACTTGGAACCTTAAGAGAAGTGCTTAAAGGAATGAATGCTTGATTTACCTAGACTGGCTCAACTTTGGCTATTGAGTGAGCAGCCTCCCCAGGGTAAGCCCAGCACTGCTTCATGTGAGGACAACAGAACTCTCATACTTGGACAACAGTGAGGAAGAACATAACTCACTGGCGCCTCCCAGAATCTTCTCCTCTGCGTGCAATTTTAGGTTCATGATTCAGCCTGGGTGTGGGGCACGGGTATAGAGGAAGTCATAAGAATGACTAGAGTTGAATTTATTGTTAGATGAGTAGAATCGAGCTTTTAGAAAAGTCACATGATACTTGTTGCACAGCGTTAAAATCCTTACTTATCTTCCGTGAGACATGTGTCTTTGTGATCTGCTCCTCTAGCAATTCTCCACTTACATTTTCCAATGCATTCTACACGACAGAGCAATGACAAGTTGTGGTAGTTACATAATTTCATGTCAACTTAAAGTTACATAAAAGTGTAGGGGTGGAGTTTAGCTTGTCAATCAGGTGGCAGCCTGATGACCTCACTTGGAAGTGCAATGGAGATATATAGCTTCTGGAGGCTTCTCTCTCTCTCTCTCTCTCTCTCTCTCTCTCTCTCTCTCTCTCTCTCACACACAACAGACAATGAACATCTTGCAGGGCAATGGACCAGCCTTATATATCCATCACTGTCCTTTAGCACAGTGCCTATTAATATGTGAGTCATAGTCAATTAATGCTCTTCTAACCATAATTTTCTTATGTGGTTTTATAATTCTGGACTCCATGCCAGTGGCTATAATCTTATTTTGGAACATATTCTTTACTATACTAATGGACAGGATTAGGGTGGGATTAAGACCAGACTTTAGGAAATGTGAACCAAACCATACTTTATGTTACCTTAGGGGTAGCTTTCTACTTTATTAGAAGATTTGACTTAAGACATCATCCTTTGTTTCCTAGGGGTATGTTCAGCTAAAAGACAAACCACACCTTCATCAAAACCATTCCTCAGTATGAAAGAGCCATCTAGGACACAGAGAAACACAGCAGTGTTTGAAGTGACAGAGGCTGCCAATACCAGATGCCCCAGAGACCGTGGGATGGAGACCCAGAGGACAACACTGAGACTATTTGGGTATGAAACTGTGAGACAGAATGATGGGCAGGCAAGCTTCTTGGGCCACAAAAGCAAAGGCCAAAGGACCAAGTGGCTGAGAGACTGGACTGGTGAGAGACTTGGCTACTTTCTAAGGAGAGGTTTCTAAGGGGACCAATAACTGTATCCTTACTGTTTGTTGATCCTGACTTGTGTTAACCTATTCACTTCCCTAATAGCCCCCCTTAATTGTGAGTGTGTCTATATATCCTGTGTGGCCACTGCAACAAATGATCGAAACAGCATGGAAGAGGTATGGAGCGTGGAAACATGTCTGATCCCTGACTCATGTAATAGGAAAGCCAGAGAGGTCGAAATGTCTACTTCATTGCCGTGTATCATAATATGTAGCTGAATGACTGGGAAAAATGGGTCCAAATAGTTTTGCTTGGAAGTGAGGACATGGAATATGAAGGTGATTTTTAGTTCGGGTGTTATTTCAAAGAATATAAAATTCTTGAAATCCGATAAAGCAACAGCAACAAATCAAAGAATAAGATGTATCTTAACAACTTTAATGAACTCTTTAATGAAAGCTTTTCTTTCTGCTTTCTAATTTGATTCATTGAGCACCACGTGCCCCAATAGCTTCTGCTCTAAGTCTGTCCCCCTCTTCCCCACCGACCTTCTTTTGAGTTAAACTCCATCCCAAAGTCATCTACACTGCCAGTCACCATTTTCTCTCTTTCCAGTCCCTCTTGAATTATTCCAATTCATCGTGCATCTACTGAAGTATTTATTGGAATTTAAGACTATTGATCACTTCCTCCTCCTGCAAACATCTCTCTTGGCTCTAGGCATCCAATTGTCCCCAGCTCTCCTCCTAGCTACCGTGCTCTCTGAGACTTGTATGCTGGGGCTTCTGCCTTTCCTTAACTTCCACTTGTTGGATTCTCCCAGTTGAAATCCTCAAAGCCTCCCTCGATGTTTTGTTCATTTAAAGGTATTTTCCTCCCCCCACTAATAGGATATAAAACATAACATGTCCAAAAAAGAATTCCTATAGCAATGCCTGGCATTGACAGTCAATAAGTATTTGTTGACTCAATCAGCGGATAAGTGCTGACTTTTATCTGTTTTTCTTTAAACCGAGAAATGTTATTTTGCATAAATAAAAGAAGCCTTTGAAATCCAGACTTGGGGGAAATGGCAATGTTTAATCTGTTCCTCAACAAAATCTTCTTATCAAAGTCCTCTCTTTTTGGCGTTTGCAATGCTGAACAGATTCTCCACTAGGGGGTATGCATGCACCATTTATAGTTCAATAAAACTTTTCAAAAGTTGAGTCATTAATAAAATAAGTAAAACTCTTGAGTGTGTCTGCTCTTTGATTTTCTAATTCACCTTGTGTGTGTGGGGTGTGTGTGTGTGTATTTTTAAAGGGTTATGTTTTTCTTACAAAAGATGAAAAGTTTCTCCCTGGAGGAACTAAGAACAAAAGTACAACTCTGTGGTGAGAGCTCAGACATAATATAAACGAAAGCAGCACAAGCCAGTGATAATTCGTCTGAGTTAAGACACCGCAGTTTCAAGCCTGAGCGGTTATTTTAAGTGACGACTGTCTCTTGGTTATGCGCACTATTCTGCACGCAGTTCGTTCACCAAGGTTTACTGAACACCTAGTAGGTGGAAGGAATAAGTATACCTTCTCGGCAGCACCTTTGGTCGCCCTGGTGTTTTCTGTTGCAGAAGATTTGGCTGCAGTAGAGGGAAGTTTGAATTTAGTCTGGCTCTGCTTCTTTTAAGAACGTGTCAATAACACAGAACTTTTTAAGTCCATGGAAAGGATAAGAGAGTATTCCTGCCTTTGGGGAGTTCACAGTCGAATGGGGAAGACATGCATATACAAATAAAGCCTAATGCATGTGTAACAGGGACATGAATAAAGCTCTTGGAAGAGCCTACAAAGAATAAGGATAGTTATGGTCAGGGTGGGTTGCCACTGGGGAGGTGGCATTCCTGTGTCCAAGACAAACTGCTCTTATGCAAATAGGGCCTGCAAACACCTACGTGGACAGATTTAAGCCTTGGTCTATAGAATTTGTGCCCTGTCTCTCTATTAACTGCTCCACAGCCATAGGACAAACCTTGGGGTAGTATTCAGATATTTATCTACAGTAGTCTTAGTACAACACCTATCTAATATTTTAATTTTCCTAGGGTTTTCTCACCCAATTCTCAGGCTAAGGGACCCCCAGCCAATTGGTTTAACTGAGTGAGGAGTCAATGAGGTGTAAAAATGAGAACGTGACAACATTTGGAGAGTGAAGGAGCCTGTAGGAAGTCAGCTGTGTTGGCTAGGGAGAGTTTTGGGAACCCCAGGCCACATGACATTAGCATATTTGACTGATTAGTGGGTGGTCAATGACTCCGAAGCATAGACAGCCCATTTTACTTGTGCTTTTCTACGTTTTTTGGATTCAGCATTGACTGGTTTATGAGAAAATAAGCTTATACCCAGGACAGTTGTTCTCCCATGTCCTATAAAGACTATGGATCTGAAACAATTTGATGGCAAAAGGCTTTGATTTTATGCTCTATGGATGAGTGTCATGATAAAATAAGTGTCAACTTGACTAGGCCATGATTCCCACTATTCTGGGACATCTTCCATTATGTGATGTGCTATCTTTCCTAACCCCTGTAGGTGGTTAAATTAAAGAGGATTAGTTCTATTTGTCATGTTAACTTAGGGTGAGAGGCATCATTCTTACTTCAGTCACCACTCTTACTCAAGTCTTGGTTCTAATTAAGGGAAGTGCCACATGGGTAGGGCCTGTATCAACATTTAACTTTTAAGATGGAGAAGTTGAGAGAAGAGGATCCAGAGGGAGGGACAGAAGTACCTCAGTATCAGTGAAAGCCAGGAGCAGAATGTGTCCTCTGGACCCAGGGCTCCTGTACTGAGAACCTCCTAGCGGTGGGGAGCAGAGATGCCTAGCCACGTGAAAATTGTCCAGGAGAGAGAAGGTGGTTCCTCCAGATCTGACACCTGGAGCCAGCGCCCTGAATTTGCAATTCTAGCTTCCTCAGTTGTGAGAAAATAAATTTCTGTGAGAGCTACCCACTTGTGGTATTTCTCTTACAGCAGTTATTGCAGTACTAGATAAGTAGCATCGAATTTGGTACTGGAAATGCTCTGCTAGTCTAACATATGCCTGAAGTAGGGAAGCAGTTTTGGAATTGGGTGATAGGCAGAGGCTGGATGAATTTGAAGGTACCTAGTAGTCAAAACCTAGATTGTCTTCCAGAGATTGTTGGTGAAATTACGGTGTCCAAGGCAAATCTGGCGAGGGCTCAGAAGGAAATGAGGAGCGTTGGTAACACCAGCTATGGCCTAGACAGCAAGGAGCGGTGGCAGACGAATGACAGCAGCGGAACCCGAGACTCTGCGACAGGTTCAACCCTTTGTGTCTTCGGGTAGGAGGCTTCCTGTGGGAGCAGGGTACCTCTGGCCCCTTGTTGATGGAGTTAGACTTGCTGATTCATGGAGCAAAAAAGGCTTCCTGGCAGGACATGGAGGTTTCAGGGACTCATGGGTACGGCTAAAGGGCTTTGGTATGCTGTGCCTACCCAAGATGCTAGAGGGGTTGAGGGGTAAGAGGCCAAGGAAACAGAAGGTAAAGGTGAGGAGGCAAGGAACACAGCAAGCAGAGCTGCCTCCGGGACAAAGGGTAGGCCCACGACCTCTAGGGTCTCAAAGGGTGCAACCACAGCCCAATCAGTCTCAAAGGGTAGACCCACGACCTCCAAGAGTCAAATCCTCACCCACTGGATTCCCAAGCATGGGGCTGCTGTTCAGGAATGCCAGAAGTAGAATGGGCCTTGATAGGCTTACCAAAGTCAAGCTGATAGGATCGCCATGCCCAACGGGAAGGAAAATGATGCCTGCTAAGACCAAGGGTGGTGTGGGGTTGCCACTCAGTTGGAGTATGGGGCTCCCCAAAGCTGAGAGAGCGGAGATACTGTGAATCTCAGCAGGCCTGCAAGATACCTTCACCTAGGATCCAGAAAGGATGCCCAACGTCTAGATTCTAGAGCAGCGGTTCTCAACCTGTGGGTCACGACCCCTTTGGGGATCGAACGGCCCTTTCACAGGGGTCGCCTGATTCATAACAGTAGCAAAATTACAGTTATGAAGTAGCAATGAAAATAATTTTAAGGTTGGGGGGGGGTCACCACAACATGAGGAACTGTATTAAAGGGTTGCGGCATTAGGAAGGTTGAGAACCTGTCCTAAAGGGAAGAGCCATTGCTTTGACAGTTTAAAAGAAAGAGGATTATTTTTCAAGTTTGAGAGCGAATGTGAATTTTTCTACTTTTTTTTCTTTTCTTCTGCTTGGTACCTGTTCTCCCTTCTTTTCCTCCTGTGTGTATTGTATTGGAAATGTTTACCTTGTGGCTGTTTCACATTGTCCTTTGGAAGCAGATGATTGTATTCTTAAGTCGCATATTAACAGGAATTTTGCTCCAGTATGGAATTTGGACTTGGGGTTGATTGAAGACTTTGGGGATGACATAGCACAACGAAAACGGTTTACTTGTTGGAAAAATATAAATATTGGAGCTGGGGGTTGAATGTCATGGATGGAATTGTGTTCCTTCAAAATATGTGTCCAACTTTTCCCTAGCGTAGGCATCCTGAATTTGGACTTCCAGTCTCCTAATCTGGTAGAAATTCATTTTGATTGTTAACACCCCTCATTTGTGGTATTTCTGATCCAGCAGCACTAGATATCAAAGACAATGGGTATGTGTGAGTTGGCCTAGATAGAAATACCCATATGAAACCTAGATGTGTTGAAAAAAGACTTTTACGGAGCTGATAATTCATGTTGTAGGACTTGGATGCTCTTCTCAAGCCCCCCAAAGCAGTTCTAAGAGTTGGAAATTTCCATCTAGAACATCAGAAATCTCCATTCTCGGGTGACCTGACCTGCAATTTTATGAGGCTGTTGTTATAAGCAATGAAAGTCAGTTGTTATAAGCAGTTCCTATAAGCAAAGATAGAAATTGGTACCTATTAGAGGAGTATTTTTAAAGATAAAAATGCAAGAAATAAGAGCAATAAAAGCTCAAGAACATGATTTGATTCCCTTACTGTTTCCAGTATAACTGCCAAAGAATGGGCAGGTCGGAAGAGGAGGGCAGCATCACTTTGAGAAAGATTATGCAACACCAGGGAACCAAGGGCAAAACCAAATGACAAATGCAGATAAATATTTAGGTTTGTTCATAATTGTAAAGCTACTTTTCTTTGTGAGAAAATCCTACATGAGATTTTAGCATTTTTATATCGAAACAATGGTTAGTTAGCCAAGGTTAGAAGGAAATGGAAAGAATTCCAGATCGTTCTGTCAGAATTTTGGAAGAATCCAATGACAGACGAAATTTAGACTCAACACCAACATAATGCTGCAGAAACGGAGATTTCAATAACCATGCTTATACATTGTGACAGTTTATGAATTTAAAAACCTAGCAATGTTTTAGGACATATATTCAGCCATTAGAAGGGATACCATAGGAGAGGTGAATGCTTTTTAGAGAGAGAATTTGGATCTGTTGCTACATTGAAAATGGAAGAGGAAGTAATCTTGAAAGTATTCTAATGATTATTAAGCACATTTATACATCCACAACTAAAAAATCAAAAGCTGCTAGGAGATACAAGTGGGCTGGTAAGAGTGTAGGTGGCTAATTATATTGACTGTCGATTCAAATAAAACTATAAGTATTAATTTTCAAATTCATTGTGTAATTAACACATGTGGAAGACTATTTAAGAGAGCCCAGATAGCATGTGTAAATGGAATTAATGAGAGTATTAAAGAAAAAAATGAATTAAGAAAAGTCAAATGTTTCTTGTGAAAATTACTACCTTAAGGGATTTTAAAGGAACCCCCAAACAATTCAAAATTTCAAAACCACAAAGCAAGACATTTCAACAGTCATATGTGATCTGGACAATTGATTAAACCTTTCCTACAGATAGTTCTCTACATTGATGGGTGAAATAATTTCTTAGATGGCTTCCAGCGCCACACTACTAATCTATATTTGCTAGTATGTTTCATACTGAGGTAAGTCAGGTTGAGAACTCTCCCCTCCACTTAACTATTAAATACCATTACATTGTAGCCTGATTATCTTCTTCGGACCCAAAGGATAAATTTGCCTAACCCACCCAGCAGAGCCTTTAAAATGTTGACAGCAATGAACTGTGAATATTGACTCACCATTTAGGAATCCTCCCCTCTTCCTCCACTTAAAAATAAAATGTTTTTGAGTGTGTAGAAGGAAGAATATAGGCCTAGCTATCAGATAAACCTGGTTTGAATGTTATCTATTACTTTACTAGCTGGTTACAATAACAACTGGGTTTCTTTATCTGGAAAAATTATAGCTAAATGTCCTTCCACCTTCCCCCTCCAAAGGAGAGCATTCAGATCAACACATTTTGAGATCTCCGGTCCGTTTCTTATTTATCATCCTTTAAAACCTAACTAGAAAAACAAAACAGATTTGATTGTTTTTAGAGTCTTAAACTAAAGAAACCAATGATGGCTTCCAATAACAACCCTTTAAACAAAATGGAATGAAGCAAGTCTCACAAATAATAAAATCCAGCCAGTCTGACAGGTTTTGAATACTAAAGGGATTTCAGGCGGGAGGGATTACATCAACAGACACCTGCAGGATTCTTCTGCATAGCGGTACAGCGGGCCATTTCTGCGCTTATGAGCAAGATTTCCAAAATGTCATGGGAAAATTAGTCCCCATTTTCAATATTGGGCTTTGAAGTCTTTAATATAAAGTCAGTTAGGGTCTAATTTAGTTGCTAAGACGTCTGTGTTAGTTAGATAGGCTTAACCCTCCGAAGCCCCCCGCCCCCCAACCCACCCCCCTTCCTCTGCAGAGCTCCAGACCCTCCATTTTGCCAGGAACTTCAGCATTCCGCACTTTTCCCTCGCTCTGCCTTTTATCTTTCTTCTTCTGGGCTTCCACCCCCACCCCGCAAGGCTGCTTCCCCTTTTCCCTCTTTGCTTTCACCCATCAGTGGTCAATGTAGGAAACGGAAGTATCTATTTGTTGCTGGGTGTAGTAGGATTCTTTAATTAAGGGAAAGAAGGAGGGGGAAAAAAAATACAACCCCAAACCTCCCTCCGGGTTCTTCCTGTTGCAGTGAGTTGGCTCCCCAAGTCGTCCTCCCGCAAGGGGACAGCCCCGCCAAACTGTGCTTGACTACTGGGAGAAGGTTCCAGTCTGCTGGGGGGGTGGGGTGGGGTGTCTGAGTCTCCCACCGCCAGGAGAGACCCCCCGCCCCCCCGAGTGAACGCACGGGCTCGGGACCCCGGGAAGCCA
>NW_022103968.1:37313767-37315794 GCF_000313985.2 Echinops telfairi
CGACGAGCGCGCGCCCCCTGGCTCGTCCGCGCAGAGCAGTACAGACGAGGTGAAGCCCCCGGGACGCCAGTCAGTGCGCGCTAGGCTGGGGAGCTGGCTGGTTGGGCAGGAGCTCTTAGTCAGAATATGGACGTTAACACCAGCGGTCCTCCGGACCTCTTGGGGCACTTTGAGTCTTTACTCCGACCCGAAGGGGGACAAGGGCTATCAGATCTGATGCCCGACGGTGGCACCGAGCCTCCCTCCAGCTCCTGGTCCCCGCAACTGATGCACGATTCAACCGAAGTGGCGACGACGTCCAGCCCGACGTCCACCTGGGACGGGGCTACGGACAATGCCTCGGGCTGCGTGGTGGAACAGGTCAACTTCGGCCAAGCCGAGAAAGTTCTGATCGGTTCGGTCCTGACGCTGATCACCCTGCTGACCATCGCCGGCAACTGCCTGGTGGTCATCTCGGTGTGCTTCGTCAAGAAGCTCCGCCAGCCCTCCAACTACCTGATCGTGTCCCTGGCTCTGGCCGACCTCTCGGTCGCCTTGGCCGTCATGCCGTTTGTTAGTATCACCGACCTCATAGGGGGAAAGTGGATCTTTGGCCACTTCTTCTGCAATGTCTTCATCGCCATGGACGTGATGTGCTGCACTGCCTCGATCATGACTCTGTGCGTGATCAGCATCGACAGGTAAGGACCGGGCCGCCCCGTCCCGGGGTCGGGCTGGAGATGTGCGGGCTGCTCAGCCCGGCGCGCTCGCCTTGCCCGGGAGTCTCACGCCAGCCCTTCGCCGGCAGGTTGAAGGGCTGCGCGGAAAACATCAGCCCCGACCCCCTTCCCGACCCCAGCTAACTTCAGGGACCGCGTAGCCTCGAAACTGGGGCGCTCCCAATGTGCCGATTGACTGTAGTGGGGATTGGAAGACCAAAGTTAGAGTGTTTTAGCCTTAGCAGATCCAGCAGGGGGTTCCTTGGCTTATTTTTCGTAAGGAAAGGATGTGATACTCTCTCGGCTTGCTGGGAGCCTGAAAGAGTCTTTTTCTTTTTTTCTTCCCCCTTACTTTAGGAAATGAGACGGGAAAGCCACTTTGCGTTTCCAATTGTAGGGCTCATCCTTCCTCAAGCCAAGGAAAAGAGCTAGGGATGGAGCGCGAATTGGGGTGAGGGTGGGTGGGGTGGGTGGATATGTCTTAAACGCTTAATTCTTAGCATTGCCAATTCCTAATCTCATTCTTTCAAAAGTTTGGTTTTGGGGGCTTGGCAATGCCGTTCGTATCCTACAGAATAGAATCTTTCTCAATGTCTGAATGGTTGGATCGTAGCCTTTCATATTTTTTTCGGGAACCTTCTCTTGAAAACTCCCCCACTGGGGTAACTGAAAGAGAGGCTGGCCATTTCTCAGAGATGGCTGGGGGAAAAAATCCCTGCCTGGTCAGATAGGAGTAGGAGCACCACCACCCCCGCCCCCATTGCTTCAGATTCTAGGATTACAGACATCTGCAGTGGAGCTAGTCTTCGGCCCTAGAGATATTTGTGCCATGGACCACTTGAAGTCTGGTCCTGATGCGCTTTTGGCCACAGGATGACTTTTCACTGCTTCCCTTATAATGGAAATATGAAGCCTAATGGTCACACTCAGGATTCTGCAGGTGTTTTTAAAAGCCTCTTTTCTCACAGGACGGATTGTATTTAATGACACAGAGAAAGGGTTGCTTATTTTCTCAGCGGACCTACAGACTCTTTAAATGTGTTGACCTGCCAATATAGGAGAAAAAATTGGTGCCCCCACACTTAAAAATTAGTTTTCCTCACAGGATGATGGTCTAGCACAAAAAAATGAGGGTTTTTCCTCCTCTTCATAAACATGGCTATTTGTGATGTATTGATATCTAACATGTTCTTTCATTTTACAGCTTGACCATGGGTTATAAGTACTAAGTAAGGGGAAATGAAGGAAAGGGGCCATTTTTCTAGAGGGGAGGGGGCGATAGGAGGAGGAGGGGAGCAGGGAGGGAGAAGAAGGAGAGGGAGGAGGAGG
>NW_022103968.1:37316067-37354070 GCF_000313985.2 Echinops telfairi
GGAGTGGGAAGGGGAGGGAGGGGGATACATCATAACTGCATTTAGTCCAGAGTCCAGATTATTATTTTTTAAATTGAATTCTGCCATTTTATATATTAGTGTTGGGACTTCTGATGGAAAACAAGGAATTATTTTAAGAGTAGAACATGAACTGCATATGTGTGAATATTAGCCCCAAAGTTGGCAGCTGCAGTTCTTAATTACTGTAGTTAAGAATGACAAAAACATATGCATTTACAGTCTGGCTATGGCAACAGGAATTAGGAGAGTGTCCTCAACATACACATGAATTAGCAGCCCAGAAGTCTGCCTTCTCAACCACCCAATTCCATGGCAGCTTGAATAGGGTCCTTTTAAATGGAAGAAGGATAATAAGACATTAACACTTTTTTTTTTTTGCTGCATTGGAATCTTTCATTTTTTCATCTGATACGTGATAAATGATAAATAAACAGCACACTGTGCTAATTTAACTCTTAAGCAGCCAGTGCTTCTAGTCTTCTGGCCATATGAAGGTTTAACCAGGACCACCCTGGGATCCTTCTTTGTGAGCTAAATGCATTTTTCACTCAGTGTTCATGAGTGATTTAGCACCAGCAGAATGTCTCAAAGCCAGAGTAGGTTAAAGCTTCGTCAGCCATAGCCTTAAAGTTGTCATCAATTGTGACAATATAGGGATATGGATTGTATCTCTTTGTTTCCCATGAGAATTGTCCCCCTGGTGAATTCAGTTTAAAAATGATTTTATAAGACCACCGTATTATCAGTATTTCAAATGAAATGAAGAGTTGGTAGGATGGGAAGACACAGATTGTTTTTCTTGTAAGTGAGGAAATTTAAGGTGTCTTTGATATCAAAGGTGAATTAATTCTGAAAAGAATGGGTTTTCTGCAGAAAAGATGAAATGTGCTAATAAAATCTCTGAAAAAACCGTGTCCGTCTCATTCTTTCTTTGATTCTCTCTTATGTATCTAATATAAGTTACATTGTGCTCTATATTGTATAATCAAAGAAAATTAACAATATTTTTGCCTTTTAGCTCAATATTTTTTTGTGAAAAATCAGATACCGATGGGCATCTAACCTGTTCAAAATGGAACCCGTGTTTTTTTTTTTTCCTAGCCACTCCCACCATACTGCGCTACTTTTCCAGCCTGCACCACTGCAGTGTCATACCATGTAAAGCCGTCTGCACTCTCCAAAACAGCCACCCCCACCTTTTTTCAGAGCATGACTCATGTTCATTGAAAAAGGAGCAGCCATTAGATGGGATGCTCATATCTTTTGACCACCAAACAGTTTTCCCTGCTTTTTATTTTTATTTTCATTCTTTTACTTTTATTTTTTTCCCTCCTTCTAGTTAAAAAGCAAGAAGACATTGATTATTTTGCAGCAAAAAGCCAAACCACTTGTGTCTCATAGCCTATCCATCTCACCTTCTCAAGGACTTAGTTCCTTCATCTCATCTCTTACCTGCCTTTTCTTTTTGTAATGCATCAAGTTCAACAGCATGCAAATAAGCTCTTGATCTTCTCTATTTAAAAAGCCCTCCTTTGGCCCCTCTTCTCCCTTCAGTTACTGCACTACTTAACAGGTAAGCTGCTGAAAGAACTGTATTTCCTTCCACACCCGGTTTCTACTTCCTTACCCCTCAGATTGATGAAATTAGTCTCACGTTTGTCACCAGATCATCAGTACTCTGCTAGCTGACCTTCCGGGTTCAACGTCTATCCACATCCATCCATTCCCTACAAAGAAGCTAGAATGATCTCTTAATTTTTAGAAAGTGAGCTGAAATTTCCATACAGTGAAATACACAGGTCTTAAATGTACAAGGTCATGAGTCTTGACCACTGTGTATACCTGGTAGCCATATAACCAACTGGCCAATCAAAATATGGAATATTTTCATCATTCCAGAAAGTTCCCTCCAGCTCCTGTTGGAATGATTTTTAGAAAATAGAAACCAAATTACCCCTAACCCACGGGTTTGAAATAGCAGACCACCTTCTATACGTTCCTATTTCTCCGGTTGCCGTCGAGACACTTCCAACCCGTGGAGACCCCAAGTGTGTCCGAGTCACACTGGGCGCGACTGAGGTTTCAAGGCTGATCTTTTGGAAGCAGATCACCAGCCCTTTCTTCTGAGACACCTCCGAGTGGACTTGAACCTCCATACTTTCAGTTAACAGCTAAGCAGGGTAACCATTAGAACGACCCAGCGATTCCCATACATTGCTTGAATCCGATACATCCAAATCTGTTCCCGTAGAGTCCATTTTAACTCATAATGACCCTATAGGGCAGAGTAGAACTGCCCCAAAGGGTTTCCAGTCTTTACAAGAGGAGACCGCCACACCTTTCTCCTCAAAGAAAGTGGCTGCTGGATTTTAACTGCCAACCTTTGGGTTAGCAGCCTATCACTCAACTGTTGTGCCACTGGGGCTTCTTTCCATGTAGTTTTTGGGGAAATTTTGGGAATACATAAGTATTCCTTATATAAATTATATATATCCCGGTTGTGTAATGGTGAAGTGCTGGGCTGCTCACTGCAAGGTCATTGGGAGAAAAGACCTGTCAATTTGCTCCCTTAAAGATTACAGTCTAGGAATCCCTGTGAGACAGTTCTGCTCTGTCTTTTACAGTTGCTGAGATTTGGAATGGGGACTAGGGCATGCAACAACATCAACAGCACACTAGGAGTGGTGCAAAGGGTTAAGCTATCAGCTATTAACTGCCAAGGTTGGTGGATGGAAGCCACCCGGAGAAGCCTCCAAAGACAGGCTTGATGATCTGCTCCTGGAAGGTCACAACCTTGAACACCCTATGAAATAGATCAGCTGTCTACACATGGGGTCACCATGGTCACAGTTTACTCAACAGCAACTGGTTTGGGTTGACTTGTATATAAAGAAAAAATTATTTTAAAAAGGTGCAGACACATGGTGAACGTCAACTTCAAGAGAGTGGTAGCCCGTGGTGGGATGAGGGGAGGGAATGTAATCAGAGAGTTGTACAGAGATCAACTATATTGGTAAGTGTTTTATTTCTTAATCTTGATGGGTACTGTCTTGTTATTTTTTTTAAAATAAATTATTTTCTAGGGGGCTCTTAGACCTCTTATAACAATTCATACATCAATTGTATCAAGCACATTTGTACATAGATTGCCAGCATAGTCTTGTTATTCTTTGTGTAATTTTTACATGCTTGAAATATATTTAAAATTTTTTATTGATATACAATTGACATATAAACAAGTACACAATCCCAAGTGTTCATGGAATGAACTTATGTGTAATCAGCAACCATATTAAGGTCTTGTCAACATCCCAGAGGCCCCTTCCTGCCTCATTCCACTTTTGAAACCTACCAAGGATAGCACAGCCCTACAAACAACAAATATTTTTTTCCTTGGTGTCTTGGGTGTTAGGCTTGTTCCTGGGATTATGTGGGACTTTTGGATAGACCACATCAGCTTTGATTTTTTTTTAGATATGGGGCTCTACTCTATTTTCAGCTTTTAAGTTATATTAACTTATGAATTTATCATTCTAGTTTTAAATATGAGAAGAATTCAGACCCACAAATCACAAGATAAGACAAAAAGGTAAGAAATATTTGAAAAAGAATTAGATATTATAGGACTGCCAAGGGAAGCCGTATATGGACCCATGGTGTCTAGTTGATTATACATTGAGCTGCCAATCATAAGGTCAGTGGTTCTAACCCACCTTTCACTCTACAGCCTCTAACAATTTAAAGGTTTGGAAACCCAAAGGGGCAGTTTTTCTTTGTCCTATAGGGTCACTAGGAATTAGAATTGATTAGATGGCAGCAAGTTTTTCCTTTTGGTATAGGAGGTTGTGAAATTTATACAAACACTACAGGTTGAATATTTCAGACTCAGACAGCTTGAGAAGAGTGGAAAATAAAAAAGAAAATTGAAAAAGCACACATTTGGAAGGTGTGAGGGCAATTTAGATTGTTCAAAAAGTAAGGCTCTATATAAATTTTCATACATATTTTGAGATCTAAATTTTTCATAAATATTTTGAAGTTCTAAATTTGTCTTTTTCAAATTATGCAGTAAGCACTTCAGAACACATTTTAATATATAAGAATGAATGGAAAAATCATCATAAATGTTTCATAGGTGAGGTTGACTCCAAGCTTCTTTATAAGAGAAACTCTAAATTTTCTTTTAAGAGTTTCTGTATACAGGTAAAGAAGTTGTGCCATTTTACAACAAGGCTAGAAAATTTTAATTTTAATAAAGGAGTTTGAACTCTGACAGACTAATTTTGGGTTTCAGGAAATTTGAATTTCTATTTATTGTACCAGTCTGACTACCAGTCAGTCGATCATAGTGACCATATAGGACAGAGCAGAACTCCTGTGGGTTTCGGAGGCTGTCATTCTCTATGGGGGCAGTAAGTCTCATCTTTGACTTGCAGAGCCACTGGTAGGTTTTAATAGCTGACCTTGTGGTTATCAGTCAAGCACATAATCCACTGCACTATCATGGGTCCTTACTTATTGTACAATCATGCTTATTTCTGGCCCCCTTTTCAGATACCAAATTGGAACCATATTAAACTACTTTTATTTTTTATGAATGATCAGTCAAGAGTGGTATATGGCACATGTTCTGTATCTGAAAAACTAGAGCTGATGGGTAAAACTGGTGCCATTTTTTGCATCAGCCAATTAAATATACCCAGACACCAGTCTAACATTTGAGACACAAAGGTAGGTGTTGGCCAGTGTAACCACTGCTCTGACTTTTAGCAACATAATTCGTTTTGCTTAGTCTAGAACTTCATTTAGATGAAATTGCACCTCTTGCTCAATGTAATGTCTGTGAGACTTCTCCATATTTTGCAGCCTATCAGCAGTTCATTTTTATTGGGCCAACCATATTCTGCTATTAATTGAAAAGCTGATCATTCAAACCCAGCCAGAAACATTTTGAAAGAAAGGCCTGGTGGTTTGCTTCCCCTAGTTCACAGCCTGAAAAACCGTGGACCAGTTTGTCTTGCACACATAAGGCTCCATGAATTGGAATTGACTCAAAGGCAACCAGTTTGCCTCCCCCCAACTTTTGGTATTCTCTGTTATAAATATACAATTAATATGTTTATCTTTCCTTCGGTAGATGGACCTTTGAGTTATTTCCAGTTATTACTATTAACAATGTTATCAACACTCATGCACAAGTCATTTTGTGGGAAAGCATTGATTTATTTTGAATAAATACAGTGCTGGCTAATAGGACGCCTTAGAGGATTTTAATAAGGTGGATGGTGGATTCTATCCACCCCTCACAATTTTTGTGTTGCTGTTTCACATTTTAAGTACATACTTTAAAGCTCACTCAATATTTGTATTGATGTTTTAAATAATCAGTATTTATTCTTTTAAATCAGTATTTTATTCATTTCTGATGGCAATATACAAAATCAAACATATCTGTTCACAATTTCTACATGAACAGTTCAATGACATTCAGTAACATGGTTGCGCACTTCACTGTGTAGCCATTCTTAATCTCTAATAAATTAGGTATTCTGCCCTTTAAAGGTCTCATCTGTGCTTTAGATTGTTGCCAGATTAAGCTCATATACCTCATTATTCATAAGGGTGTTATGCTTAAGGTAAGTTAAAAAATAAATTGTGCTACATTGCTGTTTTGTTTAATGATGGCCTTATGAGAAATGGTTCAAGGTTTAAAATGTACTTTGAGGCAGTAGGCTTAGGGCATTCTCCCAAATCTCAATGGATTTGGTAAGTGGTTTCCATATGAATGTGAAGTTCTATGCCATTGTTATATCTGGAGTGGACACTCACAAGCTTTTAAGGTGCTATTCATTAAACTAGGAAGTAGAGTCAAACTCAAACCAAACTCTTTGCCATTGAATCAATTGACTCATGGCAAAGCTATAGGACAGAGTAAAACTGCCCTTGTGGAAGAGTAGAAAGCTCCATCTTTCTCCCTCTGGTTGGCTGGAGGTTTCAAACTGCTAACCTTATGGTTAACAGCTCAACCCATAATCTAGTATGCCCCTGGGCTCTTAGAGGTAGAACAGATATTCTAAAACTGTTAGACCAATGGACTGGATAGACTCATGAAGCCATGACCGTAAATCTTCTAACCAAGAAAATGAATCCCATGAAGCGTTTAGTTGTACCTAAGTAGCATCAACAATACAACATTAAAAACATTTTGTTGTTGTTGCTAGACTGCTACCGTAGGCGTAAAATTATATAAAATTTTATAATATATAAAATTATATATATTATTTGCTGTCTCATGCCAACTCCCCCCACCCCCCCCCACACCACCTCTTTTTTTCCTTAGTGGCAACAAATGCATTAGTTTGTTTATACAACCAACCACTGCCTTAGATGTTAATGTCCCCATGCTCAGCAAAGTCTTTCAGGTTTATTCATGTACTAGCAGGTAACAACATTTCTTTCTTTTATGTTGAGTAGCATGACACTGTATGTATAGTTGATCCTTGAACAGTTCAGGGTTAGGGGAACTGACCCCTGCACCACTGAAAATCCAACTGTAAGTTTTGACTTCCTAAAACATAACTACTAATAGCCTGTTGTTGACTGGAAGACTTACCAATAACATAAACAGTCAATCAACATATGATTTTTATGTTATATGATAGTACATTCATGTAATAGCTCTGTTTTTAATACAAGATTAAAAGCTTCTGCACAAAGCTCAAAGCCTGTTGGAGTAGCTGTAGCAATGGCTTTAAGAATTTTCTTTTTCTTTTCGTTTTTTTTTTTTAATTTTAGCAATGATCCTTAAAATGCAGGCCACAACCTTTGAATACATATTAAGTAATTCAACTTTTTATTGCAGTGTCATGGCTGTTCTCTGCTTCAAAGCATGACCAACATCACTAGTGGCAATTTTTATGAATCCTATGATGTTATTCAAGGTTTACAGAATTGTACTAAACCCATTGAAAATACTTGAGAATGGCAAGAGATCACTTTATAAAAAAAAACTGTGATACACAATTTGCTAGAGAGATGAACTGTTTAAGTAGAGATGATTAGTATCACACCGCATTAAAAAAATCAGCAATAAAAGTGGACCCACAAAATTGAAGGTCATCTGTATATACCAGATTTTATTTATTCATTTATGTATTGGTGGACATTCTTTTTCCACCTTTTTGTTATGCTACAGTGAATTTCAGCCTATATATATTGATTTGTGTGGCTGTTTTCACACCCCTCAGGCACATACCAAAATAGCCCTGGTGATGCAGTGGTTACATGCTTAGCTGCTAACCAAACGGTTGACAGCTAGAACCCAGCAGCCACTGCGTTAGAGAAAGATGTTTCCAAAAGGAAGAGTTTTGGGAAAGTTATGGGGCAGTTCTACTCTGTCTAATGACTTGGTAGCATTAAAATATATATATGGAATTGTTGGATCATATGGTAATTTTACTTTTAATTTTTTGAGGACTTGCCAGACCATTTTTCAAAATGGCTTTACCATTTTGATTCCTACCAGCAGTGGGGAATGTTCCGTATCCATTCTTATTTTCCTATATGATTACTTTTTCTATTGTTATTTATCTCTTCTGAATGCTTTTATCTGGGACTATTCTTCCATTTAGACTCCTGTTAGGATCCTCATC
Source organism: Echinops telfairi (assembly GCF_000313985.2). Lineage (NCBI taxonomy): Eukaryota > Metazoa > Chordata > Mammalia > Afrosoricida > Tenrecidae > Echinops > Echinops telfairi. The sequence goes on from NW_022103968.1 coordinate 37,323,741, forward strand.
CCCGCCATGTCACTCCTAGGGTCTACTGGTGACAAGTTCACTTTTTGCTTGTCTGAAAATGTATTGTTTGCCTTCAATTCTCTAGGTCAGTGGTTCTCAACCTGTGGGTCGCGACCCCTTTGGAGTTCAAATGACCCGTTCACAGGGGTCACCTGATTCATAACAGTAGCAAAATTATAGTTATGAAGTAGCAATGAAAATAATTTTATTTTATTCATGTTGGGGGTTCACCACAACACGAGGAACTGTATTACAGGGTCACGGCATTAGAAAGGTTGAGAATCACTGATCTAGATAGAGACTTTACATCAAGATATATGTCAATATAGGATTCTAGGTTTACAGGGTTTTGCGTATGTATTTCCCATATTTAAAACACTATTCCATTGTCTTCAAGTTTCCATTGTTTCTGTTGAAAAGTCAGCAATCAGCCACCAGCTATCAGTAGTACTATTTCGGAAGTTACTTCTCTGACAGCTTTTAGGATTTCCTTTCTGTCGTGTTTTTTTTTTTTAAATCATTTTATTAGGGGCTCATACAACTCTTATCAAAATCCATACATACATCAATTGTGTAAAGCACATTTGTACATTCATTGCCCTCATCATTCTCAAAACATTTCCTCTCCACTTAAGCCCCCTACATTAGGTCCTCATTTTCCCCTCCCTCCCCGCTACCCCCTCCCTCATGAGCCCTTGATAATTTATAAATTATTATTTTGTCATATCTTGCCCTGTCCGACGTCTCCCTTCACCCACTTTTCTGTTGTCCATCCCCGAGAGAGGAGGTTATTTGTATGTCCTTGTAATCGGTTCCCCCTTTCCAACCCACCCTCCATCCAACCTCCTGGTATTGCCACTCACACCACTGGTCCTGAAGGGATCATCTGCACTGGATTCCCTGTGTTTCCAGTTCCTATTAAGTTTCAAGCAGTTTTTCTACAGTGTCCTTGGTCTGGCTTTTTTTGTTGTTGTTGCATTCCTTTTGTACCCCAAATGGTTTGCGCTGACTACTAACCTAAAGGTTGGTGGTGCAAGCCTAGTGGCATAGAAGAAAAAATGCCTGACAAACTGCTTCTGTAAAGATTATAGCCAAAAACACCTACAGAGCACAGTTTGACTCTGTAACATGTAAAGTTGCCGTGTGTCAGTGTCAGAACTGACTCAATGGTGATAGGTTTGATATGTTGTTATTTTTAGTAATTATTTAATTTTTGTGTTGATTTTTTAATCTGTTTAATACTATAATTATTTATTTTTTCCCCTCTTTGTTATATTCAAATATACATAATTAGGCCTTTCACCTTGGAAGTGTGAGCCCGGGTAGCATAGTGGTTATGAATTGGGCTGCTAACTACAAGGTCAGCAGTTCAAAACCATCAGCCACTCTTCGACAGAAAGATGAGGCTTTCTATTCCTGCAAAGAGTCTCATAAATCGACATAGGCAGTTCTACTCTGTCCTGTAATGTTGTTAACAGTTGGAATTGACTCAATGACAGTGAGTGCGTGTGAGTGACTATAGCCTACAGGTCTCTGATACCTTTTTTGGTGTTTCCCATTTTACTTTTTTCTCTGAGCTTCAGGTTTGAAAATTTTGACCTGATTTCTAAGTTATCAATTGTTTCTTATGCTACGTCCAATCTTTTGGAGTTTTTTTTTAAAAATGTAGTTACTGTATTTTCCTGTAATAGAACTTGTATTTGCTTCTTTTTATTGATTCTTTTTCTCTGGTAAAATCCCATTCATCTTCACCTAATGTCTTTATGTTGGACTAAAAAGAGAAATAGAATTCTTTTTTGAGTATATTAATCATAGTTAGACACCTTATTTACCAACTCCAATAATCTGGAACCCGTATAGGTTTCCTTTTTTTGTTTTGTTTTTATATGATCTATTTGTTTCTCTGGGTTTTGTGTCTTGGTATGTCTGATAAAATTTTATTGTAATCAGTATTTTGTATCAAAAAATTATAAATGATGCTATATTATGGGACTGATTATTTTAATTCAATTAGGGATTCAGCTTACTATGTCATGTTGTTAGATGTTGTGGAGTTGGTTTTCACAATGGCCAGTACACAACAGAATGAAACTTTGCCTAATCTTGCACCATCCTCACAATTATTGTTATTTTGAGTTTAATATTATTGCCATTGGGTCAATCCATCTCCAAGTATGTGGTGGATCATACAAAGGGGAAAGTTATGAAATTTTCTTAGCTATAACCAAGCATCTTGAATGAGTCAATGGATATAGGGGCTCAGGATCATTGTCTTGGGGACACCAAAGTCAATTGGCATAACATATTCCACATAAATAATATTCTACATCTCACTTTGAGGTCTTAAAAGCTTGTAAGTAGCCATCTAAGGTGCAACTATTAGTCTTTCCCCCTCTGGAGCAAAGAAGGGAGAAGAAAATTGAAAACCTGTGGAGACAGTTGGTCCAATGGACCAGTTGAACGCCAGCCTCCACAACCCTGAGACCAGTAAAACTAGATAGTGCCTGGCTACCACTACCAACTACCTTGAAAGGGATCAAATCAGAAGGGTCTAGACAGCATGGGAGAGAAATGTGGAATAAAATTCAGAGTAAAAAAAAGAAGGTCATATTTATTGTATAAAGACTGATAGAACCCCTTAGGCTATGATCTTTTGACACCCTGTAGACCTGAAAATGAATTCGCCCCCATGGTTCAATGTTCAGCCCCCAAAATTGCTAGGTACCATTGAGTTAGTTCCTACTGGTGACCTATATACAATACAAAATGTGGCCTGGCCTGCTGTACCATTTTCATAATTGCTGTTTAGTTTGAGCCCATTGTTACAGCCACTGTGTCAATTTTTCTTCCTCTTTTTTTGCTTATTCTGTACTTTACCCAGCATGATGTTCCTTTCAGGGGACTGACTTCTCTTGATAATGTGTCCAAAGTATGTGGAATGAACTTTCTAAGAAGCACCTTGACTACTTTCTCCAAGAAGATTTGCTTATTCTTCTGACATTCCATAGTACTTTATATATTCTTTGTCAACATGATTATTTAAGTTAATCCATCAATTTTTTTTCAGTTTTCTTTATTGGCCAGATTTCATATACATATGAGACAACTGAAAATACTATGGCTTGAGTCAGGTGCACTTTAGCTGTCAAAGTGATATCTTTGCATTTTAACACTTTAACTATGACTTTTTCAGCAGATTTTTCCAAAGCAACTTGTTATTTGATTTTTTGATTGCTGCTTCCATGATCATTGATTATGGATCCAATTAAAATGAAATTCTGAACAATTTCAGTCTATTTTCAGTTTATCATGATGTTGTCCATTGATCCAGTTGTAAGGATTTTTGTTTCTCTTACATTGAGTTGTAATCCATGCTGCAGGCTGTATATATTTAAAAATTTTTATCTCCACCAGTAAGAGTGTTTTAAGTCCTCTTTGCCTTCAGCATCTGCATATCTTAACCAATGAGCCTTTCCCCAATCCTGATGCTGTTCATAGTCTTCATATAGTCCAGCTTTTCAAAATATTTATTCAGCGCACAGATCAAAGAAGTATGGTGAAAGAATATAACCCAAATGCACACTTTCCTTGATTTTAAACCATACATTATCCCCTGTTCTTTTCAAGTGACTGCTCATTGATCTATGTACAGGTTCTGCATGAGCACTATTAAGTGTTCTGGAATTCCCATCCTTTGAAACCCTATCCATAGTTTGTTATGACCCATACAGTTGAATGCCTCATGTTGTTATATTCTATCTATGCTTGGACCCTTGTTTTTCATGAAGGCTTTCAATAAAGGTTGGACTTCTGTTTTTCAATACCATGAATTCTTGATCATGTACTACCTCTTGAAATGAGTGAGCAACAACCCATTATTTTTTGATACAGCGATTCTGTGTATTCCTTCTATATTCTTTTGATTCTAACTGCATTATATGTTTACCCATAGAATCCTTTAATATTGCAGCTTGAGGCTTGAATTTTTTCTTCAGTTCCTTCAATCTGAGACATGCTGAGTGTCTTCTCTTTTGTTTTTCTAAGTCCAGGTCTTTGTTCCTGCCATTATAATGCTTTATTTTGTTTTGAGCTGCCTTTTCAAAATTTTTGTTCAGTTCTTTCACTTCATAATTTCTTTTATTTTAGCTACTCTCCATGTTAGAGCAAGATTTAGAATCTCTTCTGGAAATCACTATGGTGTTTTCTTTCTTTTAAACTGACTTTTTAAAAAAACAAAAAAAAAATCAAAACAAATAAAACCCCCCAAAAATAAAATGACTTTTTGATTTCTTAATGTATAATGTTCTTGAAAGTGTTTCATAATTAATCTGGCCTTTAATCATAAATATTCAATGCATCAAATCCATTCTTGAAATGGGCTCCAAATTCAGGTAGAATTATCGAGGATTATTTTGTTTCTCTTAGACTTGTTTTAATTTTCTTCAGCTGCAACCTGAACTTGTTGGTGGTCTTTTCTACAGCTGGTCCTTCATCTTATTTTGGTTGTTGATGTTGAGCTTCTCCATTGACTGTTTCTACATGTGCAGTCAACTTCACTCCTTTGTGTTCCATCCAGGGAAGACCATGGGTATAGCCTCTGTTCATTTTGTTAAAGGTTTTTTCCCATCAAGAAGTTCAAAATTCTGTTATGGGATCTTCAGGTTTGTTTTAACCACCAGGGCCATGTTTTCCAACTACTGAATCTTCCTCTTTATTTATAATTTTTGCATGCCAATCACCAGTAATTATCATTTCCAATCACCAGTAATTATCAATTCACACATTTGATCAATTTCAAAAAAGTAGGTAGAATTCTTCATTTTCTTCATCATGGTCATCAGAGGTTGTGCATTACTTTGAACAGTTGTATTAACTATTCCTTGTTGGCATATAGATATTATCATCACAGAGAGCATTGTACTTCAAGATAAATCTTGAAATGTCTTTTTGACAATGAATGCAGCATATTCGTCTTGAGTTTGTTATTGTATCACCACAAAATGTGATTGTCTGATTAAAATGGTCAATATCAGTTCATTTCAGCTCACTAACGCTTAGTTTAGGATATGTGTTCCTTCATCTTTCATGGACTCCCATTTTTCTAGATCCATACTTCATACTTCATACATTCCATATTCCAGTGTTTCAACTATTTTCATTTTGAGTCATGCCCATCAGCAAATGAAGCTCCTGAAACCTTTGATCCATCTACGTCATTAAAATAGACTCTACTTTGAGGAGGCAGGTCTTCCCAGTCGGTATTTTGACTGCCTTTCTATCTTTGGGGTCCAACTGGGGGCACTGTAACAGACAATGCTCTGCTGCTATTCATAAGGATTTCAGCGGCGAATCCTTCAGAAGTGGACTCTCTAGTCCTTCTTCTTAGTTTGTTCTTGGTCTGGAAGCTCAGCTGAAACCTGTTCACCATGGGTGACACTGCTGGTATTTGAGGCATCATAGTAACATACATGCCACCGCAGTGTGACAAACTGATGGACAAGTGGAGAGACACACAAAAGGCAGGGTTATAAAGTGACACGTTCTTAAAATTACATGATGCCACTAGATGGCATAATAGCTTGAGACAATACTAACATCCTTCTTTGTAGTATTCCCGTATTTACATTTCTGGGAAATCTCTCTCTCATCTATCTAAAAAGAACAAACTATGGAGCTGCAAGGGAGGGGAGACTGCCATGTTGTCCTCTGAGCGGCCATCTTAAACCCATAAAACTCCAGAGAGCATGCGCAAACCAAGAGCCAACCTTAGACCACCCTTTGATACATCTATTCAACACGAGTCCAGTGAGAGCTTGCTTCAAGTTACTTCACCCACACAAAGCCTGTTGCTGAGGGTGCCCTGGTGTTCCTCTGCTTGGCTCACCAAATACAGTGGCTGCTTTCCCTTTCAATTATTTTGCATCCTTGTAAGCCATCCTCAGTGTGACCTGAGAGACTGTGATAACAAAGGGAGGCATGCTGTCATTACAGTAATCAGCTATGGGTGATCAGAAGGGCAACATTTGCCAAAGGATAAAGTTCAGCGGGATTCGGTCATAAAGGTGGCACAGGCTCAGGCACCGGTTCATTGGGTTCACCATAAATCAAAACTGCCTCAATGGCAACTAAAAACAGCAATAACAATCAAGGAGATACTGGTGTGAATTAATTCTTGCTTTTGGAGAAAAGTTTTATCAACCCTTATAATGGTAAACTTCCAGAATTGAGAGATTATGATACATTTATCAGAATTAAGGTGAACTTTGACAGGAAAAAAAAAAGATTAAGAAAAACTGCATGCCTTTGTCACGTGTTTTCTTTCTCTTTATTTTGGTGGCTGCTGTAAGTATAAGATGTTCAGCAAACTGTGCCTTGGCTTTCTGCGTTTATCAGTGTTTAGGGGTAGAGTGGAAGGAGCCATGTGATCTTCCTCCTTCGCACCTCTCTTTTCCTCTCCACTGTTCCTCTAAGTCATCTGTCACCTCATCTCATCAGTTAGCTTGTACAATAGGGTTAAGATTAAGTAGAAATAACAAGAGCTATTCTTTATGGGTTTAGGATAGAATCTGAGCAGAAGGCTTTAACAGAGAAGCCAGTGTGGGTTTATGTAAAGGAAGGTGGGGGGAAGAAGGAAGAAGAGGAAAGGAAGTATGGGAAGGCAATGAGAACAAGCATCCTTCAACAAGCTAGAGAAAGTAGTGGTAGGGAGATTTTTTTTTTTTTTTAAGCAAGCAAACCCTTATTGTTTAGTTACTTACTAGGTATTTACTGTAGGGAGCCTTGGTAGTGCAGTAGTTAAGCACTTGGCTCCTAACTGAAAGGTTATTAGTTCAAACCTACCAGTTGTCTTTTGGGAGGAAGATGGGGCAGTTAGTTTCTGTAAAGATTTATAACCTTTGAAATACTATTGGCACTCCTACTCTGTCCCATAACATCCCTGTGAGAATCAATGCAACAGCACGCCACAGCAGCAGCAGCAGCTTCAAAACTAAATAAAAACACAACCTCAGTTTTAATATCTTATGTTAAGGACAAATTTAAGTTATTTTATTTCATATATGGGAAATTTTGGAACTTTGAAAAATTAGGTTACAGGTATTTATCGTCAATCTCTGTGTGATGTGACCTTACTTGAAGGAGTTTATGAGTTCCTTAAGCAAACAACTGGGTTGTTTGTTTCTAGCAACAAAATCAGGGTACTCGGTAGCCTATTTTTGAAGGCCTATCTGTGTTGGGAGAATTTGCGTTGAGGCCTGCTGTACAATGGTGGCTGCCAGGGCAAATGTAAGTGGTGACTACTCTCTGTTTTGCTTTGAAGTAAGAAAGGCTGACATGTAGCTGTGGCCCTTTGAGGACATCTCTAGTGCATCTGTTGAAGGAGCTTAATTTTGCTCACTTGGCAGATTTGCACGATCTGGTTCATCATGGCCTCTGTTTTGATTCAAATTCCCGATCATTCTATATTCTTAGGCATTCTAATAATATTTTCCAGTCTTTCAAAAATAGAAGCAGCTGCGTAGCATTCTTCCTTCCAAATGGTTCTTTCTACTGGAACAGAACCATCCACCCAAAGGGGGTTATCAATATTTACTATTAAATATGGGGTGGCTTATATGGCATGCCACAATCCATTCATAATCAGTCTGACTTAGCTGCCTGAATATTTCAGAATTTTATTTTAAGAATGTACATTCTGTATATTTGGCTTAAGGATGAGTCTCTGAACTTTGCAATACAAGTCTGAAAATTCTTCCATGCTGACTAAGGAAACTAAGGATTGCCTTAGTTTCTCAGACTCAAACATTGTCTGGGCACTGTCGATGCCTACCACTCCAGCTGGCTTCTATCACAAAAGTGATAGCCATTTATTAGCAACTTCTAAAAAAATTTCAATTTTTTATTAATGGAGTCATAAGGGATTAATTTGCTCACTGAGTCAGCATGATTGAATGCCAACTTCTCTTCCATGTCCAGATCGAAGCACATAAGCTCATTGATTTCTTCTATCTTATAATCTAACAAGAAAAGATAGGCAAGAAATATGTCAACACACACATGCACACACACCCACACTGATTTATTCATCAGTAATAACTGCCATACAGAAAAATTTTAAAGGATGCTGTGATAAAATGGGTGATCATGGAAGGTGATGTGTAAATTGAGATTTGAATGACGTGAAAGAGCCAGCCAGTGAAGAGCCCAGGGACACTAGGCAAAGCAACAGGGAGGGTGAGCAACCGGGTCAGTGTGACTGGAGTAGAGAGTTCAAAGGCAGTCTGGAAGGAGATGATGTTACAGAATTAGTCACAAATCCAATAGATTAAAAAAAAAAAAAGTAGAGAACTTGGATTTTATTCTAAGTGCAATGGAAATATTGGGGAAAATTAAGTCTAGGGTGACATCTAATGTAAGGGTCATATGATCTAAGCTATCATTTAAAACTATCATTTGAATGGAACCTAGAGGGTTGAGAATGCAATATGGCCGACTCATTAGAAGCCTTCCCAGTGGTCCAGGGAGGAGCTAATTGAGGTTAGACTAGGTTGGTGAGAGTGAAGACTGAGAGCAGTGGGGAAATCCCCGATAGGGTTTTGAGGTCCATTTGCAGGATTTTCTAATAGGTTGGATGTGGGGTGCAGGACAGAGAAAAGTAAAGGATAAAACTCAGGTTTTTGGTTAAAGCATCTTTGGATGGTAATAGTGTTTACCAAGATGGGAGGAGAGTAGGATTAGTAGTGGAAATCAAGAGTTTTATTTTGAATGGTAAATTTGAGATGTCAGTAGACATTTGGATATGAGTCTAGAATTCCAGAGAAAAGTCATGATTAGACATGATTAATCATTATTAGATACAGATTTGGATGTCACTGTAAATGATAGTTAAAGGCATGAACTTGGACAGAATGGAAGGGGTCTGCATACCAAGTCTGGGGTGAGGGGTAAATATTTAGAGGCCAAGAAAAGAAGAGCCCATGGAGTTATATATATATATTCAACAAAGCATGAAGAAAACCGAGAGTGTGGCGCCCATGCTTTCTACTTCTGTAAAGAGTGACCGTCTCAGAAACTCTCAAGGACAGTTCTACCCTGTCCTATAGGGTCGAAGTGAGTCAGAATTGATTCTGATGTCAGTAATTTATATAGTTATCAGTGCTTCTGAAAATTTGCATTTTTATCCCATGTTTGTTGAATCAGAATCTACGTTTTAACAAGATCCCCTGGAAATCTAAGACTCATTGAATTCATCCCACTGTGTTCTAGGGGGAGGTCATCATCCCCTTTGTGCGTGTGAGAAAGTTGAGTCTCAGAAGAATTAAGCTATTTACACAGAGAATTCATGAGGGGGAGAGCCCCTCATTCTCAGAGGATTAGTATTCTGGATGTTAACGGGCTGGAAGTCTTTTGCATTGGATTTTAAACACACTTCCAAACCATGAGAAGAGACCTCCACATTTCCTCAGGATGTGGCCCCAGAGAACAATATGAAAGCTCTTACTTTGTGTTCCTCGAATAATTTTTCATTTAAAATTTGGTTATTTTTGGCACAGTTCTAACAAGGCTGCTTATCTGGTTTCCCAGTTGTCAGATTAGAAGCAGAAAATTAGAAAAGGGAGAAAAGTTGCTCACGGTAGGCTCATTAAAGCAGCAAAATGTTGGAGCCAAGAGCCTCTCAGTGGAGGAGGATCTGTAAAATGAGTGTGTGGAACTGGTTAATCTTTGAAGTGCCTTCCTGCTATACAATTCAGTGTGCTGAAGATAAGCCTGTAAAAGGACTGGGGAGGGGCACATAAAACTGGAAAAAGAAAAACAAACATATAAATAAAAACTCTAGAAATCTGGACCCAGGGTGGAAGAAATAATCCTAGGTATCTGGATAATTTAGAGGTATTATATAATATATTGTAATATAATATATTACATATTATAAGAGAGTTGAGACATTATAATAATTATAATAATAACTGATAAGCAATTTTTGACACTGTATATTTTCTTTGGGAATTGTGTTTTAGAGAACCTCAAATTTTCCTTTCACTTTATTCTTCCTTCTTGGAGTTCCTATCTTCTGCCAAGTTCTTTTCTAGACTTCTAACATCTTATGCCTTCGTTATTTATTATTCAGGGAATCTCTTAATTTTTTTGCTTATATCTATCACTCTCTTTAGAAGATAGTGGTGGTAGAAGTAGATAATAAAATTGTTTTCCTGTTACATATAACTTTCAAAAGTGGATTTATACATACTAGAGATATAGCTTACTATCTTGTTTTTCACTTAGTTATACTGAGAACAATTATCATGTAATTTTTAAATTACAATTTTCAGTAACTGCATTTACTGTATTTTATTTAACAGTTCTCCTACAATTGAGAGTTCAAGATATATGCTGTTTAAAAATTTTATTAGTAATATTAACATTTGTCAGCTGTGATTTTTTCATGATAAATATTTATGAGTGGATATTATAAGAGTTTTGGTATAAGGATTGATAATTAATCAGATATAATAGTGTCCTAGAAATAGATCTTAGTATATGAAAAATCTCATCATATATTAAGAATAAAACAACACATTAAAATGTAAATAATAGCAATAATGATTCATGAAATTCTAAAATAAATCAGAAGTAAATACTTGTTAATTTGGGCATTGATATAAGCAAAAGAAAACCCATATAAATAATAAAAGAAAAACTTCATTGATTTGAATATATTAAAAATATCATAAAATTAATAAAAAATTTAAAAGATATTAGCAGAATATACTTATATTTTAATAAGTTTTAAAGGTTATTTTATAACCCTAATATCATTCTCAACTTTTTAAAGTCTTAAGTGGAAATTAAAAGAAAAATTGCTTGAAAAAAATTTAGCTCCCCATTGTGTTGTGCATGTAAGTCATACTTGATTGGAAGTCAAGAGATTGGAAAAATTGCATTATGGTTAGGTTCCATTCACTAAGACTTGGTGTGAGCAATTTATGTGACACCCCCTCCCTTTTTTAAAAGCATTTTTTTACTTAAAAACTGAGTTCACATATCATCCGCGTCCATAAGCTCTCTGGCTGGTAGAGAGCTCTGAACATGAAAAGCATAATTTTGTTTGTTTGTTTTTGAGGAGCATGATATTTTTATGATTACTTTCCTCTTCAATTAAAAAAATCAGTTATGTCTCTGTACATTACTGGGAAGCAGAAAAAAGCCGGAGCAGGTTGGGGAAATTTCTGACATAAATACCAAAGAACTATAGGAACCAGCTGTAACCGAATATGTCAAGATTGAGGAACCAAAACCTCCCCCCATTCCCCCTAGTCTCACCCCCAGTCAACTACTGGAATAGCTTTCATAGTTGTGAGAAACTGTTAAGAAAGATTACGGGAAGCAAGGATTATTGAGCTCCCATTCACTGTAATTTCCCTGTAATAGTATCGTTGACTAAGAGAGAAAAAAAAACCCCACAAAAAAGCCTGGGAGAGAACACCAAAAGAAGGACCATTCATCACGGCGAACTCGTTAGATAGGGTAAATCCAAGTCCCTGGCTGTGACCAGCATTTCCTCTTGTTGTGCGCGCTGTCTCCTCCCGTGCCCGGCCCTCTTGCTTCTCAATGCACACGCACCAAAACGTCAGCATGTACATCCAGGCCTTTCAACTCTCTTGAGACTTTCTGGAATCATTTTCTATCTCCGGCTCTTTCCTTGGTGCTTTCTGTTTAATCCTCCTACTTCATTCTGTACATACTCTTAGAGCAGACCACACCTTTGCTGTAGGATACCTGATGTTCCTTTCGCTTTTCCTTTGAAATTGATCATTCCCACTCACTGTCGCAGCGCGGACCACATAGTTCCTTTCTCTAAGTAGGGGCATGTTGGTCATGTCTGCGTTTTTTTTGTTTTTTTTTTTTAAAGATTTAGGCCTTCTAAGGAATAGCTTGTGGGTGATATTTTTGTGTGTGTCCCACCTAGCATTTACTAGCCCACGAGGACTCATTCATTAGAGAGAATGTTACGGAAGAAAAGTTTCATGAATCCGCCACTGTAAATTAAATACCATGTGGGGTTTAAATGTAAGAAGAGATCTAAGAGGAGTAGGAGTATAATTTCTTGTTTAAAATATGCCACTTGATAAAGTCATCCAATAGAGCAATGAAGTCGGTTTAGCAAACTTCCGAGTGGAATTTGTATTTTGGGCGACACAGTCCCATCTGTTTAAGCATCAAACTTCATTTATGCTCTTATTTTCACTTCTCTCTCTCGCTTTTCATGGTATTAAGAAAACCTAGATTCATACAGATGAGTAGTTACAAATGAAAATGTTTAATAGCTCGCTCTTTAGTTTAACTGATACAGTAGCTGAACAGAGTAGGAAATACTTGTTTCAAATTAGAATCACAGCAAGTAACAAGTGCAGGCAGTCATTAATTGTTAAATGCTCAGTTTAAAGAGAGTCAATTAAGGGGTTTCTCAGCCAGTTTAATTTGTCACCATGTGGCAGAAAGTACCCTATGGATGTGTCTTGTCATTTAATTGCATAAAGTACACAAATGGTGTATTTGGTTGTAGATTTTTATGTGAGGAGATGTGTGTCAATCTGAATTTAAAAAACAAACCCCCTAAAACATGGTCTTCTGAATGGTTTGTCCCAATTCCTGGAAGTTTAACTCTAGCCACTGAGAAGCTCTATCGTGAAGGCTCCAGAGAAAACAACTTGAGAAAGGAGAAAGCCAAACCACACCAGGAAGGACACATCAACTGGTCTGGGTCTCCCTGGGGTGCAAATTTGGAAGGGAATGCACAAGCATTCACATGATGCTTTTTATAGCACTCAGGAGAAAGACTTGGCTTTCTGTTCCTTTGAAATTAGTCTCTCAGAAACCTACCGGGCAGTTCTACTCTGTCCTATAGGGTTGCTATGAATCAGAATGGAGTTGATGGCAGTGAGTTAAAAATATATGTATTGCAGTTTATAAAAATTAGAATATTTTAACAATGAAATTTGAATAAGATCATTGCAGAACACTTGTTATGCTGTTCAAATAACATACGGCTAGGATAAATGAGTATTGGCCTCAAAAAGATTCATTATCTACAGCCTTTTCACTCTTACAAATGGGAACTAACTTCAGGGATGTGTGTGAAACTCCTCAACACAATGCTTCACGTGTGTGCACTAAATATATTTTACAAGTAATAGATTCATAAACTAGAATACAATAGAATAGCTGGTTAGTATTATCCATTGTTACTATTTACTGAGTGCAAGCAAACCTTCCTGTTAAGTGTTCCTGACAAACCTCTTCCAGTCTTCCCATTGTACTAGTTAAGACAACTTGAGACACAAAAAAAGGAAGCAAACTTGAGACACGAAGAGATGAAGCACCACCTCCCAAGGCTGCAGATCAGGGATTGAATTTGGACGCTAAGACCTTCCCAGACCCAAAGGCTTCGCCAGCACCCCGTGCCAACCAGACACCTTTAGCAAGTCTGGTTCTTTTCCTGCTGACTTATTTTATTTACTTGTAACCAAGTTCCTGCAACCATACAAGGCGGAGTTTTCTGTTCATTTATCACTTTAGGGGACCTACCTGTGATCCTCAATGGGCTGCTCACCTTCAGCAGTACACTTGCCCGTGGCAGTCAGAGAAGCAGATCATGTCTGGGCACTTGGATCTATAGAGAAGGTCTGATGTTTCCAGTGAGCCTTTCCACATGCTTCTCCAGTTCAGGCAGATGCACTGGGGTGCGTGAGGCATTCTTCCCAACACAGTTTTATCGTGGGCAGAGCAGATGAAAATAGCAGTTGGAACCAAAGCCCTGGGTTATTTTTTCCCACCTCTCATTTCCATATTTTGTGGCTTGGGAGGATTCCTCTTGATCACCATGAGGGAGGGGAAAATCACACAAGGAAGCGTGAAAGCGGGGACCTTGAGAAATGCTGGATGCTTTATGGTACTTTCAAGAGTTTGATGTATGTAAAATGACCAGGCAAAGCTAGGGAAGAAAGATTTGATTCAGTTGATTATTACTCCCTTGTTTTGTCAGAGTCATTTGACCGGCAGATGTGCTGAGAAACTTCATCGGGGAGGCCACGGTCTCGGGGGAGAAGGACAAATCAGTGGATAACGATAAGATATGACGTCATAGTGTGTTATCTATCAATTGCCACAGGAGCTTGAGGAGAAAGGAGCTGGGAGTAGAGGGCTGATAGGAAGTCACGGTGCAGGTGGCAGTTGAGCAAGTGTTTCAAAGATGAGTAAGAGTTGGTCAGATCACAAAGTGGGGAAGGGAAGTGAACACTCTCCCACACTTCCTCATTCTGACCTATGACTCTATTTCCATGCACGTTTCTATCTCCGCTCTTTCTCTTTGCTTTATGTCCATTGGGAACAGCAATTGCAAATGACTAACTGGAAATAATTGCTTTTAATTTCCCTGTTTTTTTGATGAGAGGGCTGTATGTAGCGTAAGAGAGGTGAGCTCGGTTTGTTTTTGTTTTACCCTCTAGACCTTGTGAGGACAGGGCCATTCTTTTGTTCTAGCTAACACTAGTCCACCGGTATCCCGATTCACTCATGCTTATTAAAGCGTGTCGAGCTCCAGAAGAAACAGACATCAGAGACAACTGTTTTCTTTCAGGCATTTTATCTGGATCCAATTTAATCCTGGTCTCAAATTGATTGGTTTTATTTGCTCTAACAAGATTAGTGCAGCTATCTGTGGATTCATATATGCAGGGCTTTGCTAGAAGAATTTAAGATCTCCTCAATTGTACTATAATGGCCCATCATAGTTTTTGAAAAAAGATCAGTTGAAAATGTTGAGCTTTGTCGATCCCTTAAGAATAGGAACACTTGAACTATTTTGTGTTTGGATTACTTATATATGCTAGACCAGGTGATTCATTTTTGGTAAACTTGAAGTTAAAACTATCAATCAAGTGTTAGTGATCTGTGGAATGACAGCTGAGTACCTACCTGAAGACCATTACCTGCCTTATCCAGGTAACAGGCTGTTATTGGCATAATGGTAGTCGTTTTAGTGCCAGGTCTCTCTCCACTAGATGGTGCTAACACTTGCTGTTGTAACTCCAGCCCAGGTAATTTAGTAATATGAGGTCAATCACGTATTCAGTAAACATTTACTGAGCACCCATGAGCCAGACCTTGTAGGGTTGTGAGCGGTGGGTTAAGATAGAGTATGTATCTTACCTTTGTACAACATCAGACACAGATAGCAAAGCAGCAAATACAAGAGGGCTTAATGAAGAGAACATGCAATAAGATGAGTTCACAAGACTATGTTGGAGTGAGAGGGTCTGGGTTCAAATCCCAGGTTCAGTCACTTTCTAATTTACTAGTTCAATGACTGAACTGTTCAGTGCCTCTGTAAAATGTGGATAATAATAGTAACTCTCTCCTGGGGTTGCTGTGGAAATAAAGTGTGTTAACTATGGAAAAGACTGGCAAAGTGTTCAACTACTAACCAAAAAGTAGGTGGTTTGAACCCACGCAGACAGAGGCCCCCTTTGAAAGTCAGGTCTACTGATCACTTTCTGAAAGGTCATAACTCAGAAACCTTGTGGAGTAGGTCTACTCTGTACGTATGGGTTCACCATGAGTCAGAACTGACTCGATGGCAATGACCTACAGCACTTTGTCGCCCAAGTCCAGCTCCCAGAATGTAAGCCTGGTGAAGGCAATGAGCTCTCTCCACACTGTTCATGGATATACCTAAGCGTAACTAGCACTGAGTAGGCGGCTTCTTGCATGGACATGGCAAGGTTAGAGTCTGAGTTTTATGAGCTTAGCGGAGTGAGTGAATAATGCAGTTGTGGGTCCAATAAAGAATTATAAGCTTCCCAATTGACTCTTCCCCCACCCCCAATTCTGCCATATTTCTTAAAAGGAAAATTGCCCATTGAAGGGCGCCATTTGGTATGACAGCATTCCTGGGGTGGGGGTGGGGGTATGCCATCATGAGGATGATGGTTTTCCATATGTAGTCTGCAGGAAGAGCAAGGGCTCTTCCACATGACCCTTTGGGGCATTTTTTGGGGAGGGGCACTGGCTTCCCAGAAGTTGTGGCCATTCTTCTTGCCTGCTTCTCCCTTGCTCTTTCTCTGTACATTGAACAAACCTCTTGAAGGCAAATGTCAAGATTAGGGATAAGAGTCTAATTTGTCACCTTGACTACAGCTGTGTGTGGAACTGCAATTTTTATTTTAATGTCCTGCTTATTCCAGAAAAATGGCATTTTGCTGATTTCCTGTAGTACTCATGAATTTCCAAGCTTTGTAGTTTAAAAATAAGAGTTCAGCTGATAATCGAGAATAAGGGAAGTGAAACTGTGTCCGTTTTTATCATCCTCTCCTGGTCTTGTGGCCTTTTCACCTGGCTCAGTGTTCTCTGACTCCTCCGTGGGAGGTTAGTGTAAGGTGAAGTCCTGGACAACGTTACGTGTTCTCTAGTCTCCGTGGTATTACTGAATGGTTCCATTGTGAGGGCAGCTCTCCTTCGTGTTGAAGAGTAATCCATAAGAAGGCTGTAGTGCTGGATCTTCATCAGCAAGTGCTTCAAGCCCAGTTAGTCCTTAACAGTAAAAAAACCAACCCCAAAACACAAGTCCTCACAATGGGACCGATAAACAACATCATAAACAGAGACAAGATTGACATCCACAAGGGTTTCCTTTTACTTGGGTCCACAGTCAATGCCCAGGGAAGCAACAGTCAAGAAATAGGCAAGAAATCTAGCGACATACTGTGTTAGAGAACTCTGCTGTGAAAGACCTTTTTAAAGTATTCAAAATAGAGATGTTACCTGGAGAATTAAGGCACCTGACTCAATCCAGGGTATTTTTAAGTGCCTCATATGCACGCGAAAGCTTTACAATGGATAAGGAAGACTGGAGATGAATTGCTGCATTTGAATTATATGGCAAAGGATACTGAATATACCATAGACTGCCAGAGCATGAACCAGGGTGTTTTGGATGTCCCAGAATGCTCTTTAGATGGGAGTATGGGAGGCTTTGTCTGGTGCAGTTTGGAACTATCAAGAGGAACCAATCCTTGGAGATGGGCACCATGCTTGGCACAGCTGTTGCGGTGGATCTGACACATAGCTGCGCTGGGCGCAACAGAATGAAAACTGGTCCCTCGCCATCTTCACGATATTGTTACGTTTGAGTCCACTGTCGCAACCCCTGGACAATCTAGCTTGTTGAGAATCTTCCTCTTTTTCCCCAATGCTCTACTTTACCAAGCATAATGTCCTTTTCCAGGGACTGCACCCTCCTGATAACTTGTTCAAAGCATGCGGGACAAAGTCACCCCATCCTCACCTCTAAGGAACTTTCTAGCTGTACTCCCCCCCTCCCCCCAGATTTGTTTTGTTGTTCCTTCTGGCAGGCCATGTTGCTTCCCATATTGTTGGTTTGGGTAGTGTCGGGAGATCCTAGTCCTTAGAAAAGGACATCCTTGGTAAAGTACAGCTGTCTATCTGCCTTCCTCCTTAACATCAATGTCCCCAAGAGAATATGGGTAGTAGACTATGCACTCATCTGAAAGATAGCTAACAGCAGGCAGGCAGGTAGCACAAGCCGTTTTCCTGATGCTGAAGTGGATGAACCATCCACAGTCAAGGCCTGCTCTTGGCCACTTGGCATTTGCAGTTTATTAGTGCCCCCATGGTGGTTTTCCTGCTTGAGGGCTGTGGAAGTTTAGTCTTGAGCAATGATCAGGTGTTAACCGGACTTCTCTTAATGGTTCATTTTCAATGAAAACGTATTGCTTGATTCATTTTCAATGAAAACGTATTGCTTGATTCAGGTCAGAGATCCACTTGGAATAATGTGCTGAGGAAGTTCTCCCCTCCGGCAGGCCTGGAACGAGCACTGTGTCAGATGGAAGTCTCAGAGTGTGAAAGCACCCTTGCAGAAAGGCCATGTCCTGGAGGTCGCATGAAGAATTTAGGGGAGACAGCACATTCCATGGGCTGAACAGGTGACTGCTTCCCCGCTCTCCAGGGAGGTGGCACCAAAGGCGTAGGGTTTAATGCATCCTGTCTTTTGGGGATCAGTCCTTGTCATAAGATTCTATGGTGCAGTTTTGAGGGCCATCAAGATATCATGGGGGTGGCTTTGGGGGACGCAAATCAAGACAGTTTTAAGAACCAAGTAAACAATTAGAATGAATCATTAAAAATATATCACCAAATGGAGGTGGATGTGGAGGATGGAGATGGATCTCTGGCATGCTCAAGTTCATTGTTGTGGTATTGTGCCAGTCATCTCACTGAGGCTTTCGTTCTAACATTTATCAGATATACTACTCCATATAGAGTGATATATGACAAACTGGAAAAAAACCACCCACTAGCTATGGATAGAATCCTTTTTTATAGCTGCAATGTATTAAAGGCAAGCTATGTGATCAGAACTCTATCACGGTATTGCAACACATGCCTGACCTACGCTCTTCAGGGACAAGCTGTCATTCTCATCGAGCAAATGATAGCCAGAGGCTCTAGGCGGCGATTTGACTCGCTGTTCCTCTCTTTCCGAGTAAAGGTCACAAGAGGGAATCAAACCCAGACTGTCCGCCGGGTTTAGCACACCGGTCCTTCCAAGAAAGAATCGTGTGGGGTTATTTAACACTTGACACAGGGGTTCTGGTTGGTTATTTTCGTATTCCTCTGCAATTTATTTTAAGGTAATGAAATAATCACCGAGGGGTAGATAGCTATATTTCCTGAACTCTCCGGTAACCTGATTAGAGAGTTTCATATGTGTTTTATTTTATGACAGATAATCATAATGTGTAAAATTCTGCACTGGAGCAAAGCATCTATTTCACATGGCTCTTGTCTTATCCAGGAGGTAATTAATCTCCACCTTTCTTTGTGTGATTGTATTGTACCTGTCAAGAACTAAATTTTCCAGAAGTCTTGCTTGAAATCATAGAGTAAAAACAATAATTAAATAGACCTTTTTCTGTGGGTAGACCTCGTTGGAAATATTTATGGTAAAGAGCCATCTCTAAATGGAGACAGGACTGAGAGAGGAAAATAAGGGAACCCAGGTAGAGGTGAGTCCCTTTGAGTGAGTAGGGTCTCCACACTCACCACAGGGAGAACACCACAGTTATTAAAGCAAGTGACAGGGAGCGGTGAATGTAATCATTCAAATTATGCGGTAAAGGAAATACTGAGTCTTTTCAATATCCAAGTATAATCTAAGTTTGATGAGATATTCTGAAAAAGCCACCTAGTATAAAACGTTAACAATTCTAGCTAAATATTTAAGTATATACATGAGAGAGCTTCAAAAGATCCATGGAAAAACTTCATGGTTGTTTAATCCCATTCTTCTACACACTTTTTGAAGCCCCCTCGTACATTATTTTAATTGCCTGGTTGAGTTGGCAAGGAAGTAAGATAAATTCTTAGAGACGAAAATAGGAGGAATCATAAAAGTCAGCTAAACCAGTGTGAAAGCTAACATCCTCCTTAGATGATGATTTCTGGACACCTAGAGCCTCGATTAATAAGGAGCGCTGGTGGTGCAGTGGGCTAGGCATTAGGCTGCTGACTGCAAAGTTGGAGGTTCAAACACACCATCTGTACTGTGGGGGAGAGATGAGGCTGTCTGCTCCTGAAAAGATTTGCAGTCTTGGAAACTACATAGGGTGCCTATGAGATGACATCGACTTGATGGAAGTGGGTTTGGGTTGGTTTGGAGAGCCTTGATTAGACAGATCGTTTGATTATCACCTGTTTGCTTTTGGCTACAACCCCAAATGAACCTAATTGCTAACCCGCCCAGAAGTGCTGCAGAAGAAAGTCCTGGTGATCTGCTTCTGTAAAGATGATAGTGAGTACAGCCAAGGAGACTCATCTGGGACTGTTCTATTCTGTAACACCTGGGTTGCCATGAGTTGGAATCGACGTGAGGGCAACAGAGTTTATTTGGTTTGAGCTTAGAGCCTGGATTCTAAAGGCCAGATTTGCCAGGAAGCACATAAGTCAAGGGCTTTCACAATGCGGAGTGACAGTGAAGCTGCCATACAATGCAGGGTCCTGGTGACCTGCTGCCCAAAGGTCACGACCTTGAAAACCCCAGGGAGCACTTCTACTTTGTCCCTGGGAGTGGCCATACATGAGAATGGATCAGAGAGTAGCTTGCACTTGTGACAGCTAAAAATGGGACTTTAGAAGGATCTTGGTATTTGGATCCTGATCTCATTGAGGAGGCACCATATCTGCCGTGAACTGCCAGCCTTCAGGGGAAAGCAGACCCCTGTTTAGTTAAGCTCCTCCTCTGAAGCTGCTATTCTGTTCAGCCCACAGCATGTCTAACTAGTATAACTTTATTTACTCTACAAAGTACTTGTTCTAGCTCAACGAAGACTGCCAAATAACCAGATAATGCTTCCGCTGTACCTCCTTACATGGATCGTTATGATGTAGAATAATAACCCTGAGGCTGCGCAACCTCTGGAATTACCGAAGGAAATTCTATTATAGTCAGTGGACTAACTTGAGTAGAAATCTGCCTAATATATTTTCAAAGGGTTTTTCACCATAAGGAACAAAGCGTTAACTCTAGACTTCAATGAACTAAACCATCTTATTCTTCAACTATTCTAGTTAATGATCATTTTAACACCTGCTGTTTTCCTTTACTCTGCTTAACTGTTGGTTTTAAAATTTAACAAAGACATGTTCTCTCTCAACTTCGGTGAAGTATGGAGTGTGAAGTTTATGTAATTGCCCAAGTGACAAAATCAAATGTAGGTCATAAACTTAAGAAAAGGAAAAACTAGTTAAGCCTCACACCTTTTCTAAGGTTAATAGAATTTGTCCATTTAATTAAAAGATAGAAAGGTTGCCTGAGTTCAGTTTTTCAGATAAATACCCTTGCACGAGAGCTGGCCAACATACACAGGCGTGAGTGTGTATTTGAATGAAAGCATTTGGAAATGGAGAGTTCATATAAAGAGACAATGAAAGAATGAGATCTGAGTGATACTGGACATTTCAGTTTGCCAGACCTTTTATCATGAAAATCTTCATGAAGTTAGGTCCCTCAATATTATAGGCATGGAATAATACTCAGAATATGATGGAAGGAATAAAGAGGTGGTGGCAACTCTGCTAAAGCTGGTAGCCAATAATGTAGCCACTCGCCACATGTGGTGATCGAAGACCAGAGGTATGAGTAGTGAGAATACTGGTGTGCCATACAGGTCAAAGGTACTTGTACTAGATTTCAAAGACTTGGTACAAGCCAAGAACAAGAAATATTTTACTACTAATTAACCATCATTGATTTTCTGTGGAAATTACATTAGTATAAACCAAACCACATAGCCCGTTGCTGATGGGTCCATTTTGACTTCGTCGGCCCGTGGGTAGTGGGTAGTAGGGGAGATCGCTCCTAGGGTCTTCAAGACTGTCAACCTCTGAAAGCAAATCGCCGGGCCTATTGTCCAAGGTGCCTCTACGTGGGTTCAAACAGTCAATGCTGGGCTAGCAGTAGAGCATTTCACCCCTTGGGCCCATCAGGGACTTTTATTAGTCTATATTCATTTAAGTGAAATCTATGATTAAAATTTATTTCACCCATTTCTTTTTACTTAAAAAAGCAAGTGCTGCTGTGGTGTGTGGACCATCACGTTGACTTTGACCCAAGTGACCACGTGCAATAACGTGAGACTGCTCCCTCGGGTTTTCGAGACCACCATCATGACGGGAGAAGATTGCCAGGGCTGGTTCGCTCTCTTAGAGCCCCTGGGTGGGTTCCAGATGCCACTTCTCCAGTGGGCAGCTGGGCGGTCACCTTTGTGGCTCGCATGAGATTGTTTTCCTGGACAGGGCTTGTCCAAATCAAGTAATGGAAACAGACTTTTTGAGGGACAGGGAAAACCGGTGACTACAAAACATTCCTTTTGTAAGTAAAGCCAAGGTGACCTTGGGGAGCTGGTGGGGATTTGGGGAACAATCTGCTTTTTAGAATCTTGGCTCCACGGAGTCCGTTCTTTACGAAACGACTGAATGAGTGTTAATGTGGTCAGGCCATGTTTTCTCTGTCCCAGGGCTTCCGGTCAGGCCTCAAGCACGTGAGCCACGATCACTCTCTTAGATGTCTCCCATTTGCTGGTGCCCTTGCAGCCTCCTGCCCTTCTTTTCCTTTGCTCACTGTGGGCTGCCTTCTTAGGCGTTGGTGCTCAGGATAATCTTCCCAGGGGTCCTCATGAAGTCCATTCTCTCCTTCCTTAAAGCTTTTCCCAGAGACACCCCTTCTCATCCCACACTCTCATCTTACTCCATTGCCCCTTCCTCATTTCCCGTCCTTGGACCTGTGAAGGTCTTCCACATAGCATCTAGCACTGGTTGCAGTAAACATGTGCAATTCACTCTTCCTTTCCCTGCACTTGTCCCTGCCTGGAAGAGTAGTGGGCTGTAGTAGACTCTCAATAAATATTTGTCCAGTGAATGAATGTATGAAATACTTTGAAGGGAAAAGTAAGCC
The DNA here is from genome assembly GCF_000313985.2 of Echinops telfairi. Lineage (NCBI taxonomy): Eukaryota > Metazoa > Chordata > Mammalia > Afrosoricida > Tenrecidae > Echinops > Echinops telfairi. The sequence goes on from NW_022103968.1 coordinate 37,346,272, forward strand.
TGAAAAACAAAAAGCGTTCCTCACAAATGTATTCTGAATGAGGAAAGCAGGAGCGGCTTTGTCTACTTGACAGTATGCCCCCGCTTCTTCCTTGTCTTGCCCATAGAGCCCTCTTCTAGATGTGGTCCCTCAACCACATGGAGGTGTTTTACTAAACCCACCTGGGGTTATTCCGTATTCCTGCCCGAGATCAGATTTAGATTTAGAAATCAGGGATGTGTGCTTGACTGTGAGAAGTGAATGAAGTTCCGCTGGGCAGGCCATCGGTGAACACTTTCATTGCTTAGAAAGAGATGCTTATGAAGAAACAGCTTGTCAACACTCTGCGGGTCTTGGCTTGTGTGTGGTATCTGGAGTGGCAACAGCCACGTTATGTCCACGGAGATTATTGAGCCAGAACGCTGAGGATGGCAGAGCAAAGCGGTGGACAGCAACCAGGCTTCCCGATGATGATGTTGAGCTGCCAAATGAACTATCTTAGGGCTGTCCTACTTAACGACTCCCTATTTTGAGAGAGAACACAGCATCCTCTTGGTTAGGCCATTCGGAGCTAGGTTTTCTGAAAAATTCTCCCCAGGAAAGCCACACTATGTTCTAACAAAAGTCAAACAAAATAGGCTCCAAAATACAAACATGGTGTACAGATGTGCTGACAGCAGCCTAGGAGGACCTCTCCCTAAGGAGCAGGCTGCTGACTCAGCACCCAAAGTGCTTGCTCCTGAAGGGAGGAAAAACTTCAACAAAGAAGAGATACCTTGAGTTATCAATAGAATTACATCATACTTGAATTACAAATAAACCCCAGATAAAGAAGAACAGCTGCTTCCTTTCAGATGATCGATGCTGATTCAGGCACATCTAGAGTCTGGGCTCAAGGATGGAGTCCCATTGCAACAAGACCATCGACAAACTATTGAGGCCATAGAGAAGGCGGGCAACAGTGATTCTTTTTACTGACCGCCATTCTCTGGTGAGGTGATTTCCCTCTGGACACTGCCCCTACCACAGTTTCTGTGGCTGGAGTGAGGGTCATCCCAGGCAGGAGGTTGTGGGGTGTCTGTGTTATCTAGTGCTGCTGTAACCAAAAAGCAACAAGTGAATGCCATGAAAGAACGTTTTACCCAGTTCAGAACGCTGGAGCTTCAAATCAAAGGCCTAGGCCTGGCGTCAGGTCGTTTCTCCATGCCAGTTTCGCGAAGCTGCCAGCACTCTTTGACTCAGAGCTGCATCTCCTGGGCATCTCTGTCTTGTCAAGACTTCTTGCGTCTGTGTGTCTAATTTGCTCTTTGAATAACTCAGAAGCAATGAGGTTTAGGACCCACCCTCCATGACCTCACTCAGACCACAAATAACCATGGTCCTATTAATAGGAACAAAGGTCAGGATTTCAAGACATATTGTGGGGTGTGCAATTTAATCAGAACAGATGGAAAATGGCCTGTCTGGGTGACTCAAGGATGGGCATATGGCAAGTTTATTGAGCAGTTTTCATTTAAGATACCCTCTTAAATATTGTTCTTACAACATTTACATCATTTGTGGTCCTGTTATACCTTTTATATTACTTAGAAAGTTACGGATCTTTTTACATGATATTTCTATCTTTTTTCATCTTATTCTTTAAGGACATTTTCTGTTTTATTCATTTTGTCCAAAGAACTTACTCTTAAAAAAAAAGAAGAAAAAAAAAAAGAACTTACTCTTGCTTCATTTTGGCAAGAGTTTTACTGTTTCCAAATCTTTTTAATTTTTGATTTGGTTTTTAGAATATAACATTTCAAATTCATTTTTCACATTGGAATAGATCACTGATTTTCTAATGAAAAAATCATGGCTATTTTTCACATGGTTATTTTAAAACATATGTTTATTTATAGTTAGTTGTGCTATCCAATGTTTATTAACATTAAAATTTTAAACTAGAAAAATGCATTTTGATAAGTGTCTATTCACCTATATTCTACTCTATGTTAGTGAGTATTTGTTATAGACTTAGATCAGATAAGCAATTTAGTTTAGAAAGAAAACACATCGACAATATGCATAATATGCATGTCAAGATTAAGCATGTTTGTTAGTTCATTGCTTTGGGGCAAGATTAGTGGGAATGGACCAATTAATTAACAATTATCAACAAGAATGAATAGCAAAAGAGTATAGAGTAAATTTGGCCCACGGCTTTCCATACAACTTCCCTAAGGAAGATAAATAGGGTTATCCAAGTGTGAAATACTGAGACAAATGTTTTACCCAAAGCTACAGCGGCCATATTTTACATATATTTCTTAACTAGAATGCCAATGGCTTTACACAGCCATGCAGGATATTTTAAAAAATTGAAACCATTTTGTTGTCAATTAGATGAAGGTTGGGAGAGCAGATCACCAGTCTGACTTTCAACGATTCATACACCTTGTGTTTCACTTCATCCGAGGCAATCTCAGTGCACCTTCCCTTCTTCCTCTTCCTGTTTTAGTTCTGCCAGCCCTCCTAAAACTCAGAATGTTGTCACTGAGAAAGTGCTTCCCTTTTAATCTTCAGTGGTTGGTTATTCTACAGCCAGAATGAGTTCCATTTCAGACCTATAGGGTGCCACTTAAGTTCCCACTGGTCTTTATAGGACCAGTAAGCTTGATTTTATTTTCTCCCACTCTATTCTGGACCTTCTAATGTGATCCTTTTCGGAGCAGTTGGTAGGGGAAGCCGGGCACCATCTAGTTCTTCTGGCCTCAGAGTTATAAAGATTGATGTTTGCATGGTCCATTAGTCCATTAGACTAATTGTGTCCACATGCCTTTTGATTTTCATCACTCGTTTTTTCCTCTGATGAGGAGAAACCAATGGCTGCTCATGGGCTGCTGTTTGTGTGTTTTCTTTTTTTAGATAAAATCATTTTATTGACAGGTACTTCAAATAGCATATAATTTAATAGTTCGATCTTATTAAGAAGAGTTATGCAATCATCACCAGAATCCATTTAAGAACATTTTCTTGTCATACTCGTTGTTAGCTCTCCATTCCACACATCCACCCCTGCCGTGCTCACAGGCAATTGTTGATCCAAATACTGTCTCTATACACTTAACTTACCCTTGATTTCATATACAGAAAATCATACAAAACACAAACAGGAAGCAAACAACAACACTGACTGGACAAAACATAAGAAAGACTCAATAGAAAAGAAAGCGGAAAATATTAAAAAACTGAAATAACTTTAAAATGGATCTAAAGGGAGATGAAATGATAAGGTATTACATTTGATAAGATTACATTTTAACAACTACATCTGCCATAATCTAATTTATAATGCTCTCTGCTTCATAGTAAGGCTATACACATCCCTGAGCTGTGTTCAGAGGGGCTTCAGAAACCCTGTGTGGACTTGCTATGAGTCAGAATCTACGTGATGGAAGCAGTTGGGTTTGGGGGTTAGGGGTAGGAGATGGAAGATGTTAGAGAGACTCAAAACTGCAGCAGATGTTCTCTGACTGGCTTAGAAATGGTTTGCATGCGTTCTAGAGCCACGAGGGATTCAGTTCTGCCAGTAACCATGCTTGCTTGGAAGAGGATTCCGAGTCCCAGATGAAACCATGGTACTGGCCAGCAGTGTGATTTCACCTGGTTGAAACCCTAAGCACAGAACGCAGTTGAACGGTGCCTGGAAATTTGACAGATAGGACTGTGAGATAATAGATAGATGGTGTTTGAAGCCACTAAGTTGTGGTCATTTGTTACATGGCAATAGAGCACTAATACAGTAATGAATATTTTAAAAGTACTTTTAGATTTAAGTGATTTACTTTATTTTAATTAACTCTGATTCTCCCCCTAAGGGAAATGTTCATTTCTAGCTTTTAACTTACTTTCCTAAGGAGAAGGTAAATGCTTTTTACTTTCTGAAAGAAATAAAAAAGGAAATTTTTGTTATCTGTTTCCAATATTCTGTTATTCTGACTCAATAGTGGCCCCGTGTCCAACAGACAAAACATTCCCTACGCTGTGCCACGTTGCCACGTCTTCGGGAGAATCCCTTCTGAGTCTGTCTTTCTGGAGCCATTGTTTCAGCCACTGTATAGTTGGAAGCCCTTTCAGCCTCAGGAGTCCATCAACCAGCACTGCATCAGACAAAACCAAAGGGTTTTCACTGGTTTATTTTTGGAAGTAGATCACCAAGTCTTTCTTAGGGGTTTGTCGTCATCTGAAAACCCCCCTGAAACCTGCTCACTCTGGGTGACCAGGCCGCTCTCTGAATTCTCAGTGGAATGGCTGACAGCATCATAGCCACATTCAAGCCACACATTTGACAAACTGTTGGGCCTACATGTACATAATTGAACACCTCCTGGAAGAGCTGTGCTAAATATGCAAGCATTTTTAAAACCTAGCATGTTATATATTTAAGAATTATTTTAGCTAAACTTTTGCTTTGTCATGGATTCAACTGTTTTCTGAAAATATGTGTCAACTTGTCTAGGCCATGATTCATAATACTGTGTGGTTGTCCTCTGTTTTGTGATTTCATGTAATTAGCCTTCCATTTGCGATGAGTTATAAATCCCACCCTTTCTATGTTACTGAGGCAGGACTTGTCAGGGGGAGGTCCTGAGTCACCACCCTCATCCAAGTCACATCTCGACTCAAGTCACCACCCTGACTCAAGTCACATCCTTGCCTGAGTTCTACAAGTGATAAAAGGAGAGGGAAGGGAACAGAGAATAGAGAGTGCAGCACATCCCTTGGATCCAGGGTCCCTGTGCTGAGAACCTCCTAGACCAAGGGGATGACTGATGCCAAGACCCATGACGATCCTCAAGGAATGCCAGGCCCACAGATGTTGAAAGGATCCAAGGACCTTCCCTAAGAGCTGACAGTATTTCCCTAGAGCTGACACCCTAAGTTTGGACTTCTAACGTCCCTACCTGTGAGAGATTAAATTTATGTTTGCTTAAGCCATCTACTTGTGGTATTTCTGTCATAGTAGCACTACATAACTAAGACAGAATTTGATATTGAAAGCATGATCCTTCCTCAAGGGGACTCAACCTTCCCTTCATACATGGGGCTGTGGGTCCGTAAATGGACTCAAGTCCATGGAGAGATCGACTGGCCTCTTAGTCTGGCAATTCAAGTTAGAATGTCATTCACTTGACCAAGAATTCTTCCACTTGTACAGATCAAGTAAATATTTAGTAGATTGGCCATTATTATTCTATAGGAATTAAACTTAGGAGAAACTATTTAATTAAAAACCGTTATCTAAAATTTCTATACTATTAGAATGGAAGATAGGCAGCTGCGTTAATTTGCTTTCTAATCCCTCTGTATGCAGATTATAACTTTCCAATCCTCTTTTTCTCAGAACCTCTGTTTTAATGGAAACCCTAATGTGAGCTGCATACATTCCTCAATCACCTAACACTTTGGTGCCTTTGTCTCTAAGATTTAGTGCATTTACCATTTGTATGGTATTTCAAAATTAAAATTTGAAGGCTTTATCAGCATCCCACTTTCTAATTAACAGTGAGCATAAAATGTTAGTATGATAAATATTAACCATGCATATTAGGGAATATTCAGAATCAATCTAGGGTTTTGTGTTCTCTCTCCCCCCCTCCATCTTCTTTCTCTCTCTTGAAGGTACAATTTATATTCTACAGGGTTCAGGAGAATGAATGTATAATTTGGGTAAAATACTTCCCTGAATACCAATAGTACTTTATATAGTAATTATAGGATTTTAAATGCCAATGAGTCCTGTTTCCTTCTTGTGAATTTATGAATGTAATAAAACATTTTTTGACAAGGTAATCAAATAAAATAATCTAAGATTTAATTATCAGCTTTTTAAAGATTTGATGAACCAGGTACTCCCTAGTGCCAAAATCACTTAAGAGACTTCGGAATCACAGAACCCTGTTAAATCTTTTATTTTGTGTTTTAAATTAAAACAGCATTTAAAAAAACACGCTTACAGATAAAACTAATAATAATGAAGCATAGAAAAGTAGGAAGACGTCTGCAGCCACACCATCCTGAATGCTTCCTCATTATTAGTATTTTTTTTTACTATCTTTTTGTGGAAGACGGTCTAAGACTATTCAGGGAATGGAGCCTAAATAAAACAGAGCTTATGGCATATAATTTTGACACCTCATTACTATTAGCTGCTGTTCCGCTGACTCTGATGCATGGAGACCTTAAGTTTAAGGGCGCAAAATGTTGCCACAGTCTGGTGCCTTCTTTGTAACTGGTGGGATGAGGCCATTGTGCGGCTAGTGTGTCGGTGCATCTCACTGTGGATTTCCTTTGTTTTCTCCGACCGCCTCCTGATCAAACACGAGGTTTTCTAGTGATTGGTCTTTCCTAATGACATGTTCAACGTAAGCAAGTCAAAGTCTTGCCACCCTTTCTTCAAAGGAACCTTCTGGTCGTATTTCTTCTAAGAAAACACATTCTTTAGAAGTCTACAGTATTTTCAGTGTTCTCCAGCAACATCACACAGTTCAAAGATGGTGAACATATTGTTCTTAATTAGGTTTTTAAATAGTCTTATACAGAACTCTGGTTTAAGCATTGGCCTGCTAACCACAACGTGGACAATTCAAACCCAACTGCCTTTGGGGTAAAGACGAGACTGTCTACTCCTATGAAGATGTATAGCCTCTGAAGCCTTACCCACTAGTTCTACTCTGTCCTACAGGGTCATTGTGAGTTGGAAAGACTTAATGGCAGTGAGTTTGAGTGAATGAATACTCTTGTATTCCATTTGATATGCAACATGTCAATCATGTATAATTCATTTTTGTGTAGTTGAGATGAAAGGGCTGCAAAAAAATTCATGGAAAAATGAAAAGATAATGGAATTTTCCTCGGACTTTTGTAAAGCCCCTCATATTGTTAAGTGGGCAGGACAAAAGGCTGGTTTAATGAAGCCATTTAATTAAGCCTGAAGGTATTGCCCCTGGTTAAGAAAGAAAACTGTAGGAATGAGAGGGGAAATTGAACCAACTTGCTCAAGTACAGGAGTTTACTAGGTTGCGAATTCTTGACTTGGTAATTTGTTTTGAAGTCCCACAAACAGAATAGAATTTCTCTAGTTGTGAGTCTTCCTCCTTCCTAAACACACCTCCCACTTAAACCATCCTTACTCCCAAACCCCCAGCAAGCCGGTGGAAGGTGGTCTGATACTGCCATCTGCTGGTGCTGTAAGGAACTGTCGAACTAACCTCTTCCTGTTCCTCCACTTCTTGGGGAACCCGAAGAAGCTCCTGTCTTGGAAGCCAGAGCCATGCTTGGCAGTGAGCCATGTAGAATTGTGATTACAAGGCGAAGGGGGAAAGTAAACCAGAGTCTCGGTCCTGGGAAAGCCTGCTAGGGGAGGCAGGGAATCGAGGAAGGAGCTTTCAAGGCCACATCTGCTGCAGCCGGGAGGGTGCAAGGACCCTATCCTGAAGGAAGACTCTACAAAGAAGTTCCAGCAAGAAACCCTTGTGGAGACCCTCTGGACTCAAGCAAGAGACGGGAGCCGTTCCAATCGTCGCTTATCGAATTTCTACGTTCAACTTCGGGATGGGGATATGCTTCACCGTGGCCTTCTAGGCAATTCCCACCCCTCGCAAAAGGTGTTCTCTGCCGTCCTTTATCTCTTAAATGCTCTTCAAAATCATTTTTCTGCAGCTCGAGGGTCAGATAATTCCACATTCATAATTTCTAGTTTACATTCCTGTGTTCATCCTCCACTCTCTCCCCTCCTTCCTCCGTGGTCTTCTGCTCCCCGCTCCTGTCCGCCCCCCCCC
>NW_022103968.1:37354170-37371295 GCF_000313985.2 Echinops telfairi
CTTGCACTCTCTGGAAAATCTTCCTGTCCCTTTTTCTTCCTTCTGTTTTGAACAAAAGTATATCATCTAAATTACAGAGATAGTGCTTGTGAGTTAACGTTATCAAGGACACGAGAAGGCAGAGGTTATAAAAAACCAGTGACCGCTAACCCACCTGAAGTGTGTGTGAGCTTTAAAATTGCCACAAATCTGTCTTCCCATGCAGATTTTTGCCTGTAACAATTCCCCCATGTGCCCCATTCAGGATTTTTGTCGTTTTCCATAATTGCCCAAACTCCATTGTGTCGAAGACCCCCTACCTGGCTTGAAGATGGAACTCCATGATAGTTGGTGAACGAATGAATAAATAGCCTTGTTCACTAAGGAAATCGGAATTATTCTCTTTTGCTTCAAGTGCTGGTGGAATGCCAGTTCAAGGCTGTTGTGCGATAACTTGTTTCTCTGCAAAAAAAAAAAAAGTAAAAAAATTCGTGGGGTGGGTGGGGGTGAGGGGGAAGATCAGTGCGACTTCCCATTCCCAAATCCTAGGGTTTCCTGAACATCTCACAAACCTCAATGACCTTCAAGAAATTTCTCCACCACCCTGCGCTGGATAGAGGAAACCCTTGCGACGCCGGCCGGACTTCAGACGACAGAAGAGCACCTGTGTCCCGTCGGGAAGGGAGGGGGGCGGCCACACGTGGTTCATGCCCTAGGATGTGCCCATGCACCCGTTCCAGGATGGCTGGCTGCCGGTGGTGTGGGTGTGAAGGGGCGGGTTGGGGACCCGTATTCCGTCTGCTGCGCGTTGACTTGATGGGGTGCTACGAAAAGCGCATGGGGTTCCCTTGGCATCAGGGGCTCGACACCTAGAGTAGCTTCTCGCCATCTCAGTCTACGGGGCTGCCTCCCTCCGCAGCAGGAGGGGGGAGAAGTCAACCTTGACTTTATCGTGTCCCAAAGCGTCCTGCCTGCCTAAGGTGCTTGTTCTCAGCTCATCAGCCCCAAAAGGGCGACCGGATTCACGTGGTACCTTCCCCTGTCTCCCCTTAGGTACCTGGGAATCACCCGGCCCCTCACCTACCCCGTGAGACAGAGTGGAAAATGCATGGCGAAGATCATCCTGGCCGTGTGGCTGCTGTCTGCCTCCATCACTCTCCCCCCGCTGTTCGGATGGGCCCAGAACGTGAACGACAACAAAGTCTGCCTGATCAGCCAGGATTTCGGCTACACCATCTACTCCACCGCCGTGGCGTTCTACATCCCCATGACCGTGATGCTCGTCATGTACTTCCAGATCTACCGTGCCGCCAAGAAGAGCGCCGCCAAGCACCGATTCCGTGGCTTCCCCCAGCGCTCCGTGGAAGACCCCGAGCCCGAAACCGTCATCTCCATCAATAGCTCCATGCGCCTGAAGGAGGGAGAGGAGGGCAGCAACCTGGCCCGGATGATCAGGCAGGAACGGAGGAATATCTCTATCTTCAAGCGTGAGCAGAAGGCCGCTACTACCCTGGGGATCATCGTTGGCGCTTTCACCATCTGCTGGCTGCCCTTCTTCGTGCTGTCCACCGCCCGACCCTTCATCTGCGGCACCACCTGTAGTTGCATCCCGATGTGGCTGGAGCGCACTTTCCTGTGGCTGGGCTATGCCAACTCTCTGATCAACCCGTTCATCTACGCCTTCTTCAACCGCGACCTGAGGACCACCTACCGCAGCCTGCTGAAGTGCCAGTACCGTAACATCAACCGTAAGCTGTCTGCTGCAGGCATGCATGAGGCCCTGAGGCTGGCGGAGAGGCCTGAGCGCCCCGAATATGTGCTGTAAGGTTAGACATCACCAGTTGTACATTTGCCCCCCTCTCGCCCAAACTCTTGTTTGGGAGCTTCTTCTTGTAGGCTCTCTGAAGCCCCCCTGTATTGGAAGAGTTTCCAGTGAGGGAAGCGGGGTGAGGTAGGAGACCGATGCAGACGTGGAAGTCTCCTGTCAGGAGAGGAGTCCTGAGGGCCTAGCGATGAAGCACTTGGGTGTTCACCCCAAGGTTGGCAGTAGCAACCCACCCCGCAGCTGAGAGAAGGGAGCTAGACAGAGACAGAGAGAAGGCCGTCTGCTCCCAGAAAGACTTAGAGGAGGTTGGATAGCGAAGCAAACTTTGTGTCTTATGGAGAAATTGGTGTAGTCATCAGGAAAACAGATCCACGGAGCCGCCCATCCCGAGAACTAGGCTGAGAAGTGGAGTCAGATGAAGAGGAAGAAGGGGCAGTCTATGGTAGCCAAGGAAGAGTGGCTCTACCCAGGTAGAAAGAGACTTCTCAGCCATCAACCAAGTCTTCTCTATGGTTCTTGCCACTTCTGTGAATCTGGAAGGGATGGGGTGAAGTGGGTAGGGGTTTCTGGTTTCTCATTTCTGGTCATCATGCTCAACGAGTAGGCCCCGGGTGGCAGTATTACGAAGGCCATTTTTTTAGAGGAAAGCCACTGTGGGTTTCAGTTGTATGATGAAAATCATCTCCAAGTGGGTTATTTCAGAGTGATTTGCAATGGTTAGAAGCAACTTATAGAAGCTATGAAATGTATGAAAGGGGTCGCAGTCCTTTCCCTTTCCCATTAGAGATACTCAGACCTCCTTAAAAGTTATATGTGATTCCAATTAGAGAATGGTCTAAAAATGCAATCCATTCACCATGAAAAGAGAATTGATATTTATGGTTCTCCTAATCATTTTATTCTCTCTCTCTCTCTCTTTCTCCCCTCAGAGGTATAACCTACTACAGTCGCTACTTATCATCAGAAAGAAGAATTGCGAAAATAACCAAGGCGAGACATCGGCGGAAACAGAACCCAACCACGTGCTGAGATTGCAGGCTGGAATGCAGCTTCCATCATTTCGTGGAATGGCTAATACATGACAAGCAGAGTGATCTGTTGTACAGTCTATTACGAGGGAGAGTGACAACCTCTCCTTTTCCCCCCTGTGAACCAGTGCTATTATGTGCAAATGAATATAGTGCTCAGTTTAAGACAGCTCGATCATCCCAGCAGTAGGCACGAACAGAGCTGGATTCCGGAAAGGAAACAGTTTCTGGTGCTTTGCATATGTTTAAGTCCGTGCAAGTGGAAGAAAGTTCCAATGCACACTTCCATGCTTTTGAGTCTAGACATTGTGGTGAATATTCAGGAATCATTCATGAGGCAGAATGCATTTTGTTGTGTGGCAAAGGGTTTTTCCCTCCCAAACTACAGTGAGTATAGTGTTGAATATGTTGCATGTCCTGTTAGAAAACAGAACCCAGTCCTAACTATTACAAATGATGTCCCCGAGCAGTGTGTGTTTAAAACTTTTGTCAAATAGTTCGGCTTCCCTGCAGGGCCCCTGTGACTTCCCCACCAGTGTAATTTCTTGTTAACTCACTTATTGTTATGGTGTAACTCAGGAAGAGTTCTCAGGATAGAAAGACTCATAAAAACCAGAATAGAGGTTTTTCTTGGGCTCACACTTCTTCTGAGGGGTCCTGAGAGGTGGAGAGGATGCCTTCTGTGAGGTGTTTAACTTGGATAGGGAGTGAGTGCCTACCTAACCGCATTGTACGCCTTGTATATTGCTATGGTTACCGCTACAGAACTTTTGACTATCATATACATAAGAGTGCAGAGGGGCCACTGGCTGGTTCCCAACTGTTTGTTATTTGGAAGGACTAGGGAAACAGTGAGGTTTCCATGAAAGACTGTGATGTGTCTTGAGGATGAGCATTCACAGGTGAATTCTCGTTGAGCAGCATTGTATGAAGCAGCGTTTCGTGGCGCAGAGGCTTCTGGGGCCACAGTTGGGCAGTGCTGTAGAACACCATTCTGTCTGTTCTAGAGAATTGACTGTTGTGTTTCTCTGTATCCTAAATCAGATATGTGCCTGGTTAATTGTGCTTTTTCTCTCCCCCAAAGATGGCAGACGCTCAGGTCAGGTCAACAGGAAAGGTCCCTTTGCTGGTAGTAATTACAAAAAAAAAAGAAGGAAACACAAAAGGTGGCATGATTTCATAAGTGTGGAAGCTAGGAGCTAAGGAGACAGAAAGATGGTAGATCAGAAAAGAAGAGGACTTGGAGGGGGAAAATTAAATGCAAGCCTTCATTTGATAAAAGAGAACTGAGAGTATTTATTATTTTCCTACAGTAAATGAAGCAGGTTCCTCACGGGATAATGTGGAATTGCAACGTGGATTATGAACTTATTTCAACTTTCATTGACATTGCTTCCTGCCAGACTCTGGGAAGGGTCCGCCTCTCCTGAAAAGGGAGGTGGACGCTGTCCTTTCAGACAAAGCTTGTGCAAATCCTTGAGCCGCAGATTTCTTAAAGTGACTGTATGTACCTATACTCTATAACTTAAATGGTTAAATATGATCAGATAAATGTTGTAAAACTTGAATATGTTTTATTATATTACACTAATAAGTAAGTAGGAAATAAAGAAACAAATAAAGAAATAAAGAAACAAATAAAGAAATAAAGAAGCAAATAAAGAAATAAAGAAATAAAGAAATAAGGAAACAAATAAAGAAATAAAGAAACAAATAAAGAAATAAAAAATAAAGAACGTTTCTTTGTAGCCTTAATAAAGCAAATCTAGGGTTACGTTTTCATGAAAGGTCTAATTATCATATTAAGTGTATCTAGAATGAGACAAGAGCAAGCTGTAGCTAGTTTCCTAAAATCCTAACAGGTAGCGAAAACAGTTCTGTAACTAATTTGATGTCACTGTGAGGATTCATTCAACTTGTAACTTTTTTGATTTGCTGAATGAGCATTAATTGGGCTTCTGTTACATTCACCACAGTGAGCATGGATGGAACTTAGATGAGTAAGGCACCATCCCTGCTTTCAAGGAGCATGCCGTCAAGTTGAAGGCAGACATGTCTTAGAGTGTTGCAATGAATTAATGGTGTAGTAGATGCTGTCCACAGTTTACAGGTAGGGGCATGTTTCTTTCCTGTAGTTCAAGACAAAGTATTATGGTTAACTGGATTGATTCAGCTTCCCAAGTGTGTTTAATTTTTTATTAGGGCTTTAGTTGTTCAAATTGGCACTTTCTTCTGCCTGATTTGAATGCCTGATGATTAAACTCTCTGCTTTATTCCAACCACAGAGGACAGACACCAGCTCTACACTTTGCTGTAAATGCATGGTGATCAAATGAAAAAGAAAGGGTAAAAACTGAGAGGTAATGATAAAAACATCAACCATTAATCAATGCTACTTCATGTAAGACACAATCGGCCATTTGTGCCAAAGGTACAGTTTTTATTTTAACTAAGAACTGGGAAAACTGTTGAAGCAAATATTTAAAATATATTTTATAATTCTTCAAGCAAGGGTGACTCTTATGAGTAATCTCTCTTCTAACTTTGTCAGCTGTCATCTTCTGGCAAGTTTGAGGACTGGGAAAAGAGGCTTGGGTCTAAGGGACAACAGAGTCACTGTCACCTGAGTGTTTGGTTTTCACTGTAAACATCAAACAGGAAACACTCAAAGAGATCCTGGAAATGGTCTCATTATTCTTAAACCATGTATTGTGGTGGTTCATCGTCTATTTTTGTTCAATGTTGTTAGCTGCATGAAACCAACAATAGAAGTCAAAATTGAGAGCAATTGTTCAAATAGTTGATGCTGATATGATAATTTCTGACTTGTTAACTGGGGTTGGTGAGAATTTCCTCTCAGCAATTTGAGATTGTCAGCTGAGTCCTCAGTTAACATGAGAATGTTTACAAATCGTGCATTTAAAAAAAGACTCACTCCCTGTATCTTTCCATTTCAGGACCTTCCTACCTCTCCCCACCCCACCCCCTTAGGTCTGCAATGTTCTTCTTGCTCCCAGTGAACTCGTCAAGGACAGAGACTGAGTATGTGTTACTTATCAATATAGGCCTAGCGACTAGCACTGTGTTTGGAACATATAGAGTAGGCATGGAATAAAAATGTCTTTAGAGAAAGGGAAGGAGGGAGCACATGAAGGGAGAGGAAGTGAAGAAAGAGGGGGAGCGGATTGGATGGAGGGTGGGAGGGAGTGAGGAAGGGGGGAACGGGGAGAAGGTGGAGTTGATTTCTTGTGTTTGGTTGCCATTGAGTTGCTCCTGACTCATGGGGACCCTCTCCCCGAGGGAACAGAGTGTTCCCTGGTCCTGTGCCCCCCCCCATCCCATGGCAGGTTAGATTGTTGTGATCTGTTGTTTTCATGGGCCGATTTTCAGAAACAAATCACCACCTCTTTCTTCTAGTTTGTCTTAGTCTGGAAACGGGACACTGGTTGGACATCCTGGCAACACTCAAGCCTCCAGAGGACACTGGGTTGAGGTGCATTGGATGGAATCAAACCTGGGTCTCCCCCATGGAAGGCAAGCATTCGACCTCTAGAGCAGACTTACATCCCTTGACATTTCCAGGTGAGACCATCTGGGAGCTCCATGGGATCAAGTGTCCGTGCACAGGGAGTGGGGAGAATGAACTAGACTTAAACTCTCCTGTGTAGACCGTTGACCAGTACATAGTGGTGGCTTGCTTGGCATAAGCTACTCATATCAGAGAGCGACCTTTTCTTAATTTTCTGCACTGGTGGAGCAGAGCTGTGTATGTCTTATGGCCCGTATGTTGAAACTTGTGTATCTACAGCTAGCCAGATGGTCCCTAACAGCACACAAAGACACCATTTGGAAACCTTCAGAGGGTCAGTGTATGTTGGAAGCAGTCAGAATAATACGTCTTGTGATGCCATTACTTACTTACTTTAAGGAGTGTAACTAAATTTTTTGAAAAAGAATACTTTGGTAGATGCTACTTGTGAAACAGGGAGACTGTGGACCTATTCAGGGGATCCAGTGACCAGAGATAGAAGTTTATTTAATTAGATCTCTTCTTAACTTTGCTTTGCCTGTAATTTACCTGGAAAAGGAAAATAGTTTCTTAACTTAAAATATTTGTGCTTTAAGCTCTGGCTAAGCTAAATAAAATAGCTCAAAAGAAGAATCCTGAATCTTGTGTATGTAGCACAAGCAACAGTGAAACGATGTGATCACCAATACAAATATGAAGACAAAGTTTTATTACATCTATTCTGATACAGCTAGGGAGTGACTGACAAGCATGGGAGGGGATTTACAAATAATAGTTACTTTGAACCTTTGGCATTGGGAAAAAAAAAAAAGAAGCTAAGTAGAAAGAATTAAGCCATCTTGTTGTAATGGTTCCCTAGACAGGGACATGTGGTATTTTAAACATCCTATTTTTAAAAACTGTAAACTTTATGCTCAGAGTATACACAACTTGATGAAGGTAATGGACAAGAAATAGTCAAGAGACTGCGAAGAAATGAACCCTCAAACCATGAAAGGTCCTTAAAAAAATCATTGATTGATTCATCCACTCATTCATTCAAATGCATAGTCATTGCTGTGTTAGCCACTGCCTTAAGGCACAGAATCCACTGGTGAGTAAAACAGAAGCGGTGTCCACTTTGTGTTCCTAAAATCTAGCAAAGGAATGGAACGTTACATATGTAACAGTCGTAAAATGCACTGTGGACTATGACACGACCAGCATGAGGAAGTTCAGGGAAACAATGCCTCCTTCGATAGCACTGATATAAATATCTCAGTTGCATTACCTGTGCTGGTGGAAGGAAGAAATTGGTAATGCAAAATAGAAAATGATAAGAAAGAGCTGGAATTTCTCTTTCTTTGTTGTGCATTATGTAATTTTTTTGTCCATGCCAAATTAACTTTCTTAATGACATTTTGATTGAGCTATTATTAAACTGCTCTTTAGTCTTTAAGCCCACACTGCCTCCCAGTAGGAGAGGTAGTTGAAAGCTATGCTGAGCGGCAGCGGAAAATCAGCTGTAAACATACAAGTTCATCAGGGTGAGTTCACGAAGTGAATAATCCACCCAGAAAATAAGATCCAAGGTCTCCACGAAGACACCCATAGCTAGAGAATTTCACAGGGGATCCACTGTAACACCCGACTATTTAGGTTTAAATTCCTGATTTCTCATTTCTAGGTACCTGAGTGGCACCAACAGTAAAGCGCTCGGCCCAAAGGTTGGCAGTTCAAACCCACCCAGAGGCATCTCCGGAGACAGGACTGGCAATCAGCTTCCAAAAGGCTGAAGCTTTGAACACTTGGTGGACTGGAATCAATTGGATGGAATCAATTGGGCAGCAATGATGATTCCGATGCGTTTCTACACACTACAAGAGTCTGCCCTCCCTGCCGCTGCCCCACCATGTGTACCTTTCATATTTTCTTCATTAAAACTTATCTGTCTTACGTCTCACTCTCCAGTCTCTTGCTGTCTCTTAACCCTCAGGCAATTAATGAAATGCATTCATCTTTTGGGAGGAAATGTCCTTATAAGGCATAGAGTTACACTGAGGCAAGCAGCTTCTTGGATCGGTGCCTGAACCAGAAGGAGTGTTGATAGAAACTTCAGACAATGTGACAAATTGGTAGTGGAGACAGCAGCTAAAATCCTATGGCACAAGCTCCCCACATCAACCAGGATTCCCCGAGCCCTAGTGATGTAATGACTGACGACATCCTGCTATCCAAATCAACCTATGTGACTTGGGCCAGGTCTCTTTGCTGCCAGCATTGGAGAGGAGAACTGGGGGAATTCCCTGGCTTTTTAAAGCAAGAATGAATGTGGGGAATTAGGTGGCAGCTGAGATTTTTGTCTGGAAGGTTTGGCCAACTGCCTCCGCATCCTAGGCTTTGGGGAGATCGGCTTCTGTGAGACAGCTCTGCTCTCCCTGCACAAGAGAGCAATTGCAGTGGACAATGCTTAGATCAGACCCATTCTCCCACCAACGTCCACATCAACGGCTGTGTGTGAATGTTAGACTGCAAGCGGAGAGAAAAGTGACATCTGAAACTATTTTGGGGCGCATGAGTCAAAGATTACTCTGCACCCTGCTTATTCTTCTGGTTCTTGGAAATTTATTTGCAGCAAGCTTTTAAATATTAGCGCGCACACACACATAAATGAAAACATTTGCTTAATTAAATCAACCAAGGGAAATTTGGCTCAATTCTCATTCATTCACATTTGGATCACGCAGAGCACAGATTTGGGGGTTTAAAAATCACTTCAATATCGAATCCCTTAAGCATGATTTCTAGAGGGGCATGCAGGTTTATGATCATACCATCTCCTACAGGCAGAAGGAAAGTGGTTTTATTTCTATCTCATGATAGCAAACATGAAACAGGACACATTCAACTTCTCTACTACTGGTTTTCTTTAAAAGAAATCAGAACCAGAATTTTAGAAAGATGAGAATAGGTAAGTGTGAGCTTTTTAAAGACTAGAGCAAAGCTTTAAGTTGAATACTTCCAACAAGTGTAGGATGAGGTGCAGCGAGTGTCCATTCATTTACTGTATTATGTTATTTTTTTGTCATGTCTAATTCAGGTCTTTTTAAACAAAAGAAATTTCAATACACAAAGAAGACCCCTTGTGGGTTCTTTCTTAGAGTTTTGTGACCTTGGGGTAAGATCCCTAGTTCCTGAGGGCTGCGCTTCAATTACTTCAACTGTAAAATGTTGTGAGGATTAAATGAGTCAAAGTATAAAGAAGTGAAAATGCACTGCTGTCCAATTGATTACTGATGTTTCTCCCCGCCTCAGTCTCAGGCTCGTAGAATATCTGTGTCTGTAAGGGTCTCATGTGTGAGTCTGAAGTGCAAAGATTCAGACTTTAAACCAATATTGATATAGTTAAGTCTGAAATTCCAGTGCTAAAAGAATGTCTTGGGGTCTTCCTTGCACAATTACTTTGCAATAAACTGAATGAGTTTATGCATGACAAACCTGCTCGTTTCTTTATTTCCTTAAGATAAAAATTTTTCAGGACACTTCACATTTTCAAATTACTATTTTTTTGCCAATCTGAAGTGTACGAAATAGTATCACTTTGTGGTTTTAATTTTGCACTTCCCTGATAAGTAGTGAGATGAAACTTCTTTTCATATGTTTATTATTTTGATTTTCTCTTCTGTAATTGTCAGGTCATATCTTTGCCCATTTTTAAATGGTTAATATTCATGCTGTGGGAATTGGATTTTATAATATGTTGATTTAGTGGCTCATTTTGGGAAAATGCCTGTAAGTCTCTTGTATTATCTTAATTCTCAGGAGCCCTGATGGTGTAGTGGGTTATTTTGGGGGCTGTTAACCACAAGGTCAGCAGGTCAAATCCACCAGTCACTCCATTGTAGAAAGATGAGATAGTCTATCCCTGTCAAGATTTACAGCCGGGAGGGGTCGGGGAGTCTGGGGTAGGGGTAGGGGTAGGGGCGGGGGTCTGCTCTGTTAAAAAAAAAAAAGATTTACAGCCTCAGAAACCTGAGAGAACATTTCTACCTTGACCTGCTCTCACCGGGTCACTATGCGTACAAGTCCACTCTATGACCATGGCAATGGGCTTGGCTTTGGTTTTAGATATCCTAATTCTCAACCCACACCTAATTAGCTACAGATATTCTCTTTAATACAATCTTCATCATTTTAATTGCTTCTTAGTGGGTTTCCTATATGGAAATCAACCACTGATTTTTCCTCCTGTTTGTAGCAACAAAGTGTCTGGGCATTTCCGATGAGATGATCAGAGCTATATATTTTATATGACTAGATATAGAGTCAACTTGAAAAAAAGTGGATAAAAACAGAAAATAACAGCAACTTATTACCCTAATAAAGACCCTAATAGGGTCATGCCGATTGGTTTAATAAATTCTGATTATTTTAAACATGAGATGACTTTGGACAGTGAAATTGGGCAATATCTGACTTATGAATCAATTGGCCAGAGAAATGACACGGAATTGAGCCACCAAGATCCGACTGGGTTGTGGCATGGGCGTAGCCCTGTGGGGACACATGTAACGGACTTTCTGTCCCTCCCACACTCCCTCTTTTGTTCCGAGGTCTCAAATCTTGCTTCCTGGCCCCTGGATCTCTGGGACCCTGAGCACAGTCCACAGCTTTCTCCTCGCTCCCAAAGAGAAGAGAGTCTCCTGTTAGTGATGAAGACTCGCTCTAAGTATTAAACAGTCCAGTGAAATTGAGTTGAAAACTTTTTTTGCAACTCCAGTCTAAATCTTCTCTCTTCAGCTCTAATTTTATATCGCAGGGACCCGCAGCCTGGCTTCTTGTCTCACATATCAGACCCTTTCTCTTTTCCTGCAGTTGGGAAAGGAGGGAGGGTCAGAGGAAAATGGGGGAAAACTAGAAGAAAAAGGGCAAACAACTTTATTCCTTAGCTGGTATAATTTGCATAGTTTGACACGACAGGTGTCTGACATTGATGGTTTGGGAGATAATGTTTTTTTAAAAAAAAACAGTTTTATTAGCACATAATCCACATATGCAATTCAATAGCTCAATAATATCAAGAAGGGTTGTACAATCATCACCACAATATATTTTAGAATATCTTCACCTTTTTTGGGTATTCATCATTATTAGCTCCCCATTTGTCCCCAACCTCCCCTGCCATATCCCCAAGAAACCATTAATCCAATTATTGTCTCTATAGATTTACCTATCCTGGATTTCATATACAGAAAAACATACAACCTCCCCCCAAACTAACAACAATAATGAAGTAAAACAGATTAAAAACCTCCATCTAAAAGGAAGTAGAAAACATTAAAAACTAGAAAAAATTTTAAATGAATCAAAAGGAAGGGAGATCAAATGATCAGGTGTTAAATTTTAACCTAACCAAATCTGCACAAATCCACTGTCCAATGCACCCTGCATGTTAGCAAGGCTGTTCACATCCCTGGTCTGTGGTCGGAGGGGATTCACTGGAGGCTCAATCCACCTGTATTTCTCCTTCCCTTTTTTTTTTTTAACAAAAAAAAATTTTAAATGGGTCAAAAGGGAGACTGGTTGAAATTACCTTTTACCCTAACTATATCTACCATAATCTACTTTACAATGCTCTCTGTCTGATAACAAGGATATTCCCATCCCTTGACTATGGTCAGAGGGGATTCACCGGAGGCTTAATCTATCTATGGACCCCACAAATGGATTTTGGGCTTCCACAGTCATCCACAACCTTCTGCAAACTGAGTATCCACAATTTAAGTTCTGATACCATTCCGTCCTTCAGATTTGGATTTTATTATTTACAATCCTTGAATCACACAGTCTGGTATGTTTCTTCCATGTGGATTTTGTTGGTGTATCACTTAAATGACTGCTTATATGAAGACAAGCCTTTAAGACTCCAGACACTAATCTTTCTGATAGCTGGGCATTTCCTAGTTTCTTTGCCACACTTTGCTATAGCACCCTTCTCTTCAGTGATCTCAAAAGGGTGAGCATTGAGCATGTCATAAGAACTAATTATTCTTAGATTGGGGCTAGAGTTAAGGGCAAGCCTCAAATCCATTCATATATCTATGATTTGTATATGTCCCTGGTTCACCTTAGGGACATTATTGTCATTTTGAGTTAGAGAACATTATCAATCATCTCCCTGGGACATAAAATAATTCTGTTGCTAGGATCATTAATTTAGTCAATAGTATGGAATTTAAAATACAGTTGTGAAAAGGAAATTATACAAGTATAGGGTGGCTATGAACTGCAATACATGAACTGTTCACTTGTACAGATTAAACTCTTAAATGACTGGACACTATTTACACAAACCATGGGGGTTGGTGATAGGGCAAAACTCTCAATAATCTTCATTTACTGTGGTAGAACCATGCCTACCAGATTAATACCTATCATAATAAAGCAAGGAGGGTCCTAAAATAGTAAAATATTAATATTAAATATTAAAATAGTAAGTATATGGTAGTCTCATCCCACCATTCATTGGGCACCTTCATGGCAAGAAAGCCAAACCAAAATCCAGTTCTAAACCCTCAGGATCGTCATTGTGTGCTTTTTCAACCATAAGTCCGAGGGCTACATATGAGTTTGAGGTAAAGCCCAGTTCCCTTAGTGCGGTTCCTTTGTCACATCCTTCTGCTGGGCCTATGAAGGATGCTGTGCCCCTAACAAAAAGCGTCTATAGTTCCAGTAGTCTACAGTACACAGCCTGGACCATCAACATCTAGTTAGAATCTAGGTCAAAAGTGTCCATTTAGGGACATAGTGCTGGACATATTCTCCCCTTGGGTTCAGTAAACATTTTGTTACAAGTTTTTATCCCTTAAGGGAGCTTGTTCCTCCCCCTTTTCCAATCAACAGAAATGTACTAGCCTTCTCTCAGACATACATGCTCCCTTTCCCCACCTTGACTTGAGCTTCCAGTAAGGTTTGCTTATCACTCCGTAGAAGTGTCTATTGATTTGGAGAGACCTTAGCACAATTTTGAATGACAGCAACTGGATGGTCATCTCTATTTCCCCACATCTTGAAAAACTGACCCTAGGTGAAGTGAGGCCTCCTCTAACAAAGTATTTTTTAAGAGGTACATATAGCGAGGATGATATATGGCTCCTATTTCATAGATACTGGGTAGGCTCTCTATCGTGTTGGTTGGCAGAACCAGCTAGAAGACGACATTACCTGGGAGCAGAAGCCTGCCTTCTTCTCAGTGCTTATGCTTACAGTCATGGATTCATACAATATTTGTCCTTTGTGATGGACTAACTTCACTCAGCATAATGGTTTCTAGATCCTTCCATGTCATGAGATGATTCATGTTTTTTAGGGATGCATAGTATTCCATGGTGTGTATGTGCCAGAGTTTTTTTAAAGAAAATCTATTCTGCTTCTGATAGGCATTTGGGCTGCTTCCAGCTTCTCGCTATTGGTTTATGTGCTGTAACAGACACGGGAGAACACACGTTTATTTGTGTTCTGCCTCATTTCTTTGGGGTATATTTCCAACAAAGGTCTTACTGAGTTGTATGGAATTTCTACTCTCAGTTTATTGGTATCATCATATTGTTTTCCACAATGACTGTACATATGACAAGCCCACCTGCAGGGTATAGGAGTTCCAATCTCTCCACACCCTCTCCAGCATTTGTTGTTCTTTCTATTTTAAAATTGGGCTTTCGTTGTGGGTGTAAGATGATATCTCCTCATTGTTCTGTTTTGCATCTTCTGCATGGCTAGAGATTGTGAGCACTTCTGGATTCTTTGGAGACATGGCCATCCTGATGGACTCCACTGAAGAACATCTTAAGACCCCTCCGTTGTGTCCTTATATAGGGACACTATGAGTCACAGTTGACTCAACGGCAGGGGTTTTTTTTGGTTGTTTAAACAGATCCATTATTCAAGTATCAAGAAGAAAACAGTCATTCATTGTCATCAAATTGCACCAAGAATCAAATCTCTGGAGGGAGACATATTAATTCTAGTTTTCAAGGGTTCTCATTAATATTTTTCGAGCACAATGAGCTGTACAGTGTTTTTTAAAAAAGAAACAAATGCCTGAGGGAATAACTGAGAACCACTAAGGGGAAAAAAACCCAAAACAGAAGTAGACCCTTAACCCTTATAATTACTAGAATTTGAAGACCTGGATTGTAAAGAAAAATACAATTAAGTAAAAGCATAATATACCAGCTGTCAGATATTTATTAGTCATATAAACCTAACTACTTTACATCTTACTGAGTTTTATTTTTAAGTAAGTAGGGAAAGGCTCAAGCTTATCATCCTTCAACTTGTTTAGTTTATTGCAAGGCAGTCATGGCACAAGACCATAAAACATTCATTTATACCTGGAGGATCAGGGTAGAGAGAAATTAATTCAATGATTAAATTCCAAATTCACCCTTCAGACTATTGCCTTTAATGAGTAGTCTGTGGAGGGGGAGGCAGCAAAGGTCCCTGGTCACTGGGGTCCAAGTCAGGTGGAGAGCAGAGTCTCATTTGTAGGAAGGTTCAGAAACTAGATATGCCTGTACTTTGCTCATTGGAAGAGCAAAAGTCCAGGCCTTTTATGTTTAGACCCTCTGGGTTTGCACAGCAAGGAAATCAGGGGATGCACAGTTCACCTTGCAGCAGTGCAACCTAGGTCACAGGTGCGTAATCAGAGATGTACATTCGGGATGCCCACACAGACAAGCTCATGGCTATGTCACAACATCACAGTAAAGCAGGTGATTACAACAGAGTTATTTTTTTTAAATAATGAAGAAATTTCCAGTTTTAGGTATGTTTAAAGTTAGCATAAATGCTGGAAGTCACACTTTACATATTTTACACAGACACGAGTTGGGATCATGACATTACAAGTTACCTCACACTTCATTACAAGATAACATTGTTTGAAGATAAGTCAAAAAGAACTGCTTCTAGGAACCCTGAGTTTATCTCAAGAAAAACATGTTTAAATATGTTTCTGTAATCAGTGAATGGCTGCAGACAGATTCTCTCAGTAACACACTTGTCTAAGTTTCAGTAGCATGCTTTCCAAAAAAAAAAAAAGATACAGTCACACCATGGCTTCACAGGGGATCTGCTGGGCTGGTTCAATTCAAGGCAGAGCGGTCAGCTCAGAAAGTTATGGCATCTGTTTTGCTTTGGGGGACTTCACAGGGACTCCAAAATCTTGATAGATTTTCCCAATGGACAGAGGATGATCATAAGGACTCATTATGAAGAAGTTTTAGGGAAACTGAAAACTACATTGATGAGAAAAAGACCAGGAAAGTCGTCTGAGGACTTTCCCCTCATCATGACCATGGACAAGCTATAGTACATTCGAGGCTAGCAAGACACACCCCACAAAAATTCTGTTGAGAAATCTTATCTTGTGCATACTCTAGCCTAGATCTTGCCATTTCAGATATCTTCTGTTTTTTCCATCCTAAACTCAAATAACATTAAAAAGGCAAGTAATTTAATTCCTTGAGAGTGTCATTTTAATGTGGTGTAAATTGAAGAGTGCAGCATTCTTCAAGGAAGGGTTAAAGAGACGGAAACCAGAAGATATATTGAGAAGCATTATCTTCACATTGTGATATTTTTGTTGAATGAAGGTTTCCATGGTTTTATTGTTGTTCAGTGTCATGCAGTCAGTTCTGATCCATAGCGACCGTACTGTGCACAACAGAACCTAACACTGTTAGTCCTGTGCCATCCTCAACATTGTTTTTGTAGCAATGCTTTTTTGACTTACCTTGCTATACGAGGGGGTACCCCAAAAAACCCTGTAATTATTTTTTCCAAAGGTATGTATTTAAATTTTTTTTACAAAACAACTTTATCACCCCCAAAGTACTCTCAGTTACATTTAATACATTTGTCCAATCTGTGATTCCATTTTTGGACACAGTTTTCAGACTCATCTGTTTGGATGGCTGGCGGCACCTCCCTTGGTTTTTCTTCACCTCTTCTACATCCTCAAATCGCTGTCCTTTCATGTCCTTCTGCATTCTTGGAAACCAAAGGAAGTTGCATGGAGCACAATCAGGTGAGCAAGGTACACTTGAGTTTTTCCCATATGCTGTTCTGGTAAGCTGTGTTCAACATCACAAGAGTTTCAGCGGCATTTTTCCTGAACAGAAAACAAAATTTCACAGCCTAACACTGCTCTCTGAAATCGGCCATTAGAAAAAAAATGAAATTTGAATGAAACTGCTTTTACGAAAAAATTCAGTGACTAGAGAGAACCTTCCTAGGCAATGCCACTGGGTCCACTAACTCAGAGTGAGTTGCTCAATGCTTTCCTAGCAGGAAAAATGTGTATTATAAAAGTTCTGCCTAGTGGAGCTTTTTATCCATTGTTTTTTGTTTTGGCAGGGATCCCCTTTGTATGTACCCTTTTGGGAAAATAGGCAGAAGCTTCTTAAAGGGTGAGTATAGAGACAAAGGACAACTTATTTTACTGGTAATTCTAGAACAGAAAAATAAATATTCTTTTATTGCTTCAAGAACCTTCATTTTGAAGGCTGAACATGATAGTGGGACAAGTGGAAAGTAAAAAGAAACTGAGGAAAGCTCTAGGAGGCAAAGGACATTTATAGAGGTCTAAATATAGGCATGTACATATGTAAATATATTTATATATGATGGTGGGGAAATACATCTATGTACATATATTTATAGGTTTAGTGTTAAGGTAGCAGATGGACATTAGACCTCTACTTAAGTACTCTCTCAATGCAA
>NW_022103968.1:37371982-37377036 GCF_000313985.2 Echinops telfairi
CAGTGTAAGACATGAAAAAATAATAATTTATAAATTATCAAGGGTTCATGAGGGAGGGATGGTGAGGGAGGGAGGGGAAATACGAAAAGCTGATACCAAGGACTCAAGTCGAAAGAAAATATTTTGAAGTGATGATGGCAACAAATGTACAAATGTACTTACTTAACACAATGGATGGATATATGGATTGTGATAAGAGTTGCACGAACCCTAAGTAAAATGATTAAAGAAAAGAAACTTCATTCTAAAAATTGTTAAAACTATATTCAGGCATAATTTGAATTCAATAAAAATGTACATCTTTTCTAAAGCTTGATGGATAAAATCTTACATATGAATATAGATCAATGTACATACTACTCTCTGCAATTTTTGGACATTTCCAACACACCAACAAATCTTACTATGACTCCACTGTTCAACAATGCCCAAAGGTGACCAGAATTCTGACTTCTATTAGTGTAGATTAATTTTGTCTGTTTTAGATCTTTATATACATGGAATCATATGATATGTATTCCTTATCTGGTTTCTTTCACTCAATATTATGCCTGTGAGAATTATCCATGCTGCTGTGTGCAACCCTAACTTTCCCTTTTTAAAACTGCATTTCGCACAGCACGGAGAGACCATGACCTATTTATCTATTTTATTATTGATGGTTGCTTGGTTGGGTTCCTTTTGGGGACCATTAGACACAATGCTGCTATGAACATTCTTTTGTGTGTCTTTTTGTGGATGTAAACACTCAGTTCTCTTATCAATATACTCTGGAGAGGAATTGCTGGGTCATAGAATATGCATTAGCTTTAGTTGTTATTATCAATACATGCCAAGGAGTCATTTCTGACTCACAGCAATCCTATGTACATCAGAACAATACATTGTCCATGCCTGTATCATCCTCACAATGGCTATTATGTTTGAGACCATTGTTGCAAGTCATTAAGTCAATCCATGTCATTGAAGTTCGTTCTCTCTCTCTCTCTCTCTCTCTCTCTCTCTCTCTCTCTCTCTTTCTTTCTAATTGCTCTTCTACTGTATCAAGCATGTCTGAAGCATATGAGAGAGACCCGATTTTGAAATCCTCCCTTTTAAGTAACATTCTGGTTATACTCCTTCCAAGACAGATTTGTTCATTCTTCTGGTAGTTCGTGGTACATACAATGTTGTTCACCAACACCACAATCCAAAGACACTGAATCTCTTCAGTCTTCCTTTTTCATCGTCCAATTTTTGCATTGTAGTAAATAAAACAACAAAAAACCAAACTTACTGCAATCGAGTGAACTCCTAATGACCCTGTAGGACATAGTAGAACTGCTCCGCGCTGCTTCTAAGGCAGTGAATCTTTATGGGAGCAGAAAGCCTTATCTTCCTTCTGCAGAAGGGCTGGTGGGGTTTGAACTACTGACTTTGCAGTTAGCAGCGCAACATACAACCCATTATGCCACCAGGGCTCTATCACATACATGCGTAGTAGACATTGTCAAATAAATTTCCAAGCTGGGCAATCTGATATACGCTCTCAACACAACAGACAAAAACAAAGGCCCATCACAGTGGTTCTCAACCGGCCTAATGCCATGAACCTTTAATACAGTTCATGTGTGGTGACGTCCCAACCATAAAATTATTTTTGTTGCTACTTCCTAACTGTAATTTTGCTACTGCTATGAATCAGGTGACCTCTGTGAAAGGGTCATTTAACTCCCAGAGGGGGCATGACCCACAGGTTGAAAACCGCTGCATCATGACCCGAATTCTACCTCATAAATCCAGCAATCCCAGAGCATGTAAACGGGTACAGATAAGCGCTTGCAACTCAGGGAATCCAGAACAGATAGACGCCCCTGGGGGCCAATAATGAGAGTAGCGATACCAGGAGGGTAGGTGGTAGGAGAAAGGGGGAACCGATCACAATGATTAACATATAACCCCCTTCCCCCAGGGGCATGAACAACAGAAGCATAGGTGAAGGGAGATAGCAGTCGGTGTAAGACATGGAAAAAAATTATTAAGGGTTCATGAGGGAGGGAGGGGGAAAATGAGGAGCTGATATGAAGGACTCAAGTAGAAAGAAAATGTTATGAAAATGATGATGCCAACATATGTACAAATGTGCTTGACACAATGGATATATGTATGGATTTGATAAGAGTTGTAAGAGCCTCCAATAAAATGATTAAAAAACCCAAAGGCCATCTAATATAAATGCTGATGTGATGTTCATGGATTTGTACAAAATATTTGAATGGAAAATTCTAGAAAAGAGAAGCTTCCATACTGATTTTTTTCCTTGTCAGATACCCATGCACAGAATGACAGTTGGGAGATGCTAACGGTTCTAATAATAGCACCATTGGTGCCCAAGGCCTTCTTTGTCCTGACTTTTCTCAGTTACAAATGCTACTAAATTTCAGTTTCATTAAATTAGTTTAAATTGTGTTTATGATAGAATCCTGCCTTATGGACAGCACTGAAAGAACTTTGAAATGGTTCTCAGTCTTTTCTGTCTCTACTTTCTTAAAATTTAGCTTTTTTTTGGGGGGGGGGCAATATTTCTTTCTTTTTTTTAAAATCATTTTATTAGGGCCTCATACAACTCTTATCACAATCCATACACACATCAATTGTGTAAAGCACATTTGTACATTCATTGCCCTCATCAAAAATTTAGCTTTTGAATGGTGAACTTTGTATAAAATTTTCTACTTTTCCCCCCCGAGATGACATAAAATGCATACATGAATAATGGCATATGTGGACAACTGGGATTCCTGGGAATACTTTCCCAGGTTTGCTACTACAGGATTTAAAAAAAAAATGGTGGCAAAGATATGCACACCCATACATTTGCAAATAGAACTTCCATATTTACAATGGCATTTACAATTTGGTGACATTGGCTAGTTTTTTTTAAGCGTTTGCCACCATTATCTTTATCACCCCCCTCCCCAAAATGTCCACCAGCAGTAACATAAACCCAATGCCTCCAACTGAAACCTCACCCTTTCCTCTACCCTGCCTTTTGCTCTCGCATGGATTCTGACTGACAGCCACCGAGAGGTCAGAGTAGGAGCCCTGCTGGGGTACTGGCTACATGCTGGGCTGCAGTCCATGGGAGAAAGAGGGGCTTTCAATTCCTGTTAATAGTTACTGTCTCGGAAACTCATCGGGGCTGTTCTACCTTGTTCTATAGAATCACTATGAGTCAGTATTGACTTGATGCAGTGAGTTCTTCTCCTCTTCCTCTACCTTCTCCTCCTCTTTCTCCTCTTCCTCCTCCTCCTTGTTCAAGAGAGATCAGCTTTCTCAATAGCAATCCTGCTTCATAGGGTTTCCAAGGTCAAATTAAAGCAGTCCTGGTGGTGCATTGGTTTAAGAACTCAGCTGCAGACCAAAAATGTGGTAGTTAGAAGCCACCAGCCACTCCACAGGAGAAAGCTGTGGTAGTCTGCTTCCATAAAGTTTACAGCCTCGGAAATGCTATGGAGCTGTTCTGCTTTGTCCTGTAGGGCCGCTATGAGTTGGAATTGACACAGTGACAGTGGATTTCATCTTCATGGAAGCAGATTGCCACATTTTTCTCCTATGGAGGGGCTGGTGGGTTTGAACCACTAACCTTTCAGAGATCAACCAAACACTAAATACTGTATCACCAGGGCTCTTTCTTCCACCCTGAGTAACGTTCATTTTCTATGTATTTGTTTATTTTATCTAAGAGAACTTGAAAGGTTTGAAAACAAACAAAGCAATCAAAGCTGTGGTGACATATTGTCCTTGTGTTGATTCCAAATCATGGCAATGGTGGCAAAAGTGATAACAATACATTGATTTGATTAGTTTCCACAATCATGTTTATAAATTCACCAACATATGTAAATAGAACCCCTACTAGAATGGTATTATTTTTCTGATAACGCTGATTTTAAGTAGATTTTATTTTGAAATTTGGAAGGTCAAATGGTTTTCATGCTGGAGAAGTTAATATTAAAGAAGTGAACACTTTTGATAAAATACAACTCTATAGGTAAATTTTAGGAGACACTACAAATACTCAGCTGAGAAAAAGAAACAATAATGACAATTGTGGAGTCAGGAGATCATGGCTTGTAGAAGGAATTCTTATTATTGGGGTTGCACGAAAGGGAAATCAAATATGGAAGAAAGGGGGGAAATAGAGAACGAGGGAAGCCCGAATTGCAAGAGCTCCTCTGTGGCGCCTATTTCCGATTGCCCAGGACGGTGAAGTGATGTACCAACACCTTGATGCTTCGCATCATCTTTTGGGTCATTCCATTTACATTTGGATTACAGATTTCAGTAATAAGAATAATTGGAAATAATATAATTCATTTTTGTTAAACTTGGAATGAAATTGTTTTCAATGAATGTTTACTGAATTTTTGTAAAGCAATCTTTCACAAGGGATATCATTGCTGATGTCAGATAGATCTTGGCTCAAAGCACAGAATACCAGGATATTTACTTGTGTTTCATTGACTATACTAAGGCATTCATTTGGGCGGATCATCATAAAATATGAGTAACCTTGAGAAGAATGGGAATTCCAGAAGACTTGATTGTTCTCATGAGGAACTTGTAATGGATCAAGAGGAAGTTGTGAAAACAGAACAAGGGGATGCTGCCTGGCTTAAACATCCTCTCACCATACTTATTCAATCTCTATGCTGAGAAAATCATCAGGGAAACTGGATTATATGAAGAAGAATGTGGCATCAGGATTGGAGGAAGGTTTATTAGCAACTTGTGATATGCAGATAATACCATCTTGCTTGCTGGAAGTGAGGAAGACTGGAAGTACTGGCTGATGACAATCAAGGATTACAGCCTTCAGTTTGGATTACAACTCAATACAGTGAACCCTCGCCACTTCACGCTTTGACTTCCACGGCGGCTTCACTCTATCGCGGTTTTTGCGTAACAGCGCATGCTCTGTCATTACTGTACTGCCACTGATTGGCTCATACTCTACACGCTTCTGTCTGCATCGCTACGTATCGGAGCTACGTATCAGATGCATTTTTGCT
>NW_022103968.1:37378404-37389299 GCF_000313985.2 Echinops telfairi
ATTTACAAATAAGGAATCCTACTTCGCGGAATTTCATTTATCACGGTAGGGTCTAGAACCGATTAACCGCGATAAACGAGGGTTCACTGTGTAAGGAAGAACAAAGTCCTCACACCTGGACCATCATGACAAATGGAGAAAGGATTGAAGTTGTCAAGGACTTTGTCATGTTTGAATCCGTCAGCAATGCTCATGAAAGCAGCAACCAAGAGATCAAAAGATGCATTGCCCTGGGCAAGTCTGCTATACAAAATCTCTTTAGAGTATTGAAAAGCAAGAATGCGACTTTGAGGACTAAGGTGCGCCTGATCCAAGCCATGGTATCTTCAATCACCTGATCGGCATGTGGACATCTGACACGGAATAAAGAGGACTGAAGAAGAATTGATGCTTTTGAATTGTCGTGCTGGGGCAGAATATTGAAAATACCATGGACTCCTAAAAGGACACACCAATCTGTCTTTGAAGAAGTAAGGCCAGAGTGCTCCGTAGAGCCAAGAATGTAAGACTTTGTTTTAGATCCTTTGGACATATTGTCAGGAGAGACCAGTCCCTGGAGAAGGCTGCCGTGTTAGGAAAAGTGGACAGGTGGGGGGAAAGGAGGAAGGCCTCCAATGAGATGGATTGACACAGTGGCTGCCTCAATGAACTACAGCAATGGGCTCACACATAGGAACAGTTGTGAGGATGACCCCAATGGTGCAGTGTGTCATTCTGTTGTGCACAGGTCGGCATGGGTGGGAACTGACTCGATGGCACTTAACAACAACAACAGTCTCCCACAACCAACCAGAGGCTTCTTACCTCTTCGGGGCACCTTTACAAAGAAACAACAATTTATCAGAGGAAGGCAAGAAACATTTCCTTCTCCTAGTCATACCTGGGAAAAACATGCCAGATTTTCAGTGAAAACATTTTTTTTCCCTGGAAAATATGGCCTAATTAAAATGATTAAGGTGGTTAAGCAGCTTTCAAGATTATTTGGGGGAATTCTGGCTGACTTCCCACTCCTAAAATACAAGGGGGTACTCCCCGGCCCCCAAACTGGATTTTTTTCAAAGCTATGTAATTTCTTTTTTAACAAAACAACCTTATTGCCTTCAAAGTACTCTCCATAACAATACATTTATCAATCTGCAATGCCATTCTTGGAAACATTTTTCAAACTCATCTGTTTGGATGGCTGACAGCACCTCCCTCGTTTTTTTCTTCGCCTCTTCTGTGTCATCAAATCCCTGTCCTTCATCTCCCTCTTAATTCATGGAGCAAAAAGAAGTTGCATAGAGTAAGGTTAGGGGCAAGAGAGGCTTGCTGTTTTTTTTATAAATAAATAATAAAAAAACCCTGGTGCACAGAGATGGCTGCGTGAGCAGGTGCATTGTTACGGTAGCAAAACCAGTCCTCTGTTTGGCACAAATCAGGCCTTTTTTGTCGCACACCGTTAAGCTACCTTTTCAGAACCTCTAAATAGAAAGCTTGATTAACAGTCTGACCTGTGGAATGAACTCCCAATGCACTACAAGTAGACATTTTCATCCATTTGGGAAATTGATGGGCATCCAGAATGAGGCTTGTCAGCAGTTGACATTTCACCTTTTTTGAAATAAGAAAACCACTCGTCCACTAGAGGATTTCCTATAGCTTTTAAGGTATGTTCAACATCACAACAGTTTCTGGGGTATTTTTCCCAAACAGAAAACAAAAGTTCACAGCTGCATGCTGTTCTCTTCGATAGGCCAGCACCAAAAATGAGGTTACAGCAAAACTGCTTTTACCAAAAAATTCAGTGTGACCCGAGAGAACTTTCTCAGGCGATGCCACTGGGTGCACTAACTCAGAGTGAGTTGCTTGATGCTCTCGCTGTAGGAAAAATGTACACTGGAGAGCTTTTCCCAGCAGAGCTTTTTCCATTTTGGGGGGGTGGGTGGGGGTGGGGGGGGGTTGTTAACCCCCTCATGCATAGATGTGGCTAAGATTGCACTCAAGATGCTTGATCAAGAAATAAGTTTACCTAGCTTTGCACAGTGGGCAATATCATAGCCAATGAGGTTTACCCGAGGCTCAATTATTGCTAATTGAAAACTTTCCCCAATACCCTGCCATGACGACTTGAAGTAGAGTCGGCACTGGCAATTTTTGACGGTCTCCACGGAGACTGAGTAATCTGGCATAAAAAGTAAGTTGTATTTTCCTTGTAACTTTTCTGGAAATAAAGTACCTCTCTAAGTTACAGGTATTTTAGCGTTCTTTTGCCCGTTTTTGGTAGCAACTAAAAAACGCAGGGCAGAAGTATTGTTTATAGCCTCAGGAGATCGCTGTAAATGGGAGGCGATTTCGATAACAGTGAGTTTGGTATTTTCTCATCTTATAAAACCTACTTAAGGGATATTTTATCTTCTGGCTCTGATTCCTAAGAATTTTACTTGCTTTTTCCTTTTACCTACTGTAGGAAGCTTGCTTTTTCCTGCATCATTCATATACATTCTTGTCTTCCTTGCTCTATTTTTTCCACCACGACATTATATTTCTCCATTCTGCTTTTTGCTACGCTGGCATGTTACTTTTTTCCCTTTTCTGAACATACCTCCTCAAGACCCTGCCCGATATGCCCTGCACCTCATCAAGCCACCCCCTTTCAGTTCACCATGCTGAAAGAAAGAAAGTTTCCCTAAGTCAATGTAAAGCTGTCGGACCTACAGGTGCCTTCGGTGACCCCTTTTCTTTGACAACCTGAGCACTACCTACAGTATCGTTTCCTCCCCAGGTATCTGATACTCGGTAAAGAAAGTTTTCATGTCATTCTTTTATTTTTACCATTACGTATTGCCTCAGTCAACCATGTCCGTTTCTGTGATATCTGTACCCTCCCTGTTACTTCTGACTGTTTGGGCACCAGTTTCTCCTGCTGCTTCTCTCTTTCCCCATCTGCTTCCCAACACAGCTAGGCTATGTCTTGCTTATATCATAGATGATCAGATCAAGTTGTGGCCCTGAGCAACTGAGCACCCACAGCTGAAAGTGTCTTGTAATACAATGGACTTATAACACAGAGCATATTCAGTTAGACCAATAGTTCCCGAGTCCAGTAGCCATGCCTGTCAAACCCCAAATCTCATTGCCATCCAATCCATTACACTTCACAGAGACCATCTAAGGCACAGTAGAACTGCCCCGGAGGACCTTGGGATGACTAGTGAGCTAAAATCGTCAGCCCTTCAGAAGCAGCTCAGCCCTTAACAACTGCACCGCTAGGGCTCCTTCATGCTTCTCTGCAACAGATCATTTGTCTGAGTCTTGCTTCTTAATGCCCAGCTGTCACCAAGCTACCCACTCACAGTGGGAAGGCCTTGGAAAGGCCAGTCTCTGTTCATTTTCCTAATATGTAAAAGGAAGAAAAGTGAGTCCACTCTCTGATTGGATTTAATTTATTCTAAGATGCATTCGTTGTAAAAGAGACAGGAGTATTCTGCGTGCCTCTCTATCGGTCGCGGACTTATTTACAATGGGTCTAATTATAAAATTGCAAGGGAGACAGAAAGACAAGTGCAGGAACTTGGGGCAAACATCAGAGAATCTATGACCCCCTCCAGGAGGGAGAGAGTGTAGCACCTGGGCAGAAGGAACGCACCTGGGCAGGGGGTTGAGGAGGTGAGGAGAGAACGTATTTCCTACTCTTGTGCCTCCTTCTAGCTCTTCCAAGACCTGCCCATTGTGGAGCCAGCACTTTGACATCATCTAGACCATCTACCTCCCAAGGAGAGGTGTGGAGGGGAAGTAGCCCTGGAAGGGCACAGGGAAGCATCTCTGGGATGTCACTGGCCTGGAGTCAGTGCTGACTTAGAGCAACTGAGGAAGGGTGGAGGAGAACTGCTCCTGGGATAGTGGAGCCTGTTATCTGTATGGGAGAAGAAAGCCTGTCTCTCGCTCATGGTGGCTGCTGGTTTTTAACTGCTGACCTGGAATTGTAATGGCCAACCTCAAATACGCTATGTCACTGGGTTTCCTTTTGTCCTTTGGCATAATCACTAAGAAAGAAAAAGAAAGAAAGAAAGAAAGAAAGAAAGAAAGAAAGAAAGAAAGAAAGAAAGAAAGAAAGAAAGAAAGAAAGAGAAAGAAAGAAAGAAAGAGAGAAAGAAAGGCTCTTTCAGTGAAACTATGAAACACTGCATCCTTTTCACTTAGAATTTTAATTTTACACATAGCAAAAAAGCATGGCTGCCAAATTGTAGAAATCTTCATGAAACAAAAAAATACCGGAATGTGAAGCTACTGTTTCTCACCATAACCTTCATTTAGGTCTATTTGTTTCTGAAGGCAGTGTTTCCACCTTGCTAATGTTCCCCTGAAGGATTCTGGTTTTTTGATGCATAGCAAGCACATCAAAATGGCTGTTGGGGCACCCGTGAGGGACTCAAATTGTGCTCTGGCTGAATGGGCCAAATCAGGGCTGAGCAATGGATGGGGTCAGGTTTCCTAATGAAATGCTCATAGAACCGCCCTCTTTCTTCCCAGAATGAGCAGGTGAGTGGTAGTAATGGAAACAAATTCCTCAGAGTCATTCTCCTGGCCTTTTCCTTACGAATGAAGTTCCCACTTTTCTTAGCAGAAGTCCCTGTGATGACCCTATTTCCTTTAAGAAAAATCTTTCAAGATTACCCCTTTGAGATCCCCCAATACATTTGCTATAACATCTGTGCTGACCACTGACTCTTAAATTTAACTAACCCAGCAGACAGCCGCAGAGCCACTTTTTTGATTCAATCTTCTTAAAAAAAGACCCTACAGCGACTAAAGGGAGCTCTAGTGCAAGTTCCTCAGTTAACGAACAGCTGCTCTGTGAGAGGAAGATGGGACTTTCTACTCCATTGAAACAGCTACAGTTACTAAAGGACCCTGCCCTATAGGGTCACTGTGAGTGGCATCAACTCGATGGGAATGAGCTGAGAAAGAGACAAAGACAAGGCTACTGCTGAGATCATGTGTCACTTCATTTGGGACAAACCCATGTATGTATGAACTGGAAATTCAGTAGCAATACATTTTGGCTTACTCATGTATAAAAATATGGACTTGTTTTTTTTAATAATCTAACGTCTTTGTAGATTTAAAATAGATACATTTCAATGCTGATTCATAGTGTGATCTCCTTGAAAGCATTTTGTGGCAGATTTTATTTTCCAGAGATGACCACCATAATAGCTCTGACCCCATATGTGTTGCTAAAACCTTACTACTCCCACACATGAAGTCTAATCTCTCTTAAATCTAGGGTAGTTTGTGATTTGCTGATGACTAATGACCGTAATGCAGGAAATGAGGTGCTGTGTGATTTCCAAGGCTTGCGCTGAAAAGACCATGTAACTTCTACTTCGCTTACAGGAATATTTGCTCAGAAGCCCCCAGTTTGAGATAGATTCTGACTACTCTGAGGCCGCCATGCTGTGAGGAAGCCCAAATCAGCCTACCTTCACAGGAGCACACGGAGAAAGCCTGAGAATATATAGTCAAGGAAAGATGCTTTTCCAGGTCCTGGATATTCCTCTTCCCTTCATCCTTAATGTTTCTAACCGCAATCTCAGGAATCCCAGAACTAGCAGCACTCATTCAAGCATGCTCCGAATTCCTGGCCCACAGAAACTGAGGTATAATAAAATGAGAGCTGCTGTTTTAAGCACCAAGTTTTGAGGTGATTAGTTACACAGTAACCAGAGTGATTAGTAACCAGAGTAATTTTAAATGCCAATTATAGACAACAAATGTAGTACTAGCAATGCATGTAATTGATTGAAATGATGGCAATAAAATAACCATGGCCAAGTCTCCACATTCACAGGCCATAACAACTGTCATTACTGCCTCCTGGCCAACAGCATTGTTAAATGCCATCCGAGCAAAAAGAAAATGTGGGGGGCAGAATTGATGAAATGTGGTACTTTGGATGCAGAGAGATGTAAAATGATAATGAGAAAAGTGAATGGGTTGATAATAAGACTTATTTTCAAAATAGCTTAATGTGTTAGCTAAGATGACACATGCTTATTGACTAAAGACAATCAAATAGAAAAAAAAACAACCTCCTAAAAGACAAAAAAAAAATAAAAAATCACCCAACTCTCACCATCCAGAGATAATCTCCCAGATTTTGAATTTATTATGAACACACAGATCTATGTGTATGCTTAGAAATAAAGTCATTTTACATTACAGGCTATTTATTTTTCACTAAAAAAATCGTGGAGATAATGTTTCTACCTGAACAGATAAAAGCTACAATCCTTATTTTTTAATGATAGCAGAATATTTCTTTTACTTAACAAATTACCTAATGATGGACATTTTGTTTTGTCTTATCTTTTTAGTTTTACTTTTGTGAATGCTAAAATAATAGTTATCTCTTAGGCATATATCTTTCTCCTACTGTGTAATTATCTCTTTTTAAAGCATCTCTGGATCAGAGGTTTCTGGATTGAAAGGTTTGCACATTTGTAATTGTGAGATGGTTGATAAAAGTGCCCCCTCGAAGGTGGTGTTCATTCATGCTCCCACCAACAGTTAATTAAAATGCTCTTTCATTAAAATTGAACTTTTTCCTTCATCTGATTCTAAACCTGCAAAAAAAGGATCCTTTTTGTTGTTGTTGATTTTATTTGTTTTTAAAATTTTAAGTTTTAAAACATTTTTAACTTTTAACAGTTTTATCCATATATAATTCACATATCCTGCAGGTCAATGATTTATACATATTAAAAAGAGTTGTGCAATCACCACCACAAGTTTAGAACCTTTTCTTCATTCTTGTATTATTATTAGCTCCCCATTTTCCCCAATATCCTCTGTCATAGCCCTAAGAAACTATTAATCCAGTTATTGTCTCTCTGGATTTATCTATCCTGGATTTCCTGTAAAGAACTCCCCCCCACCCCTAATAACAATAGCAGAATAAAACAGATAGAAACCTCCATAGAAAAGAAAGCAGAGATACACTCTAGAGGTGAAGTTTAGGCACTATGGCAGGGGTCTGACCAAATCCAAGGATACATATGGCAGTCAACTAAAAAGGAAGGGAAAAGAGAGAGAGAGAAAAGAAAAGGACATGGGTAGTGAGGGAACAGGGCACTAACCCACCCAAGGGGAGGGTATTATTTATATGTCCACAGGAGAGGGAGAGAGGGACCAGACCTCAATCTGGTGTGCCAAGGCATCAATGCAACATACGACATGAAGCGGCAAACCAATAGAAAGGTCTGTGGGGCCAGCCCCAATCCCAGCTACGTGGAATCGCTCCCCAGAAGAATACACTACAGAGGACAGTGCTGAAGCTACAGTTTGGAGAAAGGGGCATGTCTGCTCAGAGCACACAGGAGCAAACTAAGAGGGAAGGAAAGAGAAAGAGAGTGGAACTCATCTTGGCCCACCAAGCCCCAAGAGCACTACAGGGGACAACCCATAGCACTACAGGGGACACTGGAGACCCAGTGTGGGAATTGTGCCAGATCTGACCCCACCACACCAGGGCAAAACATAAAGAGCATGCAACAGAGCAGCAAGGGGAGCAAAGCAATGAAGTCCCTGAGGAATCCCAAAATAGACTTCGGGGACAGGGCATTGGCACCTCATCAGATGCAACTAGAAAACACTCATAAAGGTCAACAGACGCACCTGGAACTATTTATAGGCTTTTCTTTGTTGTTGTTGTTTTTGTGTGTGTTTGTTACTGTTTTTGCATGTCTATCTAGATAAGATAGACAATACCAAGGAGAAAACAACAATATGGACTGTTCAGGGTTGGGGGCGGGGCATGGGAGAGGGGAAGGCAGGGGAAAGGAAAGGGGATTTAACAAACCCAGCGACAAGGGAACAACAAGTGATCTAAAATCAAATGGCGAGGAAGGCATAGGATGCTTGGTGGGGCTTAATCAAGTGCAATGTAGCCAAGAGGAATTATTGAAAGCCAAATGAAGGTTGAATATGATAGTGGGACAAGAGGAAAGTAAAAAGAACTAGGAGGCAAAGGACATTTATAGAGGTCTAAATGCAGGCATGTACCTATATAAATATATTTATATATAATGATAGAGAAATAGATAGCTGTACCTATATTTATAGTTTTAGTATTAAGGTAGCTGATGGATATTAGAACTCTACTCAAGTACTCCATCAACACGAGAACACTTTGTTCTAATAACCTGGCATTCTGTGATGCTCACCTTCCCAACAGGATCACTTAGGACAAAGAGGGTGCATAAGCAAATGTGGTGAAGAAAGCTGATGGTGCCCGGATAACAAAAGATACAGCATCTGGGGTCTTAAAGGCTTGAAGATAAACAAGGGGGCATCTAGGTGAGAAGCAACAAAGCCCACAGGTGCCGATGGGATCAGGCATCAAAGAACAAAAATTCCTATCATTGTGAATGAGGGGGAGTGTGGAGTGGAAACCCGAAGCCCATCTGTAGGCAACTTTACATCCCCTTTTAAGAGGGTTTCAGGGAGGAGATGAGCCAGTCAGGGTGCAGTGTAGCAATGATGAAACATACAACTTTCCTCTAGTTCTTAAATGCGTCCTGTCCTCCCCCACCACTATCATGATCTCAATTCTACCTTACAAGTCTGGCTAGACCAGAGCATGTACACTGGTACAGTTAAGAACTAGAAGCACAGGGAATCCAGGACTGATAAACCCCTCAGAACCAGTGTGGGAGTGGCGATCCCCGGAGGGTGGAGGGAAGGTGGGGTAGAAAGGGGGAACCGATCACTATGATCTACATATAACCCCCTCCCTGGGGGACGGATAACAGAAAAGTCGGTGAGGGGAGATGTCGGACAGTGTAAGACATGACAAAATAATAACAATTTATAAACTATCAAGGGTTCATGAGGGAGGGGGGAGGGAGGGGGAAAATGAGCTGATCCCAAGGGTTCAAGTAGAAAGCAAATGTTTTGAGAATGATGATGGCAGCAAATGTACAAATGTGCTTGACACAATGGATGTATATATGGATTGTGATGAGTTGTATGAGCCCCCAATAAAATGATTTAAAAAAAAAGAAATTGGATTCCACCCATAACTTTACATAGATGCATAAAAATCTAACCCTCACAGGAATATACAGTTTTGATACACCATTTGTTAAAAAAACTATTCCCTCAACCTCACTACCCCCATTTTATGAATTCTGGCCCATTGACAAAGATTAGCTATCCATTGTATTTACTTCTGAATTCTCGATTTTCCATTGGTCAACATGCCAGGCTTTTTGACTACTATGGCCAAGTTTAAGTTTTGAGATGAGGGAATGGGAGGCCTCCTACTTTGTTATCTTTTTAGTAGTTGTTTGTTGAGGATCTTTTTCCTTTCCATATGAAGTTGGTGAATAGTTTTTCCAAGTCTTTAAATAATAGTAGAAGCATAGCTGGTATTGCAGGTTAAATATTGGACTTCTAACTACAAGGTCCGCAGTTTGAAGCCACCAGTCACTCCACAGGAGTAAAATGAGGTAAAGAGCTTACTCCGGTAAAGCGTTACAATCTTAGAAACTCACAG
Organism: Echinops telfairi; assembly: GCF_000313985.2. Taxonomy (NCBI): domain Eukaryota; kingdom Metazoa; phylum Chordata; class Mammalia; order Afrosoricida; family Tenrecidae; genus Echinops; species Echinops telfairi. The sequence continues at coordinate 37,387,946 of NW_022103968.1, forward strand.
GCAGAATTGACTGGATGACAGAGAACGTGGCTCTGGGTTTTTGTTAAGTAATAGCGATCGACTCTGGTTCAGGATTGCATTATCTGTACCTTTCAGCTCTTTTGGTCTACTGCCATTTTCACCATATTGTCTTCCTACCCATGCGCATGGTATAGCCTTCCACTTCTATCTCTTGGTTTCTTGTCACAGTGGCTATTTTTTGTTTTGTTTTTGTTAGCTGTCTTTTATATCTATGGTCTTATTGTTTCAGATTTTATCTTTTGGGTGTCTATTATAAATGTTTTTTCCCCCGAAGTTCTTTTTGTTAAGGTACAGCAATATACTGATTTTTGTATGTTGTTCTGTGCCCTCCCACTTTGCTAAATCCATCTATTAATTACAGTAGTTTTGTGCGAAGTCTCATTTTCTGTGTGTAGGATCATATAATCTATAAATAGCTATGATTTTACTTCTTCTTTGCCAATTTGGATATCTCTTATTTCCCTTTGTTGTGTTATTGCTCTACAACTTCTAATCCAATGCTGACTAAGAGTGGTGTCATGGGTCATCCTAGTCTTCTTCCTGCTCTTAAGGGAAATGCTTTCAGGTCAAGTTGACTGTGCTGTTTAGTTCTTTGTCTTTGTTCAATGTCCTTCATGTGTGTTCTATTTTTCCTTGAAAGTGTTGTATTGCTCTTTCCTACTATTACTGCGGAGTCATCTCATTTCTTTTCAATTCTGTTAAAGTTTGCATTTGTGTATTTTGGGGCTCTCTAAATGAGTGTATATATTTATTATGGTTATGTCCTCTTGTTATAGTGACAGTCCTTTCTGCTGGCTCTTAAAGTCTATTTCATAAGAAATTAATACTACAACTCCTGATCCTTAATTGTCATTAAATTGATATATACTTCTCACACTTAGATTTTTAGGATTTTTTTCCTTTGTGTCTTTTAGGTGTCTCTTTTAGGCTACATATTTATGGGTCATGTTATTCTTCTCTCTATCTTTTGAATGGTGTAGTCAATCATTTACATTGCATGTAATTATCAATAAGTATAACATTTTCCTGCATTTTACTCTGTTTGTGGTATGTTCAAACTTTCAATTTGCTCTGCTAAACATTTCTATCTTCAATTTATGTGTTTCAGTTTCTCTAAACTATATTATATTTAATTTACATATTAATGAAAAGATTTTATAAATGAAGTTTTAAAAAAAATCATTCTATTGAGGGGCTCATACAACTCTTACCACAATCCATACATACATCAATTGTGTAAAGCACGTTTGTACATTCATTGCCCTCATCATTCTCAAAACACTTGCTCTACATGTAAGCCCCCAGCATCAGCTCCTCATTTTCCCCCTCCCTC
>NW_022103968.1:37389607-37421427 GCF_000313985.2 Echinops telfairi
TCCCCAATTTGCACTCCCCTCATTCACAATGATCTGTATGTTTCATTGTTGCTACACTGCACCCTGACTGGCTCGTCTCCTCCCCGGGACCCTTCCATAAGAGGATGTCCAGTTGTCAAGTCGTTTTAAAATACTGTTCAACAAGTAGGGCAACAAAATATTTGGTTAAATGAGCTGCACAAGAGATAATTTTAAAAGATGACAGCCACCTCAATTTCACAGTTAGATGTTATATCCATTCTGCTGGCTGTTACATGTATTGCCAGAAAATGTCTTTGGGTGTATTGTTGTTAGTTGCCATCAAGTAGGTTCCTATTCATAGTGTCCCCCTGTACAGCAGAATGAAACACTGCCCAGTCCTGCACCACCTTCACAATTGTTCTTATGTTTGAGGCCATGTTTGTGGCACTGTGTCAGTCTATCTCATGAAGTTCTTTCCTCTTTTTGACTGCCCCACATGTACCAAGCACACACTCCTTCTCCAAGAACAGTTTTCTCCTGATCATATGTCCAAAGTAATTACATAGGCATCAGTAAAGCTTCTTTTCTTCTCTCAGAATAAATCATAACTTTCTATATACTCAAATTTCCCATTTCCTTTTTAGACTAGGAAAATTAATGAAGCTTATTGGGATAATTTGCCTTAATGCAATGGCAAGACCTGATGAGGAATTTCATAAGACTTGACTGATTTATGTGGGCAGAACTTGTAGTGCTCCAGTGCCTTAGGAAGGCTCCGGGACATCACAATTTGGAGGAAAACAGACATATAGAAGAGAGAGAGGAAAATAATTGGCTTCTTTTGAAATGGAGATTTTTATTGACAACAACCAAAACAAAATAAGCAACAGAAGGCTGTACTAATGATAAAATCACACTTTCTTCCACTTCCTCTTGTAACTGAGTATACAGCATTCGATGAAATCACACACTGTGTAGCCAGGAATTTTCTAACTCATGATTAAATTCATGAATCTCTCTTTTACAGACAAACCGATCTGTATTGGAAGAAATAAGGCCAGAGTGCTCTTTAGAGGCAAAGATTACAAAAGTTCACCTTACATCCTTAGGACATGTTGTCAGGAGAGACCAGTCCCTGGAGAAGGTAAAGTAGAGGAACAGTGAATACGAGGAAGGCCCTCAAAGAGATGGATTGGCACAGTGGCTGCCAGTCAATGGGCTCAGGCCTAGGAACAATGGTGAGGTTGGTGCAGGACTGGGCACTGTTTCGTTCTGTTGTGCACAGGCTTGCTCTGGTTCAGAGACAACTCATGGCCCCTAACAACAACAAAAACAACAACAACTTAACTAACTTCTACATTACTTGGTAGTCAGTGCTTTCTTGTGTTTACCACTATGACTATGAATGGTTAACGCATAACCATATAGTTTATTCTTAAAAATTTTTTTTATTAAAATATCCTTTTATTGGGGGTTCTTACAACTCTTATAACAATCCATACCTCAATTGTATCAAGCATATTTGTATACACGTTGCCATTATTATTTTCTAAACATTTATTTTCTATTTGAAGCATAATTTTCTAAAGCTGAAATGGAAGTCTTGTGACATGCGTATGAATATTTTAAAAAATTGAGATACATAATTAGTGTTAAGGTATTTAAAAATATTTTACTTAGGAATTTAGCCTAAGGAAATAATCAGAAACATGATAAAGATTTGTATACAAAGAAATATCAGTATTTTCCTGTAATTTTTATACTGCTAACATCCAGGAATAGGAATGCAAGTAAAGAAATTGTGATCAATAACAATAAAAATAATTTCAAAATAATTCAAATGGTCTACCAATGATAATACTTTGCCTATTAACAACAGAAAATAACTCTGGCTAAATCAGGCAAAAAGGGACTATGTAGAGAGGTATGTCAGTTGACCATGAGTGTAAAGTAACAGCTGAATATTTAGGCTCTGTAAAAACCAAAGCCAAGGCTTCTATGAGGATCCAGGTTATAGGAATATTGACAGAGGACATTAGGGTACATTTGCTCCAAATACTTTGAAATCCCAGAGAGAGACGAGGTTTCCTACTCTCAGAAAGTGCCATCGTCTCAGAAATCCATGGAGGCAGTTCTGCCTTGTCCTATATGGTTACTGTAAGTCAGAACAGACTTGATGGCAGTGAGTTTTTGATTGTTTGCTCTGGTTTACCTTCCATTTCTTCTGTCCCTTTCTTAAGATCAACTCTCTGGGAGGATGTGTCAAAAACCTCTACTTGGGCTGTGTTCACCATCTGGCAAGAACACAAATCTACCTTGAGGAACAATTGCACCCATACGTCATCGAAAAGAGAGTGACAACAAAGACGCATGATCTGAATTTCCCTAGTAGCTAGGTGGGGGTGGGGTGGGGTGTCATGTGGCTTTGTTCTGGCCAATGAAATGGGGCAAAAGAAATGTACTATCTTCAAGTCTAGCCAGTAAAACTCCTGTAGAATCCTTCATGCTCTGTATGTTTCCGTATCTATAAGTCCAAAATGTGAAAGGTCAAGTACAAGACTTGGAAACACTAAACTTAAAATGCAAACCAGCACCATAAACTAGATTCTGATCCATGGTGACGAACCCGATGGTGTCAATTCCACTACCTAAAAGGAGCTGAGTTCCTGCTTCATCAAACAAAGTCAGGCACCGGGCACCCCGTGGGATGTGACATGAGAGTGGAATAACCTGGGATGATTTTAGTTCAGCCACTGAGCTTTGAGGATGATTTGGGTTAGCAGCTGGGCTCCCCCTCAGGTGAGCTCTGGCAAGGGAGAAGGGCTGATTGTTATCTAGGCCTTTTGGTGGTGCTTGCAAATCCCTCTGTGTAAGTTACTGTAACGTGATTTTACAATATTTTCAAGTCTAATACGTTTGAACCAACGATAAAGAAAAGTTAGAAACAGAATTTATGAACTTAAAACATATTTACTTCTACGATGCTGTCAAAACATTAATTGTAAGTATTAGAAACCACTAAAATGTATAACTCTTCATCAATAGAAAGTTACTGTAACTTTAGAAATACGTAATGGTCCTAGGAGAAGTACATCATAAGTAATTTCACTAAAATGAGTTGTGCACCTGCACAATATAAGGGTAAGATTAATTAAATCTCTCTAAATGATTCGTGAGATGTAAATATGCTATGCAACTATCATCTTAACTTACTCTGAGAGGTAAACATAAACAAACTTCTCAATTGCTAATCTAGAAAAATGCAATATGTGGTTAATTTCTGACCTTGAAGAAACAATAGACCATAGGGATAGAGTCTATATTAAACATGATGGCGCCTGGCACTGATTTTGCAAAGCTGCCATGAGACAATAACATGTAAGCCCCGGGTTTCTGCTCTCTTGTCAAGACATGGCAGTGGCAAGAGATGCCTCTTTAGTTTCCTCTTTATTTAAAAAAGTCAGGGACAAACTTTGATCCCAGTTCCTAGCCATGAGGAACTCCTCTGAGTTCAAGAAGTACAAAAGGTTTTCTCCCAAGGCTAAAGCCTCATTCGAAGTAAAACCTTTTAAGTCTAAAGTTTGGACTCTAACTATTGAACTAACACCGTATTTGTTAAATCTGATTCTCTAGCTCTAAATGAATATTTTGAGGTCTTACTTGCATGCCTCACCATGACTACGTTTAAACAAACTAAATGAGTTTATGCATGACTAAACTGAGCATTTCTTAATTTAGTTTTAAGAAAAATCCTATAAAATCTTGATTGTCCTTCAATTTCTGTACTTGAATTTTTTAAACAGGAAAAGATTACCTAGGAAAGTGTAATACTTTAAACTTTTCTATTTCTTTCCTATCTAATCCCCTTACTGAATATTCCAATATATTATTGTTTGAAACTTCCAGAAAATTATTTTTGAGTCTTAGCTCACATACCTCTTTTTTTTTTTAGTGAGTGAGACAGTGAGTGAGTGAGGCAGTGAGTCAGTGAATGAGAGTGAGTGAGAGAGTGAGTGAGTGAGATTGAGTGAGTGAATGAATGAATGAGAGTGAGTGAGTGAGAGAGTGAGTGAGTGAATGAGAGAGAGTGAGTGAGTGAGTGAGTGAAAGAGTGAGTGAGAGAGTGAGTCAGTGAGTGAGTGAATGAGTCAGTGAGTGAGAGTGAGAGAATTAGAGGGTGAGAGAGTGAGTGAGTGAATGAGTCAGTGAGAGAGTGAGTCAGTAAATGAGAGTGATTGAGTGAGTGAGTGAGTGAGTGTGAGTGAGTGAGAGAGTCAGTGAATGAGAGTGAGTGAGAGAGTGAGTCAGTGAGTGAGTGAGTGAGTGAATGAGAGTCCACATACCTCTTACGCATCAATTTAACCTCTTTCCTTCTGAATCTACCTTACAAAAGCTCAAAGAATTATCAGGCAAACAAACTCTCCTACAAGAGTAGGCAGGGAGGATAGATGCACCTACAGGTACAGCAAGTAGAGTAATGTTTTTTTTGGGAAATACAGTGGTGGTGGTGCAGGTGGGTAAAAGTTAGAAGATGTCAAGGAGTCCAGGAAGGAAAAGAATGTTTGGAAACTTAGTAGCAATTGTACAATACTGCTTGATGTGATTGAACTGCGGAATGATATTACATATTAGCTCCCAAATAATACATTAAAACACACACACACACACACACACACACACACACACACACACACACACACGAGTAGGAGAGAAGCAGAAACTAGTGGCCATGGAAATAGGAAAGTTTGGGAAACCTATACATTAATATACTTTCAACCTGGTAGTGAAAATTTAGAATCTACCTAAGTGTCAAACAATAGAAAAGTGGTTAAATATGGACTATAAAGTGGTTATGGAACATAAAGCTGGCATATCCATACAGCCTCCAAGAATTACACTTGTTATTGGCTATCTAAACAAGACAAATGTCATCCCTATTCTCATGAATCTTATAGACTAGCTAGGATATTTTGCTCACATAAGCAAATGTGTTTTATAAATAGAGCTAATAATATGAAAAGAAATTAAAGACAAAATTTTGAGTGAAAAACTTCAAATGAGAATTACATAGCATACTTGGGGGAAAATGGCGACTCGATAGGACTCACCTGACCAGAGCTCCTGCTGCCAGACCAGAAAATTGGGGGGACAAAAGGGACCTGACTTAAAGCCAGGGCCAGACGAATGCAGCATGCTGGCAAGGAGTAGGGAGCCAGTGGAGGGGCCTGAGGGCTCAGCCCCCATGCCAGCTACATGGACAACTGCCCCTCCCCACAGAAGAATTTACTTTAGAGGACTGCACTGAAGCTGCAGCTAGGGGAGAGGGGCATGTCTGATCAGAGCACACGGTAGCAAATGAAGGGGGAGGAAGAGAGAGGGGAGCACATCCTGGCCCACCAGGCCTGGAGGACGACATTCCTGCTCTGAACAGCCAATGCACAGAGAGGATCATATGGCTGGTCCCACTAAGAGACACGCCATCCTGTGCTGGCACAGGGCCCTCAGGGGGACAACACTGGAGACTCAGTGTCGGGACTGGCTCGGACTGACCCTGCGACACTGAGACAAACCACTAAAGGCGTGCGGCAGAGCAACCATGGGAGAGCAGAGCAGGGAGCTCCCGAGGGAGTGCAAAGGACAGACTCTGGGGCCAGAGCATGGTACCCCATTGGACCTGACAGAAGGACCCACCTAGAGATAAAAATTCAGACCTTGATGTAGTTATAGGTTTTTCTTTCTTAAAAATTTTTTTCTTTTAATTATTCTTTTATGGGTCATTGGTTTTCTTTTTTGTTGTCATAGCTGTGTTCTCATTCATCACCTATCTTGCTATGGCTTGATTTTCGGTGCATATTATTATCTCTACAGATCTATCTAGATAAGATAGGCTGGATGAGTAGTATGGAGGAGAAAATAATGGGATCAATGATCTGGGGGGACATAGGAGAGGGGGAGGCCGGAGTAAGGAGGTGGTGCTGACTAACCCAGGGACAGGGGAGCAACAAGTGATCCAAAATTAGTGGCAAGGATGGTGTGAGAGGCCTGGTAGGGATCCAGCAAGGGCAATGTAACGGAGAGAAACTACTGACACCCAAATGAAGGCTATGCATGATAGTCGGACAAGAGGAAAGTAAAAGGAAATAGAGGAAAGAGCTAGGTGACAAAGGGTATTTATAGAGGTCTAAATACTGGCATGTACATATGTAAATATATTTATATAGGAGGGTGGGGAAATAGATCTACGTGCATATATTTATAGGTTTAGTTTTAAGGCAGCAGATGGACATTGGACCTCCACTCAAATACTCACTCAATGCAAGAACACGTTGTTCTATTAAATTGGCATTATCAGGTATCAAGCATCAAAGAACAAAAAATAATACCATTGTAAATGAGGGTGAGTGCAGAGTGGAGACTCAAAGCCCATTGGTAGGCAACTGGACACCCCTTTACTGAAGGGTTGTGAGGAGGAGATGAGCCAATCAGGGTGCAGGGTAGCAACGATGAAACATATAACTTTCCTCTACTTCTTAAATGCTTCCTCTCCCCACTATCATGATCCCAATTCTACGTTACAAAACTGGCTAGACCAGAGGATGTACACTGGCACAGATAGCAACTGGAAACACAGGAATCCAGGACAGATGACCCCTTCAGGACCAGTGGTGAGAGTGGCGATGCCTGGTGGGTGGAGGTGGAAAGGGGGAATTGATTACAAGAGTCTACGTATAGCCTCCTCCCTGGGGGATGGACGGTAGAGAAGAGGGTGGGGGGAGACATCGGACAGTGCAACATATGACAAAATAAGAATAATTTATGAGTTATGAAGGGTCATGAGGGAGGGGGGACGAGGGAGGGAGGGGGGAAAATGAGGGGCTGATATTAAGGGCTCAAGTAGAAGCAAATGTTTTGAGAATGATGATGGCAACAATGTACATATGTGCTTGACACAATGGATGGATGTATGGATTGTAATAGGAATTGTATGAGCCCCCAATAAAATGATTTAAAAGAAAGAATTACATAGCATATATACATATATATGAAGTATATAAGAAGTTAGCTAGTAGTATGGATAGAATATCCAAACTAAACCTAACTTACTACCCTTGAGTTGATTCTAACCTATAATAATTAGTATATACAATCTCAGTTGAAAAAAATATATATACATATTACACCTATGTATATATAATGGTTAAAAGTGGTTATTTCTGTATATTGGGATCACAGGTTATTTTTATTTTCTTCTGTACTATTACATATTTTAATATAGAGTATATATTTAACAGTAAGTGGGCGTAACAGATTATTCTTATTTCCTTCCTTATAGTTTTCTACATTTTTCAAATATTAATAGATTGTGTCCTTTGCAACAAGCAACAGTCAACTAATGATATTTGATATCACAGTGTACTATGGAACTGTCTGTAGCATTTGCTTCCTGGTTTAGTAAACTTCTGGTCCTAATAATTAATTCTGTGGGCTTGAGTTGACGTACCAGCTATAATTATTTATCTAGTTAATAATATTCTTTTGGTTTTCTGCAGCACTTTTAAGGTTACATGTCATACACTCACACACACACACACAATTAGATTTTTATAATAGTATGGGTTACTCCCAAAGCACAAGCAATTTGCATATGCTTACTTTGAATGTGTCGCCATGGATTCTAATGAAAACTGAACTTATCTGTGCTTCAAAATGCAGGCAGCAGAATTTCATCAAATGATTTTTAAGCAAGCAAATTCGTGTGCTTAAACCATGGAGCTGAAATGATTACTAACACTGGGCAATTCTGTAAAAATTTATTTTGAAAATTTCCTGTGTTTTTGCCAAAGAAAAGATATCTTGTACTCTGTTAAACATGAAAAGAAAGGAGTTTTATTGAGGACTAATACAGCTGAAGCTAAGCAAAAGTATCTCATCAAAGTGGAGAGAGGGATCTAGATACACAGAGAACAAAGGAAAGGGAGAAGATTAATGATTGTAGATAAAATGAATTTCAGCTTGAGGTCCTTTGAAATGACAATGGTGACCATCTGGCAAGGAAAGAGTGAGTTATCTGTCACCTCATGCAGTGGCATCACCTGGTTTGGTCACACATATTTGTAGTCATGAACATTTTGTTCCAGGTACGAATTATTTATAACTTGACATAATTTTCCTAGATGGATTACACCTTGACTTTTTGTTTTCTGAGACTGCGTTAGCCACATCATTGACTTTAGTTTGATATTTTTCTGTTTACATTTCCCCCTTTTGATAAATTTCCTCTAGCAAGCCTCTTCTATGGAGTACTGGTCACTCGCAGTGGATTCGCCTTTCTTATGCAAGGACTTTGGTGTTTTATTGTGGATTTATGGCTAACAAAAATTAGTTTCATTACCTTGCCAAGTGTGGTAGTCATATACTCTGTTATGAATTTGAGACTTAAGAGTGAAGGGGTGGAGTTTAGCTTGTCAATCAGGTCAAAGCTTGATGACCTCATTTGGAGGCACTAATGAGAAAAGTAGCTCATTGGAGGCAGGACACATGCTCAGTCCCTGCTAGATATTCTTGACAAGCCACATGGAGGCAGGCTGATGGCAGCCAGAACCTCAGAGCTGGAGGGGCCACATGGAGACCCCTGCCAGTGCTGAGATGCTTACATCGCCACCAGACCCACAAGACTTTCCACCTACTGGCCTGTCATCATCCTGCATTTGGCATCATTGCATGTGCTTTCTGAGTCTAAAAAGGAATTTATAGATTGGTATCGGATATTTGTGCCAATCCCAGACATATGGACTTGATCTGTACTGGGCTGGGATGTTTTCTCAATATTCAATTGCTCTTGTATATAAAGCTCTTTCTTATACAAATAGGGGTCTCCCTGGATTTGTGTTTCTAGTCTACCCGGACAAACACATTATGGTACCTTGGGAGTGGGGTACTAGAGAAACAAATCATAAAGATGGCGAGTGAATGTTTATTTGACCTCTCCTTCATGGCAGTGTTTCTTCTTTGGCCAGCCAGAGGTCAGCTATGTCCATGCAGTTTACTGGGTTGTTTCCTGGAAAGAAAATGGGAAGCTAAAGTTTGGATTATTTTGTTTCGTTGTTGTCTTTGATTATTCCTGTTTGAAACAGTGAAAATGAATGTGATTAGTGTATATTTTGAGCTCAGGGGTAGAAATTGCCATTTGAATTTCTCAGAGCTGTGTAGTGAAAATGGCTGACAAAAGGTCAAAATGACTGACAGAAAGCCTGGCTCTGGCTTGATTCAGTAGGGGCCTAATCTCATATTTGGTATCAATAGAATTGTTTAGATAAGGATTAAGATAAGCTAAATAAAGATTGAATTAGACTGTTTTGAGAATTGAGATTAGTATTTGATTGCACTTTGTTTATACAGATTTCTTCTGCTTATTAATCCTGATATAAGGATTTATAGAAAGGATTATTGGGAAGTATGAAAATAGAGAGCTTGTAAACCCACTTGCCTTGAACCATTAAAATGGACTCTTTAAAAGGGTTAGGACACACCTGCAAAGAGAGCTCTGAATAGATAACCCCCACCCAGTGCTTTGGAGTACTCAGAACATTTGCATTCCAAGAGTCTTGCCTAGGGGGCTGTTGACAGATTGAAGAAAAAGGAACTTGTTGGCTTTTTGAATCTTGAACTAGTGGCTTTTGTCAGAAGCTGGAAAAAATCTGGAGCCCTGAAGAAACTTTCCACTCTAGGACTGAATTGTTAAAGGGAACCTGTGGGCAAGCTGAAATGCTTCTAAGTGACCACCTGGATCCACTTGTTGAGTGGAAGTGGGAGAAAAGCAGCAATAGGGAGATGAGTTGAGTCTGGCCACTGACACCCATGGTTTATAAGGAACTAGAGGAAAAGAGGAGAGCAAGTTGACTAGTTTAAAGTTTGTGACAGTGCCCATGGTGTAAAGGCAAGGTGATCAATGGACACCCTGCTGAGGCTAAGTTAGGTAGCCCACATTGAGTTAACCAGAACTCAACCAGATAAAGAGAAGATTTTTCAGCTTGTGAACTGGTGCATATTGATGCAGACTTTATGGATGGCCTGTTCTGATTTGACTTTGCTTACGGATGCAGACTTCACAAGGTTCCAACTGGAATGAAGAGCCTTCACGTCAAAGAATATGATTGTGTTCTCAGAGTACTGGTTTGATGTAAGTGGGAAGTATAGAAATTGGATACCCAAAATGGGGAGGATAAAGGCATGAAGTGGCTGGCTTACAAACTTTCATATGTGGGGTAATATATTCATAGGATTAAGGTATAGGTGTTACTTAACTGCAACTGTTAGGCATAGAATATTGTTGTGTTGTTCACTTATAGAATACTATGTTTAAATGAAGCGTTGGCACAGATTGATTTGTATGCATTTTAGTTTTATCCTATTGGGTATAGATATGATTATATTATTGTTTGCTTGAAAATTATATATGGCTAAAGAGTTGTGTGCCAGTGTCAAATTGACAAGGGATGGTCTGTGGTAGTTACATAATCTGTTGTCAATTTGAGACTTATGAGTTTAGCTGTCAAGCAGGTCACAGCTGGATGATCTCATTTGGAGGTATTAGGGAGATAAGTAGCTCATTGGAGGCAGAACACATGCTCAGTCCCAGCTAGACATTCTCGTTGACAAGCCACAGGGAGACAGGCTGATGCCAGCCAGAACCTCAGAGCTAGAGAAGCCACATGGAGACCCCGCCAGTGTTGAGATGCCCGCAAGATTTTCCACCTACTGGCCTGTCATCCTCCTGCATTTGGCATCATTGCATGTGTTTTGTGAATCTAAAGAGGAATTTCTAGATTGGTATCAGACATATGGGCTAAACAGACTTATGGACTTGATCTGGACTGGGCGAGGATGCTTTCTCAATATTCAATTGCATTTGCATATAAATCTCCTTCTTACACACATGAGTGTCTATGAATTTGTGTCTCTAGTTAACCCAGATTAACACACTGAGCCAATAGATCTCATCGTTAAGGTGAGTAGGGTGGAAAAAAATATACATATATAATTTTAACAATAAGTTGACATATAATCAACATACCATTCAATTTGATGGTATAAGTATATTAAAGAGTTGTGCAATCATCACCATAATCAATCAATTTTAAAACATTTCCCTCATTTTTGCACTCATTATTATCAGCTCCCTACTTCCCCCCAACATCCCCTGCCATAACCCTAAGAAACTATTAATCCAGTTGCTCTCTTTATAGATTTACCTATCCTCAATTTCATATAAAGATAATCATATCAAAAACTCTCCAACAACAAAAAAATAAAACTCAGAAAAACTGTAATCCAACAGAAAGTAAAAAATAATAAAAACCAGAAAAAATGTTAAATGTGTCAAAAGAGAAAGCAAATAATAAGGTGTTAAAATGTAACTTAATTATACCTGTATTATTTCACTTTCCAATGCACTGTGTCTGATAGCAAGGCTATTCATTTCCCTGGTCAAATGTCAGAGGATATTCTTCAGAGGCTTAACCTTTGTGGGAATCCAGCAAATGGATTTTGGGCTTTTACTGTCTCAAAACTGGGTGCTATGATTTTAAGCTCTAATACTATTCCCTCCTATGGTCTTGGATTTTATTATTTACAGTTCTTGGATCACATAGGCTGGTGAGCTTCTTTCATATGGCCTTAGCTGAGATCTTACTTAGATGGTTGCTTGTTTTATGATACGCCTTTAAGACCCTAGACAATTTTCTATCTGATAACCAGGCACCATCTGATTTCTTCACTACCCTTTGCTATAGCACTCATATCTTCAATGCTGTCTTCGTGAGGGCAAATATTGAGCACAGCTATGTCATAAGAATTGATTGTTCTTAGATTATGATTAAATTCAAAATAAAAATCTACTCATTATCTTCACATATATGTCCCTGATACACAACATTATCCTTTAATCTTGGGATATTATTAATAATCCCTACGGGAGATATGATTCTATTATATTAATGTAATTTATTATATTAATTATTAACTACATTAATTATATTAATGTAATAAAATCTATTAATTCTGTTCATCTAATTATATTAATAAAAACTAAAAGACCAACTCATTATCACCAGACTGATGGTGACTTATAGCATCAACTGCTACAAGCAGCATAGCACTGCCCGTGTGAGTTTTTGGGACTGTAATTCTTTATGGGAGTAGAAAGCCACTTCTTGCTTCCAGAGTGGCTGATGGTTCCTAACTGGATTTTTTTGGGATTTGCATTTACCTTTGTATTGCTTTGCTTCAATGAAACCAAAATTACTTGCAATGAATATGAAGAATATATTTATAATCCATAAATCCACTGCCATCTAGTCAATTCTAACTCATAGTAACCTGATAAGGATTTCTGAAGCTTTCAATCTTTATAGGAGCAGATAGCCCCATCTCTCTCAGAGCAACTGGTGGATTTGAACCATTGACCTTGCAGTTATCAACCCATACTTAACCGACAGTGTCGCCAGGGTTCCTTAAGTATTTCTATTATTTATTTATAACATATATCCTATAACATATATTGATACTCCTTCAAGTATCAATAAAGCATTCTTTATTTTTGAAGTATAAATGCATAAGGTTCATCTACTTAAAATACTTTTAATGATAACATTTTATATTAACTCCTATTTCCTATGATTGCATATCTATTGCTGTGGTTGTTGTCAGGAGACTGTTCTAACTATGAATCTCATGGTCATGCAGCCTAACACAGAACCACTATGCTACCAGGGCTAAAAATTCTATTAACAGTATGATCGATTTAGCTAATGGTGTACAGTTTAATATGCACAGATTGGTATACAGTTTAATATTGTTGAGAAAAGGAAAGTAAACATGTATAGGTCAGCTTTTTAGAGTAAAATAGGTGGACAGTTGACTTGTACAGATTTAAAAACTCAAGTGACTGAATGCTATTTACACAAACAATAAGGGTTGGGTCTAAGGCAAAGCTTTCAATTACGAACATTAACTAAAGACAAACTATGCCTGCTGAACTAACACACGTCAAAAGCAAAAAGAGTAAAAACATAACAAATATATGGTAGTCTTAAGTTGCCAATTATCAACCCTCAAAGCAGGAGATTTGGACCAAAGTCCAATAACTTCCAAATCATCTGGTCCTCACATTAAGAAATCTCAGCCTTACATTCAAGAGAGTGTTTCCGTTTCTTTTATCTGGAGCCCTGGTGGTGTAATGGTTACACATTGGAATTGGAAACTGCAATTGGAAACCACCAGGTACTCCAGGGGAGAAAGAGTGGGCTTTTTACTCCCATAAACAGTTACAGTCTTGGAAATCCACAGGCGTCACTATGAGTCAGCCCTGAGTCGATGGATGTAAGGAGAATCTGCTATAGGTATGTTTAAGGTAAAGTCTGGTTGCTTAGTGAGGTTTCCAAATTAAATTCTTCAGTTGTGTCCTATGAAGGTTATTGTGTACCTCAAAAGGACAAAGTCAAAGGTTCTGGTTGCCTACTCCACATGGCCTGGGTTACTTAGACCTAGATAGAAACACAGTCAAAAGAGCCTAATTAGGAACATAATACAGAGGGCATTCTTCCACTGGGGCCTCTGTTTAAATAATGCTATAAGAAAGGACCCCCCCCCCAACTGGAATTCCCACCCCCTCCAAAGCTATGAATTTAAATCTTTTTACAAAATCTTATCACCTTCAAAGTACTCTCCATTGCACTTACCATATATCCTCGAGTATAAGCCGACCTGAGTATCCACGGAGACACCTAATTTTACCACAAAACTACATTAAAAATGTGCTGAAAAACTTGGCTTGTACTTGTACAGTAATACATTCATCATATCTGTGATTCCATTAAAAAAATCATTTTATTAGGGGCTCTTATAACTCTTACCACAATCCATACATACATCAATTGTGTAAAGCACATTTGTACATTCATTGCCCTCATCATTCTCAAAACATTTCGTCTCCACTTAAGCCCCTGGCACCAACTCCTCATTTTTTCCCCTCCCTCCTCACTCCCCCACTCCCTCATGAGCCCTTGATAATTTATAAATTATTATTTTGTCATATCTTGCACTGTCTGAGGTCTCCCTTCACCCACTTTTCTGTTGTCCATCCCCCAGGGAAGAGATTATATGTAGCTCCTTGTAATCGGTTCCCCCTTTTTACCCCACCCTCCCTCCATCCTCCCAGTATGGCCACTCTCACTACTGGTCCTGAAGGGATCATCTGCTCTGGATTCCCTGTGTTTACAGTTTCTTTCTGTACCAGTTACATCTGGTACCTTACAAATCTGGTCTATGGGGTCATGATAGTGGGTGGGGAGGAAGCATTTAGGAACTAGAGGGAAGTTGTCTGCTTCATCGTTGCTGCACTGCACTCTGACTGGCTCGCCCGCCCCCCTCCCCCGCAGGACCCTTCTGTAAGGGGATGTCCAATTGCCTAGAGATGGGCTTTGGGTCTCCACTCTGCACTCCCCTCATTCACAATGATAAGATTTTTTTGTTCTGATGATGCCTGATACCTGATCTCTTCGACACCTCATGATCACACAGGCTGGTGTGCTTCTTCCATGTGGACTTTGTTGCTTCTGAGCTAGATGGCTGCTTGCTTACCTTCAAGCCTTTAAGTCCCCAGGCACTATATCTTTTGATAGCCAGGCACCATCAGCTTTCTTCACCACATTTGCTTATGCACCCTCTTTGTCTTCAGCTATTGTGTCTGGAAGATGAGCATCATGGATGTGATTCCATTTTTGGAAGCATTTTGCAAACCTATTTGTTTGGATGGCTGACAGCACCTCCCTTGTTTTTTTCTTCACCTATTCTATTCATTAAATTAAAATCCCTATTCTTCACCTATTCTATGCATTAAATTAAAATCCCTCTTCATTTGTGTTAACAAAAAGAAGTCACATGGAGTGAGTAAGGTGTGGGTTAAGAGAGGCATGCTGTTACCTATTGGTCCAGGTGAGTATGGTGTGGGGTAAGAAAGGCATGCCGTTTTTAGCCCAAATCTGGTGCACTGAGATGGATGTGTGAGCAGCATGCATGGTTGCATTGTCCTGGTGGCAAAACCAGTCCCCCACATGCCACAAATCAGGGTTATTTTTGTCGCACACTGTTACACAATATTTTCAGAACCTCTAAATGGAAAGCTTGATTAACAGTCTGACATAGTGGAACTCCAAATGCACTATGAGTGGACATTTTTGTCCTTTCTTGTCCATTCAGGAAGTTGACGGATGCCCAAAATGAGGTTTGTCACCAGTCAACATTTCACCTTCTTTGAAAGGAGAAAACCACTCGTACATTTGAGTTTTTCCCATAGCGCTGTCCTTGTAAACTGTGCTCAACATCACAACAGTTTCTGTGGCATTTTTCTCTGAGCAGGAAACAAAATTTCATAGCTGCACACTGTTCTCTTAAATTGTTCACAAAAAATGAGGTTAGCGCGAAACTGCTTTTACGAAAAAAATTCACTGTGACCAGAGAGAACCTTCCCAGACAACACCACTGGGTGCACTAACTCAGAATGAGTTGCTTACTGCTCGCCTAATGGGAAAAGAGATTACTATGAAAGCTCCGCCCCAACCCAGTACAATCCAGGCTTTTTGTTTTCTTTGGGGTTCCTCCCCATATAGAACTGACAACAAAGAAGGATTTAAGTCCGTACTTAGGAGGAAGGATCTACCAAAAACCTTATTCATAGCTTCGAAACATTGTGAGATACTGAAGCCTTAATAATGGAAACAGACCATGGCTGGAGATAGTGCCAGACGATGGGCCCCTTTGGGTGGGAGGGCACTTGAAATGCCACCAAGGAGGAGCTGCTTTCTCAGAAGGTAGTCGACAATGGTGATATGAGTGGGGGAACACGCTGGGAGAGGAGTCTCTGGGTTCTTCATTTGCTGATGGGGGAATCTCTCAAGGGAAAGAGAAACAGCTGCAAAAGTCTGCTTATGGTAGGAACTTGGAATGTTTGAAATAGGAACCTCGGAAAATTGGAAGTCATCAAAAATGAAATGGAAAGCATAAAGATTGACATTTTGGGCATTCGTGAGGTGAAATGAACTGATACTGGCCATTTTGAATCAGAAAATCATAGGTATAACTATGCCAGGAATAACACAATCAAGAAGAATGGCATGGCATTTATTGTCAAAAAGGACATTGTAAAATCAGATTATATAAATATGGGGATAAGATGTGACCCTGGCACACACCTTTCCTATTGTTAAATCATACAATACTGCCTTGTTCTGTCTCTTGCTGATGAAGATCAAGGTGTGCAGCCTTCAGTATGAATTGGAACTCAATGTACAGAAGATAAAAATACTCACCACTGGACCAATAGGTAACATCATGATAAATGAAGAAAAGATTGAAGTTTTTCAAGGATTTTGTCTAGCTTGGATCCAAAATCAATGCTCATGGAAGCAGTTAGATCAAAAGAAGAGCTACATTTGGTACATCTGCTGCACAAGACCTCTTTAGAGCAGGGGTGCTCAATACATCAATTGCGATCTACTAGTCGATGGCAAATGTAGTGTGGGTAGATCACATGGCATTAAAAAAATTGATGTAAGCCTATCATCAATCCCGTCACTTAACTGATATACAGCTCAGCCAATCAGATGCAATCTTAGGTATCAAACACATGCGCAAACAACTGTGCTAAGTGCAGCAAAACTGACAAGCTACGTCATCGCCAATTTTTAGATCTTGGTTGTTTTCTCTTAAACGTAACAAAGGGTATTAAAATGATTGGGGGAGCTGGATCAAGTAAGAAGACAGAAACATATCACTTTCATACGGAATGGGAGTTTTTGAAATTACAAGCCGACATTCAGCTGAAGTCCAGAGCGCATGAACAGTTCTGGAACTTACTTACAGAGGGAAAGTACCCAAACATGAGAAAATGTGCTACCTCCTTGACTGCATTATTCGGCTCAACTTATTTATGTGAGTCAGCCTTTTCCCCACATAAAGATTAAGTCCAAGCACCATTCCACCATGACTAATGATCATTTGGAAGTGTGCTTGAGGCTGGCTGTCAGCAGCTCCTGTCCAGATTATGCATCCCTGGCTCATTCCATTCAGTGCAAGTCATCAGAGTAAACTCAGGTAATGACAAAACATGTACATAGTTAATTGTGTGGTGCTGTGCAATATGGACTCATGTGGTTATGTAAGGTACATAAACATACATTGTACATATAAATAATTCTCAATGCATTTATGATTATATGTAATAAATAAATAAAAATACATGTTTTGCATCTTTTGTAGTTGGCAGAACATTTTGACTTGATCATTTTATAAGTAGCTCGCATGCTGAAAAAGTGTGAGCACCCCTGCTTTTGAGTATTGAAAAGCATGGACGTGACTTTGAGGACTAAGGTGTTCCTGACTCAGGGCAGGGTAAATACCATGATCTCACATGCATGTGGAAGGTGGACATTGAATAAAGAAGAGTGAAGAAGAATTGATGCGTTTGAATTGTGGTGCTGGAGAAGAATATCAAAAGTACTATGGACTGCTAAAAAGACAAACAGATCTGTCTTTGAAAAAGTATGCCCAGAGTGCTTCTTAGAGGCAAGGATAGTGAGACTTCGCTTCACATCCTTTGGGCCTGTTGCCAGGAGAAACCAGTGCCCGGAGAAGAGCATCGCTTGTGGTAAAGTGAAAGAGCCGCGAAGAAGAGAAAGTCTCTCGAGAAGCTGGATTGACACTGTCGTGGCTTCAATGATGGGATCAAGTGTGGGACCAATAGGAAGGATGGTGAAGGACCAGACAGTGCTTTGTTCTGCTGTGCAGAAGGTCACTATGGATTGGAATTGACTGGCACCTAACAACACCATATGTAATGCTCAATGTTTTCTTCAATGGCAGGTTTCCCTGCCTGGTTTACCCACTAACAGAAGGGAAATAATCTCTGAAATAGACATCCGCCCCTTCCCCAACCTTGAATTTACATTAAGTCCTTGTAGGGGTGTATTGATTTGGGGTGACCGTGGAACACTCCTATATAGTAGGAACTGATTGTCTTCTCCCTCTCCCACCCAAAATGAGAAACTGACTTCAACTGAGGCAAAGTTCCCCCTTATGAAGTGGTTTTTAAGACATACAAATAAGGGAGCATGAGGTAGTTAGTTTATTGTGCCAACCTGGCCGATAAACACATATGGGGGTTAATTGAAGGGCAGAGGGATAAATGGCTCAGTGAGCCTTGCCTTTCTAGTTCTTGGGTCTCATGCTTTAGACCAGGGTGCAGCTGCTTTAGCCAGTTCCTTGCTATAGCCATCAAGGCTGACTTCCTGCAAGACATCCCCAAGGAGAAGCCACATGGACCTACTCCGATGCAGCCCTGGGTGCTGGAGCAGCCGTGTGGAGACTCCTGCCAGCGCTGAGACGCTTACACATTCACTGACTCGGCTTTCCCTCTGCAGTCGGCATCATTGCGTCTGTTTTGTGAGATGGAGGAGGACTTTGTGGATTGGTGTTGGACATACGGACTAATGTTGGACTTGTGGGCTTGGGCAGCACTGGGTTGGGATGTTTTCTTGATGTGCACTTACCCTTTATATAAAACTCTCTTATACATATGAGTTTCTGTGGATTTGTTTCTCTAATGTACCCAGACTAATCCAGAGATATATGTGGAGTATAAGCATTAGGCAGCATTATAATCTTCTAATAGCCATATTAGAAGATTATATGACCTGAGAATAGCTGTCTGTCTTTGGCGTGGGGTTTCTCCTTATAGTGGTGGTTTAATACAGTATCTGTCCTTTTGTAATTGATCATTTTTGCTCAGCAGAATAGTTTCTAGGTCGATTCATGTCATAGGGTGCTTTGCGATTTCATCATTGTTCTTGGATGCATAGTATTCCATCATGGGTATGTACCAAAGTTGCTTTCTCTATTCTATTAATGAGTGCTGTTTCATAGTCCTAAGAAACTTGTAATCTAGTCAATGTCTTGATAGAATTACCTACTCTGAATGTAATATAAAGAAAATCATAACAACCCCCCAAAGCAATAACAAAATAAAGCATAGTAAAAACCTTACTCTAAGAGAAAGAGGAAAATAATATAAAATAAACAAATTAAAATGGACCAAATGTAAAATATGAAAATAAAAATAATAATTTATCAGTGTTCACAAGTGGGGAGGGTGGGAAGGAGGGGGAAGAAGAGGAGCCGATACCAAGGGCTCAAGTAGAAGAAAATGTTTTGGAAATGACGATGGCAACATATGTACAGTTGTGCTTGATACAATTAATGTCTATAAGAGCTGTAAGAGCCCTCCCCAAATGATTTGTTAGAATAAATAAATAAAATGGAGTCAAAGGGGAAGTAAATGATAGAATGCTGATACGGTTATCTAGTGAGCAGCTAGCCGAAAGTCAGCAATGTGAAATTACCAGCCACTCTGCAAGAAAAAGACCAGGTTTTGAATCCTGTAGACACTTCCAGTCTCAGAAGCCCACAAATACACTTCCACGTTGTCCTGTAGGGTCCCTGGCCATCAGTATTGACTCCATGGCAGTTAATTTGAGTTTGGATGCAATCTGTCTGAGGGCAAGAGTTTTCTTGGTCAAGGGACTGAGGGAATTCAATATAGGGTCAATCCCCATTGGGACTCTGCAAATGGATTTTGGACTTTCATGTCATCCATGATGCTGTTAGGTGTCGCTGAGGCAGGTCCAACTCACAGAGACCCTGGACAACAGAACAAAGCACTGCCAAGTCCTGCACCATCCTTACAACTGTTCTTATGTTTGAGCCCCTTGTTGCGGCCACCGTGGCACTTCATCTTGTCCAGAGACTTCCTCTTTTTTTTTTTTGCTGCCTCTTTACTTTACCAAGCATGATGTCCTTCTCCAGGGACCGGTCCCTTCTGCTAACATGTTTAAAGTATGTGAGACAAAAAGTCTTGCCCTCCTTGCCTCTAGGATCATTCTGGTGTCCTTCTTCCAAGACAGATCTGTTTGTTCTCTTGGCAATCCATGGTGTTTTCAATATTCTTTGCCAACTTTATAATTCAAATGCATATATTTTTTCAGTTTTCTTTATTCCATATCCAACTTTCACATGCATAGAGGGTGAATGAAAATAGCATGATTTGGGTCAGGTAAACGTTATTCCTCTCAGTCAACCCCTAGCTTTTCGACGTTTTATAGAAATCTTGTGCAACCATTGTGCCTAATGCAATGTCGTCTGTTCTAATACTGCTTCTGTATCTAAGCAAGACAAACATCCTTGACACCTTGAACCTTTGTTTCTGTTTATCATGATATTATCGATTGTCCAGTTGCGAGGATATTTGTTTTCTTTACCTTGAGTAGTAATTCATACTGAAGACTGCAATCCTTGAAAAGAACTAAAGAGAAAAAAAGTCAAGCCTTGAGTGGCAATCCTGAAAGAGCCCATGGGGAAAATACTGGATGGCGTAGGAGGCATCAAAGAATATAGAAAGACTCCACAGAGTCACTGTATCAAAAAGAAATAGTTGACATTCAACCATTCAAGAGGTAGCACATGACAAGGAGCCAATGTAAAGGGTCACATGATTTTGTAGTATAGCATTTCATGGTTACAATGCTTTGACCTAAAGTAAAACATTTTAGTTGCAATAATCGAAATGAGAAGGTATGCAGTTTCCAAAATAAAGCAGTAAATTTTTCACTGCCTACCCCAAGAGGGGAGCCATTACAATGATTTCAGTTAAAGAATGTGTAGGATCACTGACATTTGCATTGCATCTGGGAAATATCATGAGTGATATTAGCACTATTATTATCAGGACTGTGGACATAACACTCGTTTTAAATAATGGCACAAAGGCCAGTATGCACGAGATAGGATTTGGAAGGCTATTCCATTTTGATGAACTACTTCTATTGTCGTAGTCATTTCAGTATCCATTTCTTGGACGTCATGGGCAGAATTATGCAAAAAACGTTGAATGTATTTAGTCAGAAACTTAACATGTGCCATTAAATCTTCTAACTCCACTTAAAGTACAAAAATAGATGCTAAACAATTTTTATCATTGAAATCTATATGTGGAGTAATGAAGACTTTAAAAGGGGCTTCAACTGGGAGGGATAAGTACCTTAATATTTGACTGTAGGTCCAGTTCCATCCTATGTTACTTTTGCTGATCACTTTAGGTGAGAGCCAAGGCCAAAGTATAGAGTCACATAAACAAGATGTGCTGTTTGTGCCAAATAGCAAGAATTAGGAATAAACATTCTTATCCTAGGACATAGTGCTATGAGTTACTGAAATAGCTCATTCTTACATTAAACATAGGAAAGAAAACAAACAACGCCCCCTTATTTCTATAAAATAGAACACCATCAATATTCTTATATAAAGTTTATAGTAATTATTTTAGTTTGTTAGCTTAGGAAGGAGCCCCGCTGGTATAATACACTTGGGAGGCTAATCACAAGGCGAACAGTTTTAAACCACAACGGCTCCACAGGAGAAAGATGAAGCTTTCTACTCTGGTAAAAAGTTGCCGTCTCCGAAACCCTAGGTGCGGTTGTTATGAGTCGCTTTCAACTCAATGGCAGTGAGTTTGGTTTGGTTTTTTAAGCCTCAGATAGTTCAATTGAAACCACCAGTAGCTCCATGAGAGAAAATCGGGGCTTTCTTCTCCATAAACAAGGTAAAGTCTCAGAAACCTACTGGGAGTTGCTATGAGTCAGCATTGACTTGATGGCAATGAGGTTTTTTGTTTGTTTGTTTATGGCTAATTTGGGTTCCATATAGTTCTGAATCAGCAACAGTATGAAAACTTCCATCAGTTTCTACACCGATGTTCTAGAAATTTTCATTCAACCCAATGGTATCTATGCTCAAAATATTATAATCCTTATCATCTGATGTAGTTTAGTTTTCTTGAAATATTTTGGCCAGGCATCTTTAGCAAATTAGCAAAATAAAACTTATCTAAAGACAAATATGTAAAAATGGCATGGTTAGCTCATAACAATAATTCTTAAAAGTAAAAGATCTGACCGGAATTATAAAAGTAATGCAAAGCTAAATGCAGTCAACTGAAAACAAAAATTTAGCCAAAAATATCTTTAAACATAATTATTAATCTTATTTCAGCTGGTTTCAGATATAAAACTTAATAATCTTGACACATAATACCAGATAGTCTCTACATACAACAAAAATATGTAAGATTAACAAATCTTTAAACAACTAAATAGCAATCAAATCTCCATAAGTCAGTGCTGTTAATTGCCCAGTTAAAATGATTGGCTTTGATGATACTAGATTCAAATGAAACAAAGTTGTGGCCAAATTAGCAATTGGAACAATGCAATTTTGACACAATATTGTGTGCTTATTGTCTAATATCCGGCACAAATCATTGACATATAAATTTAACCCAAAAGAAACTTGGTATTTCTCCTGACTTGACAAACTTTTGTGTAACAACCTTTTTTCAAAAGGTACATTTATCTTTATAAAAAAAATAAATATTGTGTGGCTTTCCATGAAGTTTCAAAGTTGTCAGGACTTCATCATAGAATACTGATAAATGATATTTAGCTATTTAATTAAAAAATTTAAAAGATGAAATCTTAGCATTTTCTTTTTTCAAAGCTATGTGTCTTCAGTATGAACTGAGGAGTTTATCCTGAGCCACTAAATTCTTGCCTTTGAGATAGATTACACAGTGGGTAATTACATTTGTTTCCCTTAGTTATTAAAGAAAGAAAGCTAATTTTATATGCCATTTTATATTAAAGCTTTTAAAAATTCCCATAAATTAACCTATCAAACTTTGTTGTTAGGTGCTTTTTTGTTTAAGATAATTTTATTAGGGGCTGTTACAACTGTTATAACAATCCATACATCAATGTATCAAGAATATTTGTACATATGTTGCCATCATTATTTTCTAAGCATTTACTTTCTATTTGAGCCCTTGGTATCAGCTCCTTTTTTTTTCCCCTCCCATCCTGCCTCCCACCCTCATGACCTCTTGATACATTATAAATTATTATTATTTCATATCTTACACCGACCGCTGTTTCCCTTTCCCCATGGTTTCTGATGTTCATCCCCCTGGTGTGTGTGTGTGTGTGTGTGTGTGTGTATCTATCATTGGGATGAGTTCTCCCTTCCTCACCTCCTCTCACCACCTTCCCCCTATCCTCCTTGTATCGCTACTTCACTTTCTGCTCCTGAGGGGTTTATCTGACCTGGATTCCATGTGTCGTGAGCTCTAATCTGTAGCTGTGTACATGCTCTGGTGTAGCCCTCAGAAAGGCAGTACTGGGGTCATGTTCGTGGTGGTGGTGGTGGTAGTAAGGAAGCCTCAAAGAACCAGAGGGATATTGTCTGTTTAATCAGTGCTATACTCTTCCCCAGTTGACTCATCCCTTCTTTGTGACCCTCCTGTGAAAGGATGGTCCCATGGTCTACAGATGGGTTTTGCGTCTCTGCTCTGATCTGCCTTGTTCTCAACAATATGCTTTGTTTGTTTGTTTGGGGTCTTCTGATGCCGACTACTTGATCCCATTGATATCTCATGATCACACAGGCTGGTGTGCTTCTTCCATGTGGGCTTGTTGCTTCTCTGCTAGATGGCTGCTTGTTTAACTTCAATCCTTTAAGACCCCAGATGCTATATCTTTTGATAGATGGTTACCATCCGCTTTCTTCACCACATTTTCTTATGCACCCATTTGTCTTCAGCGATCATGCTGGGAGGGTGAGCATAACAGAATGCTAGGTTGTTAAAACAAAGTTTTCTGGCATTGAGGCAGGGCTAGAGTAGAGGCCCAAAGTCCATCCACTACCTCAATGTATTGCCATATGAATATATGTACCTAGACCAGTACCTCTATTTTTATGAATTATTGTATTTACATATGTACACACCTATGTTTATACCTCTATCCATAGCTTTGCTTCCTACATATTTCCTCTATTTCCTTTTACCTTCCTCCTGCCCCACCATTATGCTCACCCTTCTTCTGCCTCTTAGTAATTCCTCTCAGCTAGATTACTGTTGCTCCAGGACCCCCAGGATCTCTATATCCTCTTCATTGTTAATTTTAACTCCCTAGTTGTTCCCCTGTCTGTGGCGTTGTTAGCTCAATACTCCCTTTCCTGCCTCCTCATCTCCCACGTCCCTCCAGAACCATCTGTCTCATTGCTTTCTCCTCAAGTGTGCTTCCTATGCCTACCTTATATAGGCAAACAAACCAACAATAACATAGACAAATCAAAAGATTGAATAAAAAGTGGGGAAAAAAACCCTAGCAAAAAAAACCCCAACAAAAAACCAAGCATACACGAGTCAGTTCCAACTCATAGAACAAACTCTGCCAAATTCTACACCATCTTCACAATTGTTATTCTGTCTGAGCCCATTGTTGCAGCCACAGTGTCAGCCCATCTGCTTAACGGTCTTTTTCTTTTTCGCTGACCTTTTATGTTGTCAAGCACAATGTCCTTTCCAAAAAAAATTTAGGCACAGTAAATAAGAACTTTGACCATATCAGATAAATGACATTAAACCCATCAGAATAAGCTATTTTTAAAGACTACTGTAATCTAATTCAATGATACCATCAGGAGGTAGGAATTTATTAAACTTTCATAAACTTATCTTTTGCATATTTTAATAGAATACTTTAGAGAAACAATTTAGGATAATTTGTTACTTCTAGGGCTTTCTTCTGCCAGTGAAGTGCTGACTTGTGTGTGTTTGTAATGCTGGAAGCTATGCCACTGATATTTCAAATACAAGCAGGGTCACTCATGGTAAACAGGTTTCAGTGGAGTTTCCCCAGAGCCACACAGAAGAAGGAAGAAGCAGTCCACTTCTGAGGGATTAACCACTGCAAACCTTATGATGAGGTTTGTCAGATATAGTGCACAAAGTTGAACCCCTCACCTTGGAAGCGCTTCAAGATACAACTGGGGAAATTTTTTTCATTTACTTGGAGATGTTTACTTGTCAACCATAATGCTGTGGATGTACTAAAGATTTCTGCACCATCATTTGTTGATTGGTCACAAATAACAATGGGAACAAGCATCTATTAATAATTAGAGTGTGGAATGTATGATGTATGATTTTAGGAAGATTAAAATCTTCAAAAAGAAAACAAAATGCACAGAAAAATATCTTAGGAATCAGTGAGCTGAAATGGATTGGTATTGGCCATTTTGACTCAGACAATTGTATGGTTTCCTATACTGGGAATGACAAATTCAAGAGAAAAGGTATCACATTAATTGTCTAAAAGTAACAGTGACTACAAGGAAGACTAGGTAATACAACTATTCAAATTTATTCATCAAACACAAAATCCAGTGATGAAGAAATTGAAGACTTCTACAACCGTCTTCACTCAGAAATGGCTCAAGCATGCAATCAAGATGACTGATGGCTGAAATGCAAAAGTTGGAAACCCAGAGGAAGAACAATGAATAGTTGGCCTTGATGAAGATCACGAGAGAATGTTAGAAGATAAGTGTCTTCTTCATTGCAAATACCTCATTTTGACAACATAAATGGGGCCTAGACACATGTACCTCACCAGCTGGAACAGACTACATCTTTGGAAAGAATGGAGAACTTAATTTCATCAGCCAAAAAGCCAGGCCCCAGCTCTGAAACAGACCATCAATTGTTCATAAACAAGATGAGATTGAAAATGACAAAAAATAAAACAAGCCCATGAGAGCCAAAATATTACCTTCAATTTTGCCCACCTGAATTCAGAGAACATCTCAAGAGAAGATGTGAAGTGTTGAGTGCTAACTGTTGAACACCTGACAAGCTATGGGTGACACCATGGGTATCATACAGGAACAAAGCAAAACATCCTTAAAGAGATCGAAAAGATCAAAGTGAATGTCAGAAGAGCCTCTGAAACTTGCTCTTTCTCATAGACTAGCGAAGGCGCATGGAAGAAATGATGGATTCAAAGAGCTGAATAGAAAATTCAAGGACACTTGAGGAAACAAAGGAAAGCATTATAATACAATGTACAAAGACTAAGAGTAAACGAGCAAGAAGAAAGAACATACTCAGCATATATTTCAAATGGACGGAACTGAGGGGGAAAAATCCAACCCTCACATTGTAATACTTAAGGCTCCTATGGGCAAAATATTGAGCAAAAATATTTGGTTAAACATACAACCACTTCAAGAGGTAGTATATGTTCAAGAACTGGTAGCTTTGAAAATATAAGTTGAAGCTGCACTGAAGGCATTAACCAAATGTAAGGCTACATGAATTGATGGAATATCAACAGAAATGTTTTCAAAAACCGATGCATCACTGGAGGGACTTGTTAATCTATGACAAGAAATAGAAAACAGCTACCTGGCCAACCAGTTGCAAGAGATTCATATGTGTGTCCCTTCCAAGAAAAGATGAACCAACAGAAGAGGAAATTATCAAAAAATATTGCATGCACATAAAATTTTACTGACGTTTAAAACAGTTACAGCAGTAGATCAACAGGAAGCTTCCAGAACTTCACGTTGGATTCAGAAGAGGATATCAAAGGAGGGGTATCAGTGCTGATGTCATATGTATCTTGAGTGAAATCAAGAGAATAGATTAAAGATGTTTGCTTGTGTTTTATTACTTGTATTTTATTGACTATGCAAAAGTATCCAAATGTGTGGATTGCATTAAACTATGGATCACATTGCAATGAATGGGAATTCCTTTCCATTCATCACACAATTTCACTGTGCTCATGTGAAACCTGTACATATGCCAACATGCAGTCATTTGTATAGATCAAGAGAGAGTTTTAGAAGCTAAATGGCTTCTTCATTAAAAATACCTTATTTCCACAACACAAATGGTGACTATATACATGAGCACATTGCATGGTTTAAAATTATGAAAGGTGTACATTACAGTTGTATCCTTTCATTATGCTTATTCAATTTGTATGCTTTGCAAATAATCCCAAGAACATGGACTAAATGAACATGAATATGACATCAACATTGGAGAAAAGCTCATTAGTAATCTGTGTCATCAGATAAAATACCTTGCTTGCTGAAAGCAAAGAAGATTTGAAGCACTTACTGATAAAGATCAATGACTACAGTCTTCGAAATGGATTATAACTCAATGTAAAGAAAACAAAAATGCTTATACCTGGGCCAGTAGAAAACATCATTATAAACAAACAAAAGGTTTAAGTTGGTAAGGATCTTATTTTACTAGGATGCACAATAAACATTTACAGAACCAGCTGTCAAGAGATCAAATGACATAATCTTTTGGCAAATCTGCTTCACTAGATTTTTTTAAGTAGTGAAGAGTAGAGATGTGCCTTTGAGGGCTACAATGTGCCTGACTCGAGTCATGGTATGTTCAATCACCTCACCAACATATGAAAGCTGGATAATAACTAAGGAAGGTTGGAGAAAAATGGAAGGACTTGAATTATGATGTTGAATTATGAAGAATATTATAAGTCTCATGGGTTGCCAGAATAACAAGAAAATTCATCTTACTGGAATGTACAATTAGTACAACCAAATTTCTTCTTAAAAGCGAAGATGATAAGAATTTATTTCAAATACTTCAGACATGTTATCAGGAGAGACTAGCCCCTGGAAAAGAACATGATCCCAATAGAAGATCAGTATAAAAACAAAGATACTGGATGAGATAGTTTGACACAGTTGTTTTAATAGTGGACTCAACATAACAAGTGTGAGAGTGGCCCAGGAAAGAACAATGATTTGAGTGTGAAGTCACTGTGACTCGGAGTCTTCTTGATGGCATCAAAAAACAATCAAAATAAGAAACCCCCACTTTCAGTAAATTTTTCAAACAGATCAATTTACATCAACTTTTTAAAAGCTAAAGACTGAAAGTCCAACTCATTAAAACAGTTGTTAGAAACAGTTTTTCTTGGAAGAGAAAAAAATGTAAGATAGACTGATTCATGAGGGGAAAAGAAGCAAAAGAAAGGAAAACACAAAACTGCCAATCACAGCTTTCTGAGTCAAGACAGAGACTCTAACACAAGATGAGACAGAAAAAGCACATGAATTTACCAGTCTGTGAGGTCAGATCAAAACCGGACTTATATTCAACATCACATAAGACTGATATGGGATACCCAGTTTCTTAAAATGTATACAACATTCTTGGATGAGATAAACTCATTCAATAAGAAAGCAGGTCTTACAGACAGGGGAACAGGTAGGAAATTAAAATCGACAAGGAGGACGTAGAGATGCTGGGGGCTTTTGGAGCAATAGCAATCAAGCTGAGAAGAATTACTAAGAAGCAGAAGTAGTGCAAGCATGATGGTGGGGCAGGAGGAAGGTAAAAGGAAACAGGAATGATCTAGGAAGCAAAGCTGTGGATAGAGGTATAAGCATAGGCATGTACACATGTAAATGCATTAATTCACAAAAATAGAGGTACTGGCCTATGTACATATATGTACATGGCAATACACTGAGGTAGTGGATGGACTTTGGGTCTCTGCTCATACCCTCCCCTCAATGCAAAAACACCTTGTTCTAACAAACTGGCATTCTGTGATGCTTACCCTCCCAACACAATCTCTAAGGACAAAATGGGTGCATAATTGTGGTGAAGAAATCAGTTGGTCCTTGGCTATCAAAAGATCTAGTGTTTGATGTCTTAAAGGCTTGAAGTTAAACAAGCTGCCATCCAGCAGAGAAGTAACAAGCCCACATGGAAGAAGCATACCTGCCTGGGCAATCATGAGGTATCATCAGGACCAGAATACAGGCATCAGAGGATCCCAAACAAACAAACAAACAAACAAACAAACAAAACGTACTGTTGATAATGAGGGGGACTGGAGCAGAGACCCCAAACCCATCTGTAGACAATGGGCCATCCCCTCACAGAAGGGTCACAAGGAAGGGATGAGTCACCAGGGTGCAGTAAAGCACTGATGAAACACATAATATTCCTCTGGTTCCTTGAGGCTTCCTCATGCCTCACTATCATGACCTCAGTACTCCTTTCCACTTTGGGTTAGAGTAGAGCATGTGCACAGGAACAGAAAAAAAAAAGAGAGAGAGAGAGATAGGTTCTCATGACACATGGAATCGGAAACAGGAATGGGAGTAGCAAGAATGGTAGGGGGAAGGTGGAGAAAGAGGGGAGGAAGGGGGAACTGATCGCAACGATGGACACATAACCACACGTCCCCCTCCAGGGGGAAGAACAACAGAAACTGTGGGAGAAGGGAGATAGCAGTCAGTGTAAGATATGAAAATAATAATAATCTATAATTTATTAAGAGGTCGCGAGGGTGGGGGCGGGGAGGGAAGGGAAAAAGAGGAGCTGATACCAAGGGCTCAATAGAAAGTAAATGTCTAGAAAATAATGATGGCAACATTTGTACAAATATACTTAATACAATTGATGTATGGATTGTTATAAGAGCTGTAAAAGCCCCCAATAAAATGATCTTTTAATTAAAAAAAATTAAAAGCAGACCATAGACAAATTATCTTACCAGAGTTTCACAGAGGGATTTTTTTGTTCAAATCTTTTGACTAAAAATTAGCATTAAACAAAAGTTCTCCCCTCCCCAAAAATTCAAATGTAAAGTACTTTTTCCCAAATTGATCACTGAGCATCTGAATTACTTCAAGTATATTTAGCTTATAGCATTTTATAATACGCATCTCAAAGCAGCATTCCAGTCGGGAAAAAAATCCAGCCTTTTTTTATCAAGGATGTTACGAATCTTATTCCCTTATATTTAATTTTGTTTTTCTATAATTACTAGCAGGGTGTCGGCTGCCTGTTCGGCGAGTGCTTTGTTTCACAGTGCGTCTCTGTTCCACGAGAGTTTTTGAAGCTGATTGGTAGCCTAGTGCTCGGCACATCTCATGTGCAAGCCTATCCTGCACTGGTGTCTTTTGGTTGGTGTTGA
Source organism: Echinops telfairi (assembly GCF_000313985.2). Classification (NCBI taxonomy): domain Eukaryota; kingdom Metazoa; phylum Chordata; class Mammalia; order Afrosoricida; family Tenrecidae; genus Echinops; species Echinops telfairi. Next base: position 37,419,556 of record NW_022103968.1, read on the forward strand.
GGTATGGTATAATGGCCTCTAAGATTCTCAGTCCATGCGTATGTGTTTTTGTGCCTTAAATACTCTGGGGTTCCTTAATAACAATAAAATCTGGATCTCGTGAATCTAATCATTCTGCCAACTAGAGACTTATTTTAAACCTTAAATAGTCTAAACTGTTCTCTAAAAAAGTACCCTAAACAGTCACTGATTTTCCAAACTGTCTTAAGGAATGCTATGCCAAACAAAAACATGCATAATAAGAGACTATAATATTAGTTCATATAGGATGAGCAGGAGTCCCAGAGGTGGCTCCAAATCTCCTTTAGACACAGCATTTGTAATTCTGTATAACAGTTATAACAAACTTTTACTTGCAAGAAAAAAAGTCCACAATTAAATTATAAGATCTATCAAACAAGGGAGCAGAGCTTAGATTGGAGTTATATTTATTTTTCTTTCTACCTTAAATGATTCCTGAAAATTTGTGGAGATGGCGAGTCCAAAGCAGCTCACCAGGTACCATGCCTGTGCTCAGCAGCTGCATTGGGCATCATGAAAGGTAATGCATAGAGAGGTCCCACTTCTGGCACCAGAAATGTCAAAGAAGAAAAACTTGTTCTGCATTAGCAGTAAAAGAAACACATTTTATAGAGGTATAAGATGGCTTGCATTGGACAGTGATATGTAAAAATACAAAGCCCACCATCATTCAATCAGAGAGGGGTCTGTATACCATATACATTGAGAACAAAGGAATGCAAACCTCATCCTCCTGACTAGAATGGTAAGTGGTGGTTACGGATTCAGTTATATATGATGTCTTAAGCTGAGTTCTCTTGAGAAGCAAAACTAGTGAAGCTTCTATCAAGAATCTTATATCAAAGAAATGGTTTATATGGTTAAGGAGGCAGGAAAGTCCCAAATCTGTGGGTCCATTGTCAAGCTGGAAGTTTCTTATGATATATGCAGCTGCAGGGGTTGAAGAGCAAACAATTGGCAAGCCAGATGGCAGTCTTCTGTCTGCAGAGACGATTGGTAGGTAAGATGATCTAAGATTGGCAGGTAAAACGTCAGGCTGCTGATAACTCCTAGAAACAGCAGGTAATGCAGCAGCCTGGTTGCTCAAGCTCAAAGAACTGGAGGTTGGATGATGAACATGATGCAGGATCCAGGTCCAGAAAAAGTGAGCAAGTTTTTCCATATCATCCATAAATACTGGAAGCAGATGACACCTCAGAAAAGATCTCATAATGGGGCCTTACTAGGTCTTAACTGCCAAACCATTAAAAACACCTGCCCCCCGCCCCCCAGAAGAATTTATTTCAAAGGACAGCATTGAATCTGCAGCTCTGGGAGAGGGACATATCTGATCAAAGCACATGGGAGCAGATGAAGGGGTAGGAGGAGAGAGTGGAGCACATCCTGGCCCACCAGGCCTTGAGGACGATATTCACTGCTCAAAGCAGCCAGTGCACAGAGAGGACCACATGGCCGGCCCCACTATGAGACACAACATCCCTCATTGACCCATAACCCTACAGGGGACAACACTGGAGGCACAGTGTGGGAATTGTGCCCGATCTGATCCCACCACACTGAGGCAAAACACTAAGGGGGTGCAACAGAAGAGCAAGGGAATGGAGTGGCGAGGTCCCCAGGGAATGCTGAAGGAGGACTTCGGGGCCAGGGCGTGGTGCCCCAACAGACTGTACTGGAAAACACTTCTAAAGGCCAACAAATAGTCCTTGAACTAACTACAAGGTTTTCTTTCGTGTTTTGTTTTGTTGTCATTGGTTTATTGTTGTATATTACTGCTTGGTTTTGCTCTGTCTTGTTTTTGTGCATGTTATTATCTCTGCAGGTCTGTCTAAATAAGATAGGCTGGATGAA
>NW_022103968.1:37423166-37427565 GCF_000313985.2 Echinops telfairi
GCTTTACACAATTGATGTATGTATGGATTGTGATAAGAGCTGTATGAGCCCCTAATAAAACTATTTAAAAAAAAGAAAAGAAAATCCTGGCCCCGCCAAGTTAGCACAAAATCTGAACTAATAGTTTTGAACTCTTGTCAAAATGGCACCTGCACACCTCTCCTTAAATCATACATAATCTTTAAGTAAAGACCATCATAAAGTCTTACTTGCACCTAATGTGATACACCTAACATGGTTATTACTAAAGAAGCCTTAACCCCCCTTACATATTATATTTTATAAGCATTAACTCCCCCGTACATATTATATTTTATAAGCATTAACCCCCCTTACATAGTATATTTCATAAGTGAAAAAACAAAATTATTTGATGCCTACATACAAGGAGGAAATACTTTTAACAATTACAGCCCTTGTTTCCACAACAGATCATGTGGTTGTAGTTGATATTTGGAATTACCATCTTCTACCATGGGAACCAAGTGGTGTAGTGGTTTTGTGTTGGGCTGCTGACTGGAAGGTCAGCAGTTTGAAACCACAAGTTGCTCTGTGGGAGAAAGATGAGGCCTTCTACTCTGTAAAGAGTTAACAAACTCGAAACACAGGGCAGGTTTACCTTGTCCTATAAGGTCTCTATATGTAGAAATGACCTGATGGCAGTGAGTTGTTTTTCCTTTTTACCCCAACACCCATTTATACTCATTTTGCCCTCGGCAAATACCTCACTTCATCACAGTCCTTTGCCTGGTGGGGTGACCAAACCTTCATTCCCCAAGAGTCTAGACCATTAGTAGTCATGTCATAATTGGAGTTCTATCCTGTACCATTAGCTTTAATTACAGACCATGGTAGTACTACGAAATGTTCTAAGAATCTCTTGGATTTCAGACATAGTTTCTTCTATCTTCATTATGTAATATTAACCTGATTTCCCTTTGCTAATCAGGATCAACCACACCCCCTAATACAGTAACTCCCATTTTTTGCCTGGTTGGATAAAGAATCTAAAGTGGCTAGGTGGTGTTCTTAATTTCCAGTTCAATGGAATCGGTGTCGTCTCCAGGTAGGACTATTCCTCCCCATCGTAAGAACATAGGATCACAGGGTAAGAATGAACAATTCTGTGAGTCGGTCACTGGGAGTATTAGTGAATGGTGGCACATCCCTTCATTTCTGGGCCCAGGAATTGTGGCTACAGAAGAAACAGCACCGAGCTTGGAATCGAGGTCAGCGCATACACAGCTTCCTGAAGAACATTGAGGCAACCCTGAAAAGTTTTGCCACAGCTGGCTCTGTAATTTGGTCTTTAGAAGGTCATTCTATAATTCTATAATGCCAGTTGTTTCAGGATGATGGGGAAGCAGTGAATTGCATGAACCCATTCCACCACTTCATTTGCCGTGACTCTTTTGATCTGAGGAGATGCTGTGTGGGATGTCTTGCCAGTGGATAAAGATTCTGTAAGCCCGTGGATGGTAGTTTTGGCAGAAATATTATATTTAGGAAAAGCAAATTCATTTCCAGAGTATATATTCCAGTAAATACAAAATGCTACCCTTCCCATAATGGAAGTGGTCCTATGTAGTCAATTTTTCATCAATTTTTTTCATTGATCTCTCCTGAGTAATGATCTCATCTCATATCTTGGATTTATTGTTGGTTTCTGCTGCTTGTAGATTGGGCATTCAGCAGTGGCAGTAGCCGAGTCAACCTTAGGCAGTGGAAGTCCAAGCCTAAGCATAACCTCAATTCCTGCCACCATGGCCACTTTGTTTGTGAGCCTATTGGGTAATGCCAGGGGTGGTTTGGGAAAGAGGATGACTAATTTGCACAGAATGTGTCATGCTGTCTCCTAACTGTGAAACTTATCTCGTGCTGAGTTCACCCTTTGGTGAGCAAATATGCCCTGTTTGGCCCATTTCTGGGAGCCACATACCTCCATAGATATTCTCCACATTTCCTTGTTACTAATTTTTAATCATACTCCTTCCAGATTCCTGACCATGCAGCCAAACCATTAGCCACAGCCCATGAATCAATGTACAGTCACATAGCTGGTCATTTCTTTTTCTATGAAAAACCAGGTGCATAGCTGCAAGTTCTGTACATTGGGAGGAATTCCCTTCACAGCTGTCCTTCAGGCAATCCCATAAATGGGATGTTCGTCGCTGCTGTCCACTTTTCAGTAGTGCCTGCATATCCCGCAGAGCCATCTGTAAACAAAGCATGTCTTTTCTCTCCCTCAGTCAATTGATCATAAGGAGCTCCCCATGGGGCCATAGCAGCAGACTGGAAGAGGGGAGGTTAAATGACAGGAGTGGAGATTATGGGCATTTGGGCTCTTCCTCATGTAATTTATTTGTACTTTCGGGTCTTGCTCAACCCCAGTCTCCTACATAACACTTCTATTTGATGATGCTGTGCTGTTGTGCATGTACAACTTTATGAATTTGTGGGTCAGACAAAACTCAGTTCATGATGGACAGCTCAAGCTTTATGGTCCTTTGGTGACCCATGGTGAGTAGCATCTTTACTCAGGCCCCAAATAAATCAAACATTGTTTTCTAAAGGAGAATTGTTATCTGCAGAGGATGGGAACGCTTTGCCCCCAAATCTGAAGGCTCTGCACTTTCGTTCACCAATAAGGGCCTGCCAAAGACTCCAAACTGCATCTCTCTCTGGTACAGACATTTCACGCATCACTGAGTCTGCTGGATCCTATGGCCTCAGTGCAGAGCTGTTTGTATGGCAGCCTGAAATTGTCGCAGAGCCATTTCTCATTCTGAGCTCCACTCAAAACTAGCAGCTTTTCAAGCCATTGACAAATGGCTCCGCATAGCACACTCTCATGTGGAATATGTTGCCTCCTAAATCCAAAGAGACCCACCTGGTATTGTGACACCTTGTTAGTTGTGGGCGTGGCCAGATGCAATAGATTATTCTTCATGTAAGTGGGAATACCTTGAGATACCAGCTACTGTTGGACCTCTGGAAATTTCACTGAATGGATAGTGTCACAATTATTGTTGGTTTAATTTCCTACCCTCCAGCACACAGATGGGGGGAGAAAGGAAGGCTTCCTATTCCCGTAACGAATTGTTGTTATGTGCCATTGAGCTAGTTTCCATCCAGAGCGACCTTATGCACAATAGAAGGAAATACAGCTCAGTCCTGCATCATCCTCACAATTGTTCCTGTGCTTGCGCCCATTGTTGTAGGCAGGGGGTCGACACATCTACCTGAGGGCCTTCCTCCTTTTTTCTGCCCTTCCACATTACCCAGCGTGATGTCCTTCTCCGGGGACTGATCTCTCCTAACAACATATCCAAAGTATGTAAGATGAAGTCTTGCCATCCTTGCCTCAAAAGAGCACTTTGGCCACACTTCTTTCAAGACAGACTTGTTAGTCCTTTTAACAGTCCATGGGACTTTCAATATTTCTTCTCCAGCAATAAAATTCAACATGTCAATTTTTCTTTGGTCTTAAAATGCATATGAGACAACAGAAAAATACCATGGTTTGAGTAAGCCATACCTTAGTCCTCAAAGTAACAGTCTTACTGTTCAGTATTCTAATGAGGTTTTGTGGGCAGATTTACCCAAGACAATGAGTCTTTTGAACATGGATTGTGGATCCACGTCAGACAAAATCCTTGACTACTTCCATCTTTTCTCCATTTATCATGATGCTATTTATTAACCCAGTTTTAAGGATTTTGGTCTTCTTTATATTGAGTTGTAATCCAAACTGAAGGCTGCCATCCTTGATTTCATCAGCAAGTGTTTCAAGTCCTCCTCACTTTCAGCAAGCAAGGACGTGTTATCTGTGTATTGCAGGTTGTTGATAAGCCTTCCTCCAATCCTTACACCACATTCTTCTTCATATAAGTCAGCTGCGCTCATGATTTGTTCAGACAGAGTGATTAAGTATGGTGACAGGATGCAGCACTCACACACTCCTTTTCTGAGCTTAAAGCACGCAATATTTCCTTGTTCTGTTTGCACTACTGCCTTTTGAGCCATGTACAAGTTCTACATGAGCACAATGAAGTGTTCTGGAATTCCCATTCTTTTCATGGCTATCCATAGTTTGTTTGGATCCACACAGTCAAATGCCCTGGCTTAGTCAATAAGACACAAGTAAATATATTTCTTGTACTCCCTGCTTTCAGCCAAGATCCATCTGACATCACCAATGACATCAACAAGGACTTGCTTCAAGTCCTCTTCTGAATCCAGCCTAAACCTCTCGCCTCTCCCTGTCAATGGACTACTGCAACCATTACTGGGTGATCTTTTTTTAAAAAAAAAAAATTATTGGGGGCTCGTACAATTCTCATCACAATCCATACATACATCCATTGTGTCAAGCACATATGCACATTTGTTGCCCTCA
>NW_022103968.1:37428468-37459959 GCF_000313985.2 Echinops telfairi
ACCCCAGATGCTATATCTTTTGATAGCCGGGCACCATTAGCTCTCTTCACCACATTTGCTTATGCACATGTGTGTCTTCAGTGATTGTGTCAGTAAAGCGGGCACCCACTTATATGATTTTCAGTTCTTTGATGTCTGATAATTGATCCCTTCTGCACCTCGTGGTCAGACAGGCTGGTGTGCTTCTTCTATGTGGGCTTTGATGCTTCTCCGCTAGATGGCCGCTTGTTTGCCTTTAAGCCTTTAAGACCCCCGACGCTATATCTTTTGGTAGCCGGGCAACATCAGCTTTCTTCACTGCCTTTGCTTATGTTCACATTTTTCTTCAGCAATCGTGTCGGGAAGGTGTGCATCCTGGAATGTATTGGGTGAACTTAAGTAAAATATTACTTGCATCTGATATCAATTATATTGCTCTATAATTTGCATATTCTGTTGAGTTACTTTCCTTTAAAATAGGCAAAAATATGGATTTTTCCCAGTCAGTTCGCCAAGTAGCTATCTTCCAATTTACGGGCAGAGAGGAGTGAGTGCTTCCAGTGCTTCATCAGCTTGTTGAAGCATTTCAATTGATATTTCATCAATGCCTGGAGCCATGGGGATTTTAAGTCTTCAATACCAAACTACTGAAAATACCAGTCTAGCCAAATTGATACAAAACCATAACGATCACAAGTGTGTATAGTTATGCATGATTCCAGTCAGTTATACATGATTGTAGTCATGAATAATTTTTTTCCATGAATACTTAGATTTTTACACATTCTTACTAAATAGTCTACATTATGACTTTTTGTTTCCAGGTAATAAATGTTGGCTCCCCAATTCTTTCATCTGACTTAAAAGATTTGAAGCTTTTAGGTTTACACTTTCCCTATGTTAAATAATACTCAAACCCATAGTGATGTTAAGATGTAATTTATGTTGTGTTTAAAGGGAACAATTTTTGCTTAATACAATAGAAAACTATTGAATATTAATCCGATGACATGTGCCTCTCCATGAACTACCAAATGCTATTGAGAGCAGTGAAAGAATTATCTTAGGTGATTTTAATTTAGATTATTAAAACATTTCCATAGGCATAGAGGTCTGAGTTGATTAAACTTTGAGCTTATCTGATTAAAGCACTTATGACAGTAGAAGTTACAGGAAAATACTTCAATTGATTAGATAATTATGAATAAATAGGGAAGGCTCTGGCTTTGAAATTTGTTTAAATTGTTTAAGCGATTGATACCTGAGGGAATTAAGCAGTGAGATGGTTTTGACGTCACAGTGTGCTGCTAGAGCCTTTGGAAACAGGTCGCTTCATTCTATGTCTGATGCTATTAATCAGGAGATCTTCCCTAGTTGTTTTTGAAGCATTGTTTATTTAGCTTAAGAAATAAAAAGGTAGATCTGAAAATATGAAATTTAACTAATAGAAAAGTTTGACAAATTGAATATTAAAAGTCTAGAGTCTGTAGCTTCCTTTCCTCTGAAACTTTTAATGAAGTTTCCTAGCAAAGGTGTCCTTTGGGGGGCGCGGGGTCTAGTGGGAGGGGTATGGTAAACTAAGGGCATGGTAGAGTGTATTTGGCCTTATTCCTAGATTGGCAACTACGGGCATAGAAAACTAGCTAGTTTTTGATAAAGATATCCATTGTTCCAAGATAGTAATGTTTTCAAATACATGTTCTTAGGCCGAAAATATGCACCCGCCCACCCTTAAGGAGCAGTCCTAAAGGCTTTACCATAAGAGATGTCTCATACATTCACAGTCCAATATATCCATTTACATATAAATCTGTTGTTCGAACCCATCAAGTAGTATTATACAGTCATCAATGCTATCAGCTCCCTATTCACCCCCTACCCGCCCCCCCTTCCCATACCCTTAGGGAACCATTACTCCTATTTCTATTTCTGAAGGATTATCTATATTGGCTTGAATGTATCAAACCATCTTAAATATACAAATGAACATATACAAGTCTAACATAATTAATGAGATAAAATAAAATGGCTTTGAAACAAAACAAAACAAAAACCCTTCAAAACCATTAAACAAACAAACAAACTCAAACTCACTACCATCAAGTCAATTCTAAATTACAGTAACTCTATAGGACAGGCTAGAACTACTCCTGTGGGTTTCTGAGACTGAAAGTCTTTACAGGAGTCGAAAGCTTCCTCTTTCTCCCTCAGAATGGCTGGTGGGCTTTTACCTGCTGACCTTGAGGTTAGCAGCCCACATGTAAACACTATGCCAGCCTAAAAGTCTTTCAGAAAAGTAATCCTAAAATATGATTTATCTCAGACTTGTGATTTCTTTCATTTTAATCATTTTATTGGGGGCTTGTACAACTCTTATCACAATCCACACATACATCCATTGTGTCAAGCACTTTTATACATTTGTTTCCATCATCATTCTCAAGACATTTACTTTCTACTTGAGCCCTTGGTATCAGCTCATTTTTTCCCCTCCCTCCCCACTCTCCCTTCCCCCATGAACCCTTGACAATTTATAAATTATTATTATTTTGTCATATCTTACATCATCCGATGTCTCCCTTCACCCACGTCTCCACTGTCTGTCCTCTAGGGAGGAGGCTATATGTAGATCTTTGTAATCTGTTCCCCCTTTGTCCCTCACCTTCCCTCCAGCCTCCCGGCATCACCACTCTCACCATTGGTCCTGAGGGGTTCATCTGTCTTGGATTCCCTGTGTTTCCAGTTCCTATCTGTACCAGTGTACATCCTCCGGTCCAGCTGGATTTATAAGGTAGAATTGGGATCATGATAGTGGCGGGGGTGAGGGGGGGAAGCATTTAGGAACCAGGAACTAGAGGAAAATTGCATATTTCATACTTGCTACACTGCACCCTGATTGGCTGGTCTCCTCCCAGCGACCATTCTGCAAGGGGATGTCCAATTGCCCACAGATCGGCCCTGGGTCCCCCCTCTGCACTCCCCCTCATTTACAATGCTATGAATTTTTTGGTCTTTGATGCCTGATACCTGATCCCTTTGTTACCTTGTGATCTCACAAGCTGGTGTGCTACTTCCATGTGGGCTTTGTTGTTTCTCATTTAGATGGCAGCTTGTTTTTATCTTCAAGCCTATAGGACCCCAGACTCTATATCTTTTGATAGCCAAGCACCATCAGATTTCTTCACCACATTTGCTTATGTACCCACTTCTATATAGAAACAATTTTGTCAGAGAAGTTAGTCTGTGTGTTCTCAGATTCAGGAAATGGGTAGGAAAAAATAGTACTTGAGTGCTAAAACAGAGTTTATATCATTTAATCTTCACAGGAACTCTAGAAATTTATTATTTTGTGGAGTCACACTTTCTGTAAAATTTAACTTTAGAGTCAGTACATAAAATTAAGGCCATTCCCAATTCTTTAAATTGCCCATAAAGTAAACATTGTTTCAGGTATGCAAACATGTAGACTACAGTAATAAGTATGTACCATAATGTACACTATAGAATTTGTAGGCAAAGAGAAATGTTGCAAAATTTTTAATTAAGATGGAAAGACAAAATTATAACAAATAGTCGACCCTCCTGGGCACATGCTCATAGAATGGAATGGCAGCACATTCAAATTGTTATTTTCCTCTGTCTCCAAAGCCTTTGTATCTAAATAGTTGATTGAATTCTTTAATTTAAATATTTACAAGATATGATTCCATTGAAATCTCATCTTATTGAAGAAAGCTGAGGCTTTGGGTGGTTACATAAATCCCCAAGGCCATAGAGCAAGGAAGAGCAAGTCAAAGGTTGCTTTTTAGATTTTTAAGCCAAGCTTCCTTCTAACTCCGTGGACACCTGGGTGTCAACAATTGTTTACACTTGGTTGGTATTAGAAAGGTAGGCATCAAGGAAGAAAAAGACCTGCAGAATTTTCTGTAGAGATTATTGCCAAGAAAACCTCATGAAGTTGTTGTACTCTGTAGCACACAGGGTCTTCATGAGTAGGAAACAACTTGACAGCCCAATACAACAACAATCATGGTGTCATGTTCCTGCGCATTCAACTTTGATTGCTTCAGGAGCACTTCTCCAAGTTCATTAAATTTTTCTTGGCACATGACTAACAGGGCTGCTTTGAGCATTCTATATACAGCCATACCATGATTTTCCTATCTCTATTTTATATTCCCATCTCTATTTTACATTTATTCAAAGAATTTATTAAGCATGGATCATGTACTAAAGTGTTTCAAGACACAGAAGATACAGCAGCTATTAAATTTCGATACCTTATTGATTATGCACATTATTATGTGTGATAGTTAGGATTTACATCAATGCAGTGTACGTATGTGAAGGTATGGATTAAGCAGGTTCCAGCCTAGTGATTCTTCTGTGGAGGTATGGATGACTTTTCAATAAAGGAGACACTGAGGACACTGAGGATATATATATCCTGGGGTTTGTTTCTCTAGAAAAGTCAACAAACACTGATTTTTTGTAGTTTTATTAATATTCAGAAGTTTATTAATTAAGCAAATGCTTGTGCTATCAGATATTTGCTATTTTTAAATGGAAAGAAAGCACTAAATACTCCTGTACATTTTTCTATGTAAAGAAACACTTCACATCTTCATGTAGTACAAATAATAAGCTGATTTGGTATTTGGAAGAGTTTATTTGGAAGCCTAGAACCATACATTTATTAACTAATTTTTGTTCATTTATCAAAATATATTCATTTTTAAAATAGTGGATTAAAGCTTAAGTTTCTGAGTATTAAGATTACAAAAGACTGTGGTCTACGGTGAAACCCCTCAATCCATTTATGAGCCTTCACCATAAATCCAGCCTCCATCACATTCCATCTGGTCTATTCTCACAGAGGACAGCTTTGCCTTCAGGCAGAGTGCTTTAGAAAGTAGAGTACTATCATTCCCTTAGCTGCCCCCAAGGAAGTGGCATAGCCCTTGGTGACATGCCTCTGTGTGCCCTAAATGGAAATTGGGTGCTAAGGTCATGTGGTCATGCTTCACATCCCAACTGCCTTGGTTGGAAGGGCCTGAGCCAATCCTGTAAGCTTCTCTGTTTAATATAATGTACATGTCTCAAACATAATTCTATTCCCACTCCTGCACTGAAGTCCCACCTGTAACTGTGGTGTATTGGTCTGCATCCAGTCCTACTTTCACGATAGTTCCCTTGACCTTCCCATGTCCTTTTAAAGTCTCTGGATCTCTGCAAGCCCTTGGATGCCCTTACAATAATGTGCTAATAGTCTCCCTTGTCCAAATGATGTACGCTTGTCTTCCTCTTATATTTTCTAGCTTAAGACTTAATAAATGTTATACTTAAGTTATATTTGAGATTTGGGTCAATTTTGTACCCTAAACAATAGTCAATTTATTGTAATTCTTTTAAAAAAAAATTATTTTATTGGGGGCTCATACAATTCTTATCACAATCCATCCATCCATCCATCCATTGTGTCAAGCACATATGTACATTTGTTGCCCTCATCATTCTCAAAACATTTGCCTTCCATTTTAGCCCTTAATATCAGTTACTCATTTTCCCCCTTCCTCCCCCACTTCCTTCCCCAATGAACCCTTCATAGTTCATAAATTATTACAGTTTTGGCGTAAGTTACACTGTCGATGTCTCCCTCCGCCCTCCTCTCTGCTGTCCATCCCCCAGGGAGGAGGTCACTTTTGTACCCTAAACAATAGTTAATTTATTGTAATTCTTAAGGAATTATGAGTGTGTGTGTGTGTGTGTGTATGTGTGAGAGAGAGAGAGAGACAGACAGACAGACAAAGAGACAGAGAGAGAGGTTGGACAGGATCTCCCACTTTTATTTGGGAGGATCAAAATTGAAAAGCCACATATAAGGGCTTCATCAAGTTGAAAATGAAACATAGATGTCAAGTATTATGTTAGTGTAAAATATTAAAACCATCTTTGTAAGCCCATTTTATGATATAAGTCTAAACTCTGGAACAGAACAAAGCATGATGGGCGAGAGCACAAGGTGTGAAGTCCAACAAACTGGGTTGGATTACCTGCTCAACCAATTACTGGCTGTGTGCGTGGTGCGTGTATTTAATCTTCCTGTGTTTAACTTTATCATGTGTACAGCGTGGATGACAATAATGCCATCTTTTAAGAACGTTGTGAGGATTGAATCAGATAATACATGTATAATATTTACAGCGATATTTGGCATATAGAAAGCCACTAATACAATAAATAGAGAAAACATTTAAGTGCTCAAGGATTTCATTTTTCTTTTTTTTCTTTTATTTTTCTTGAATCTATAATCAATGTCTCGGGAAGCAGCAGTCGAAGAATCAAATGACAAATCGCAATGGGAAAATCTGCTATAAAAGATCTTGAAATGTTAAAAAGCAAAAGCGTCACTTTGAAGACTGAAGTGGATTTTGACCTAACTGATGCACTTCGGAGAAAGACATCGTACTTGGTAGAGCAGAAACTCAATAAAGCAGAGGAAGACCTCAGTGAGATGGATCGATGTCAGGTGCTCTCGAGTTGGTTCTGACTCAGTGACACTAGGTACAACAGAAGGGAATGTGGCCTGGTTTACGCCATCCTCACTGCTGTTCTTATGTTTGAGTCCACTGCTGCAGTCGCTCTGTCAATCCATCTCCTTGAGGGCATTCTTCTTTTTCACTGCGCCTCTCCTTTACCAAGCATGATGTCCTTTTCCAGGGACTGGTCTCTCCTAACAACATGTCCAAAGTCTATAAGATGAAGTCTCACCATCCTTGCTTCTAAGGAGCACTCTGATCTTACTTCTTCCGAGACAGACTTGTTTGTCCTTTTGGAAGTTCATGTTACTTTCAATATTCTTCTCTGGCATGTCAGTTCAAGTGCATCAATTCCTCTTTGATCTTTCTTACTTAGTGACCCGCTTTCACATGAATATGAGACAACCATGGCTTGGATCAGGCATATCTTGGTCCTTGAAGTAACTTCCTTGCTTTGCAGTACTCTAAGGAGATCATGTGTAGCAGATTTTCCCAAGGCAAGTTTTTTGATCTCTTGAATGCTGCTTCCATGAGCATTGATGGTGGATCCAAGGAAGACAAAATCCTTGACAACTTCAATCTTGTCTTTATTTATCATGATGCTACCTACTGGTCCAGTTGTGAGGAGTTTGGTCTACTTTTCATTGAGTCACAATCCATACAGAAGGCTGCAATCTTCATTTCTCATCAGCAAGTGCTTCATTTTCAACAAGCAGGATGTATCTGTACATAGCAGGTTGTTAATAGCCTTCTTCCAATTCTGATACTATTCTCTTCTTCATATAACCAGCTGCTCTTATGATTTGCTCAGCATACAAATTGATTAAGTATGGTGAGAGTATATAAACCTATCTCATACCCTTTCTGATTTTAAACCAGTAGTATTTCCTTTTTTCTGTTTACACATGTACAAGTTGAGCCATGTACAAGTTCCACACGAGCAAAATGAAGTGTTCTGGAATGCCCACTCTTTTCAAAGCTGTCTGTAGTTTGTTATGATCCACACAGTCAAATGTCTTGGCTTCATCAATAAAATATGAATAAATTAATAGACACGCATATGGGTATCAGAAAGAGCTTTATATAAACAAGCAGCCATCTAGCTCAGAAGCACAACAAAGCCCACATGGAAGAAGCACAACAGCCTGTGTGATCATGAGGTGTCGATGGGATCAGGTATCAAAGACCCAAAACAAAACAAACAAAAAGTATATCAATGAGAATGAGAGGGAGGGCAGAGTGGAGACCCAAAGCCCATCAGTAGTCAATTGGACACCCCCAGTCAAAACAGTCACAAGGAAGAGAAGAGCCAGTCAGCGTACAGGATAGCACTGATGAAACACACAACCTTCCTCTGGTTCTATAATGATGCTTCCTCTCCTCCCCACCCCACTACCATGACCCCAATGCTATCTTAAAAATCTGGGTAGAATAGAACATGAATGCTAGTACAGATAAGAGCTTGCAACACAGGGAATCCAGAACAGATAACCCCCTCAGAACCAATAAGGGAAGCAGCAATACTAGGAGGGTAAGGGTTGGGGTGGGGGGAGCAAGGGGGAAACCAATCACAATGATTGATGTATAATTCCATCCCAGGGGGACAAACAGCAGAAAAGTGGGTGAAATGAGACAGCAGTCAGTGTGAGACAATGAAAAAAAAAAGAATAATTTATAAATTATCAAGGGGGCATGGGAGAGAGATGGGGAGGGAGGGAGGAGAAAAATAAGGAGCTGATGCCAGGGGCTCAAGTAGAAAGAAAATGTTTTGAAAAAGATAATGACAACATATATACAGATATGTTTGACAAAACGGACATATGTGTGGATTGTGAAAAGAGCTGTAAGAGCCCCCAATAAAATGATTTAAAAAAAAGAAAGAGCTTTATATACAAGAACAGTTGAATATTGAGAAAACATCCCAACCCAGTCCAGATCAAGTTCATAAATCCGAAAGTAGCCCATATGTCCAATACAAATCTAAAAAGTCCTCTTCAGACTCATGAAACACATGCAATGACACCGAATGCAGGGAGATCACAGGCCATTGTGCCATTGTGTGGAAAGTCTTGTGGACCCAGTGGCGTTGTAAGCATCTCAGCACTGGGAGGGGTCTCCACATGGCTTTTCTAGCTCAGGGCACTAGAGTAATTCTATAAGGGAGTCAGCCTAGAGAAAGTGTATCTCTTGCCCCCAAGGAGGAAATACAGGAGTTCCCAGAATCCTCAGGAGAAGGCCATGCCCACACAGAGATCTCATTGGTGATAGAAAGATTGAGAGGCTAGACTCCACTCCTACACTCTTAATCCTCAAATTGACACCAGATTATATAACTACCACAGTCTGGGTTGACTAGAGAAACAAATTCATAGACACACACACATGTGCATAAGGAAGAGCTTTATGTAAAAGGTTTTGAAAAGATTGTATAACAGTAGTGCATTTGCAACAAAAAAGGCCTGATTTGTGGCAGTTGGGGACTGGTTTTGATACCATGACAATGCAACTGCTCACGCAGCCATCTCAGTGTGCCAGTTTTGGGCAAAAAATGATCATGCCTCTCTTCCACCATGTGCCTTATTCACCAGACCTCGCTCTGTGCAACTTCTTTTTGTTTCCGCGAATGATGAGGGGCACGAAAGGACAGCGATTTGACAGCGTAGAAGAGGTGAACAATAAAATGAGGGAGGTGCTGTCAGCCATCCAAACGGATGAATTTGAAAAATGTTTCCAAGAATGGAATCGCAGATTTGACAAATGTATTAACTGTAATGGAGAGTACTTTGAAAGTGATAAGGCTGTTTGAAAAAAAAAGTTAAGTACATACCTTTGGGAAAAATATTCCAGATTTATTTTGGTACCCCCTTGTATTCTGCTTCCATACATTAGACCTTCAGTATCTGACAGTTCAGAAGCTATGCATAAGGTTTTCAGTGGCTACTTCCTTTGACGTGAGCAGTTAGGTCCTTCATAGTCTGTTCTTAGTCTGGAATGCAGTTGAAACCTGATCACTGCTGGCAATGGAAATACCAGTGACACGGCTTCCAGGCTCACAGTCACACACCAGCCACCACAGAACGACAAGCTGACAAGAGTAGGGGTGGTGGATTGACATAGTGATGGCAGTAATGGGCTCAAAGATAGATAGGAATGATTGCGAGGGTGGTGCAGGCTGAGGAATGTTTCATTCTGTTTTACAGAGGGTGGCTATAAGAAGGCACCGAGTCAACGGCACAGCCACAACAATCCAGCAATAAATGTTATACATGTTACTGATTGTTATTTTTATATTATTCTAAATAGGTATCACCTGGTATTGGGCAGCCTGCACATTATGTTGAAAATGAGTGATGTCAAGAACAGAGCTCCTATTAAGGTTGATGATATAATCTGGGAGCAGCAGTTAGGAGTGCTGGATGAACAACACAATAAATATAATTCATATCACTTAATTGTTTATGTTAGGAGAAAGAGGGGGTTTTCTACTCCCTTAAAGAGTTACACTCTTGGAAAATCACAGGGCAGTTTTACCCTATCCTATAGGATTTTTGTGAGTCAGAATCAACTTGATGGCAGTGAGTTTTAACTGTGTATGTGAAGATTGTTGAAATGTCAAAGGTTATTACATATTTACCACATATAAAAGAGAATACAGTGTTTAGGGAAAAAACTTATCTTACAATTCTGCTTTCAGGGTCCCTTAGGTTTGTATAAAGTGGAAGTGCTTTTGCTTTCTCAGAGACCGATATGCTTGGGAGACGAGGATTTGGTGGGTAGGCAATGCATAGGACAATGATAAAACCTCAAGAGGAGTTGTCACGAGGGCAGCAACTTCTTTTAATATTTTACATGTATATAAAGCTTCATACAGCAGAGCCAAGTAGCAGCAGTCTGCTCAAAATTCTAATAAGTGATATTTCAGGATCTATAAAGCAACCCACTAGTAAGATGATCCTGCCTTTTTTCTTTCCATGGCTGGTTTAACCCAAATACCCAGAGGTTCTGGAAGAGTTCATTGATATGCATCTGTAAGAAAGTAGACTGTGGGAATCACTGTGTTCTAGACAAGGTCTGGGCTGGTATTTCTCTCTAGTGACTGAGCCTGGTCTGCTAGACAAAGGCTACTGTGGCCATCCTGGAGCTTCTTCCTTGGCAAATTATTGATTGCTTCAGCCTTGAAGTTTGGAGGAAAAAACCTTCTCCTGTTCTTTTTGGCATCTGTCTTAGCGGTTCTCCAGAGATGCAAAATTACTGAAGCTTATCTACATATGTATACAAGGTGGTGATTCGATTTTATGTCAACTTGACAGTACCTGTGTGGAGGCGGGGGTGGAGTTCAATCTGTCCATTAGGTGATAGCCTGGTGATGCTTCCTTGGGGTGTGGCCATTTAATGAGAGACAGGGAGTGTGCTTAGACTGTGTCCACCTCCAGGAGTGGCCCCCCGTGGACAGCCAACCTTGGGTACTGTTGATGCCCTGTCATGTTCCCTAAACCTGGATCCACGTGATTCTGTACACAGCAGCCTGTGAGTTCCCTGATTTCTACTTCACCTTTTGGCTTAATCAGCCTATAGCTCTCTGAATCTGGAAAAGGCATCAGCTAGCACTGAACCCATGCACTTGAATTGGATTGGTTTGGGACACCTTCTTGATATAAAATTACTTCTTGATATAAAGTTCTTTCTTATACATATATGAATGCCACTGATTTTGTTTCTCTAGACTATCCAGCCTGACCTACACATATAGAGATTTATTTCACGGACATGGCTCCAAGTCTGTGGGTCGGCTGTCAGTTTGGAGGCATCTCCTGAATGATGTGGCTGCACCAGCTGATGAACCCAATGGCTGCAGGTCAGACAGCAGGCTATGGGTTGTAGAGGTTCACGACTTCCAGGGTCAGTTGGCGACAGGCAGGCTACTGACTCAACTCCAAAGAACTGGAGGGCAGAAAATTATAAACGGGATACAGGATCCAGAGCAAGAAAAAAGCAAGAGTTTGCCAGAAAGTTTGTGTATATTGGAAGCAGTCAAACCCCAAAGGAAACTACATTTTAATTAGTTGGCTGTTCATAAATTTTAAAAAATGGAAGTGATTCCATTATGCCACATCTAATCATGAAGGATGATTATATCATAACCGTTGAACCACTGAAGCTCATGGCCCAGCCAAATTGATACCAACTTGAAACAGAGGAACTTTATTTTGTTTACAGCTCTTAATGAAACCTCCTAGGTAGCTTTCCTGATTAATGAATGATTAGTGGACACTCACACCTTTAAAGGGCTGACTCACAGGGACATGCTTAATAGTGATATACTATTTTCAATTCAAACTCAATTTGGGAGCTATGATTTATGCCCTAAAGCTAAGAATTAAAATCTTTCTTTCTGCTGAAAAAAGGATTCAGACCAGGAATACGGAAACAAACAGAGGTAGAAGAATCAGAGAGTATATTTTCTTTTCTTTTTTTGAGGTTAAGAGCAGCTTTATTAGGGCAGGGAAAGAGCTCCCGGGAGGGAAGGGAGAGCAGAGACAGGGACAGGAGCATCTTGAGCTCCAGGGCAGGTTCCGAGACCCAACGAGTTAGGTCAGGGAAATCGCTGAGAGTATCTTTTCTTAGGAAAACCCATTCATGCATTTTCTGTAAGAGTTTGTGCTTAAGTAACTATCATACTAAAAGATCCAGGGTGGTGTAGTGGTTATGAGTTGGGTTGTAACCTGCAAGGTCTGCAGTTCAAAGCCACAAGGTACTCCATGGGAGAAAGACCAGGCAGTCTACAGCCAAAACCAGTTACAATCTCAGATACTCACCGGGCCAGTTCTACTTTGTCTTATAAGGTCACTATGAGTCTGTATCTACTTGTTGGCAATGAGTTTGGTTTTGGTATTACAAAACAGATTTCCTTATAAGCTGGGATCAGCCATTCTCATAAAATTATCTTTATAAAGTCCTGTGTTAGATAATTTTCCATTCACTGTGACAGTCAGTTATCTGCCATTGGTCATGACGAAATTATCTGTATAAGTTAATATTTTTGCATTCCAAGAAAAACGGTCATGAAAAAGATCTTTAATTCATGAACAGTGCTGCCCTAACATGTCTGGATAGCTACCTATTATCTTAACAGTTCTTAGTTTCCAAAAATAACCAGATATTAAGCAATTTGTAATTTAAAAGCAAATTAAGTTCCAATATAGTTTCTTGTTATCTCTTCAAGCTTCATTGGGCTACTAACCACAAGGTCAGCAGTTTGAACTCACCAGCTGCTCTCTGGGAGAAAGAGGGGGCTTTCTACTCCCATTAAGAGTTACCATCTCAGAAACCCACAGGGTCAATGCTATCCTGCCCTATCGGGTCACTAGGAGCCCTGGTGGCATAGTGGTTATGTGTTGGCTCCCATCTGAAAGGTCAGCTGTTTGAAACCACCAGTAGCTCTGCATGAGGAAGGCAGGGCTTTCTACTCCCATAAACAATGACAGTCTCAGAAACTCACAGGGGCAATTCTACCCTGCCCTATAGGGTTGCTATGAGTCTGTTCTATGGCAGTGAGCTTGATTTTTCTTTGAGGGGAAGTTGTCTGACAATGCTCCTCTGCTATCTGTAAGGTTTTCAGCTCTAATGGTACAGTTATCTATTAGGCTGCTAACAACAAGGTCAGCAGTTCGAATCCAAAGCTGAGGTTTGCTACTCCTGTAAACAGCTAGAGTCTCATGAACCCATAGGGGCAGCTCTATGCTGTCCTGTAGGGTTGTTTTGAGTTGTTATGGACTTCGTTTGTTTTGGATTTCCTCCTAAGCGGACAGCTTATTCATTCTTTTTACTATGTTCTTAGTCCGGAAGCTCTGCTGAAACCTGTGCACTTTGGATGACCTCGCTGGTACTTGAAATACCTGTGACATAGTGTCTAGCATCATGCTACCACAGAAACCATTGCAGTAGGATAAACTGACAGCTAAGTGGGTCAGGTGCACCTGACCCAAGCCATGATATTTTCAGTCATCTCTGATGCATGTGAAAGTTGGATAATGAATAAAAAGGACTGAAGAAATATCGATCCATGAACTGATTATATGCTGGAAAAGAATATGGGGAGTATTTTGACTGCCACAAGAACTAACAAATCTATCTTGGAAAAAGTATAAACAAAATGATCCTTAGAAATGATGGTGAGATTTTGTCTCACATACTTTTGACATGTGTGGTAGCTACGTAAGAGTGAAGGAATGGGTTAAGATAGTTTTTTTGTGCCAACATGACTCCTGTATGAACATGTGAGCAGAGGTTAGCCTGTCAGGCCACAACTTGATTGCAGGGTAAACGAGATAAATGGCTCTTCAAGTTTGGCCTCTTCCTCTTTCTTCCTGCAATTGGGCCACACTCTCTCTCTGCCTTCACATGCCAAACTGAACCCTGGAGATGTGTCCACAGCCATTGGATCCATAAGACTTTGCACCCACTGGCCTGTGATCTGCCTTCATTATTACATGTGTCTTCATGAGTCTGAAGAGATTTATGGACTAGAATTAGATTTATGGACTAATAATAGACTTGATCTAGACTGGGCTTGGATGTGTTCCTAATACACAATTACTTCTTGATATTACGCTCTTAGACATAAATGCGCATCCCTAGATTTTTTGCTCTAGTCAACCCAGCCTAACACAGCGTGCTATAAGGAGAGGCTGGAAAAGGACAGCATGCCTGATAAAGAAGAGGGACGGGAAAAGAGGAAGACCCTGGACAAGCGGGATTGATCCCGTGATTGCAACAATGGTCTCAAACATAAGACCAGCGATGAGTGGGGCACGGAGCTGGGACGTGTTTTGTTCTGGTGCAGGAGGGCTGCGATGAGCCGAATCCGACTCAGTGGCATCTAACAACAGCAGCGACAAAAGGGAAAGGGAAGCATGAACTCGATCAATAATGTCACACCTGCCTATAAATGGCTTTCATAGGAACTCTAAGAAATAAAATCTGTCTATGATTCAGCTCGGTGAAGTCTGAGATTGGCTATCAGATTGTTTGTTTTGTTTCATGTGTGTGTGAGGGGGTTCTTCTACGTTTTCTTTCTTCTATTCATTAAGTCACACCTCATCTTATTCCACACAGAATTTGAGAAAATTCTCATTAACGTGTTCTACGCTTTCCTCGGCGGCAGGGTTATAAGGCGGAGAAGAGTGATGGCTTTGCCGATGCTGCTGCTTGTTCATTTCCTCCAGGACCTTCAAGAGGCAGAGAGTGACTCATGGAGCGCTCAGTGCCTCTGCTTCCCTTTACCAGGGGCCATGCGTCACAGTGAGCGCACAGGAAGGGAGCCCCTCACCTTGAGCTCTCCGAAGAGTTACTTCTATCTTTTCATCTAGATAATGGGATGAGATGTCTGCCTGAGATTGTTCCTGAGGCATTAAAGTTGATCATCAATATGCCAGAGCTTGGTCACACGGGTCTAAAAGGGTGCTGCTATATCCCACTACATGTGTGTAGCAGGTCTACAGGGGAGCGCCACATAACCTCAGGCCCCTTCTTCCCACTAGTTAAAAGGAGGCTTGTACTTTCCTACTTTGATACAAGTATAAACAGTAGATGGTCGTTTAGGTAGGGCAGACCCACCAACAGTCCACTGCTCTCGTAAACAAAAGGGAACTTTTAACTTTAACTTATGTTAAAATAAGTGAAGGGCACTTTTGGGGGGCTCCTATTCTGTGCTTGTGATATTGCTTAAGCCTGGAAAGAACTTGTCAGTAAGAATGCACTATCTGTCCCCTTCACGGAGGTGTACATGGAGGAGGCATAGAGGGAGGACGTCTCTGGACCAGGATACCATGACTGAGAGGGGCAGGTTTACATCGAACACACCAGACTTCTTCTCTGCATATCCTTTGGATTATAATCAACCCGTGGTAACCGTTTGAATAAAAGTTTAGCATTTCTGGTTTAATATGCCTTCTAAAAGCACTTTAACCTTCTTCCCTCCATTAAAGCACATCAGAAGCAATAGAAATAATGAACACCAGGAGAGGGTGTGGAAAGCCAAAAATCTTCATATTCAATGGAACAACAAAATGGTCACCACTCCAATCTAGAATTTAGGAGGTATTCCTGCCCCACACTCTGTTTTGGACACACACACCCCCCCCAAAAAAAAAAAAAACTAAACTAAAAAAAACATGGGTCATGAGAGCTGAAGCAAACAACTTTCCCTAAAAGATCACAATCCTGGAGACCTCTCCTACAATTTTAAGACATCTGCAGATGTGGCAGGACACAGCACACACTAAGTGAGGGATGTCCTTCACGAGAACTCCAGTTTCACAATTTTCAAAGGCAGGGGTGGCATTTCTAAAAGAGGGATCTCATGGACACTCCTTTAACTAAGATTCAGCATCCTAGCCAGACTGGCAGGTGGAGGGGAGGCAGTGGGAGGAGGGGTAAAGAAACAGTGTTCAGTAAATCACATTATAGAACAGACTTGACTGTCAGCAGCACTTAATGTCAGAGACAAAGGGGAGACAATGAATTGCAAACAGTTAGATCTGCCCACCTTTGAACTTCCCCTCTGGCAGACTTGAGCTGACATGTTCTCCCCCTATCCCAGGACATTGTCCTCGCCTGGTTCCTCATCTCCTAGTCAGAATGTGTTGCAGTGTTTTAATCTCTAGCGTGCAGGAGTGGAATCAGGAGGACTGGGAAGGAGCAGAGCAGCGAAGGATGTGGTTCAGATCCTTGTTCTTCTATTCCGATCCTTGTTCTTCTCTATTTAGGTATTGGAAGTGTGAGTCAGAAGAAAGTATGTGGATAAGCAGCTTAATTGATTGTATGACTAGTGGCACAGATTTGTTCTGAAAGGCTGTAATACTCAAACTCCAAATCCCAATATTAGAAATTTTTATACACTTAACGCTGCCTACGGCATAATTCTGAGTATGATTCATTCTCTTTCTCCCAGGCATGCCTTTCAATTACACATCTCTTGGTTCTAACTAATTTTGTCCCTGTTTATCTCTGGGTTTATTATTCACTAACTGCCTTCATTACCATTTCAGTATTTCACTAGGGACAAGGAAATATTCCATGGCAATGCCAAATAGCACTGAGCAGAAATGTTATTTCCATGAACGCTCATCAATTTGGAGAGCTGAAGAGAGGGAGACTGAGAGGGGTCTGTTTGCTTATGCTTTTAGGAGTGGTGGGACCATAGCAGACATTGTACATTTTCTAGTCTCTTTTTTTATCTATATGTTGTACCAGCAAGAAATGTTGGAGATGGGCAACACTGGCAAGTGAATGAAGGTATTGAGATGGATGTTTCTTTTTTCATTCTGATTAACATTTGGAGCTTAACATATTCATGAGTCCTTTTAGTCCACCCTGTGAGTAGTGACAGAGTTGGTGAGAGTGTGAACAAAATAATAATTCTATATTTATATTGCAGACTGCCCTAGCTAAGACTCTTCCTCCCACATTATTCTTTAGAAAAGTGTGGATCCCATTTAATGAACAATGCCTGTTTTTGTTTTAAAGAAAGGAGATGAAAAAAATACTTCACAAAAATAAACAAAAACCCCGGCAAATAAGACTGCATATTTTCAAAGAAATACAATTCCCTAAAAAAAAAAAAAAAAGAGCTCAAAGGGTTCTAAGAATACATATAATACATCAGGCAGAAAATGACTTGCGTGTCAATAGAATTTAAGAAAGAACTGCAAGAAAATAAAATAATTACAGAGATGAGCATGCGTTAGAAGCAACAACAACACCAAAATAAATAACACCGAAAACACAGCCAGAGATATATGTACTGGATATACTTGAAAAAATTATAGTAACAAAATGGGAGGAAAAACCCCCAGAATATTTAAAAGTTTATAAAGAAGTGATTAAACTGAAAGACGGAGAAAGGACAAGCAACCTAAGTATAATCGATTTTCCTGAAGAAAAGAACAGAATAAACGTGGTAGTTACATAGTTTCATAGCAACTTGATAGATAAGCATGAGGGTGGAGTCTAGCCTGTCAATTAGATCACAGCCTGATGAAGCCTCCTTGTGGGCGTGGTCTTCTCATGAGGATTCTGGGAACTTCCTTTCTTTCTCCCAGGAGGCTGGCCACCCACTGCCTCTGCTTCACCTTCCTGTTGAGGAGGCACACAGAGAGCTGGGGGAGCCAGTGCTGAGACACTTCCACCAGCATTGGACCCAGAAGGCTTTCCACCCACTGCAGGCTTGTGATTTTCTTGCATTCAGCATCATTGCATGTGCTGTGTGAATCTGAGGAGGAATTTATTGGACATATGGGCTAATATCACACTTTTGGACTTGATCTGGACTGGGCTGGGATGTTTTCTCAATATACAATTGCTCTTTGATATAAACTCTCTCTTACACACATATGAGGGTCTCTGGATTTGTTTCTCTAGTCAGTCCGGACCAACACATTACATGTGTTAAAGGGACACCTTCAGAGATATTTACCTTTCACAAAAGAAATACTTACTATAGGGTATGTGTGGGGCTGCTAGCTGCAAGGTCAGCAATTTGAAACCACCAGTATCCGAGAATGATGGGGCTCTCTACTTCCATAAAGAGTTACAGTCTTGGCAACTCACAGGGGAAGTTCTGTTATGTCCAATGGAGTAGCTCTAAGTTGACATTGACTTGATGGTACTGAGTTGGTTTTTTAAAAATATAACTTTAGACATAGGAGACACCATGTTGGACAAAACTCTAATAGAAGACAACGTTCCTCCCGGAGGATGTGCACTGGCACAGACAGGAACTGGAAATACAGTGAACCCAGGACAGATGAACCCCCCAGGACCAGTGGAGAGAATGGCAATGGCGGGAGGGTGGAGGGAAGGAGAGGGAGAAAGGGGGAACAGAGGACAAGGTCTACATGTGGCCTCTTCCCTGGGGGACGGACAGCAGAGAAGTGGGTGAGGGAGACGTTGGATGGGTAAGATACGATAAAATAATAATAAATTATAAATTATCAGGGGAGAAGGGAGAGGGGGAGCGGGGAGGGAGGGGGACAAATGAGATGACACCAAGAGCTCAAGTGGAAAGCAGGTGTTGTGAGAATGATGAAGTCAACGTATGTACTAATGTGCCGGACACAAATGACGTATGTACAGATTGTGATGAGTTGTATGAGGCCCTAATAAAATGATTATTTAATTAAAAAAAAATACAACGTCCTCAACTAAATGTTACTGCTTTTTCCAGCTGTCATCAAGTCGACCTTGACTCATGGACAAGAGAGGAATCTGTATGGTTCTGTTTTTGAGTGGAGTGTTGTACGTATGCTGTAATAGTGCTTAAATTCCCAGCACCCTGGTTTGCAAATGATTATGCATGACAGTGGAACCCCAAAATCTATTTGCAGAGTTCCCAAGTAGAATAAGCCTTCACTGAATTCCAGGGGCATGGATAACCCTGCCGTCAGGTAGGGTACATTCGGAAGTGGGGTACCTCAACCCTTCTCCAGCCAGCCGTTCCCTCTTCGGTAGTCCCACCTCTAACTGCGATTTAGTGACCTGCCATCACTCACTAATTCCTGAGTTTCTTTTGTTCCATGTTTCCTTTAACTGGAGTCCTGACTGTGAATCCTTGGACACCATTATGACCTTGCGCTAATGGCCTTCCTCATCTGGATGACCTGTTTGTGTCTTTGTCTCTTTTAAGACTTAATAAATGGTCTCTTTACATTGTATTTGAGATGGGGGTCTCTTTTGTATCCCAAAACAATGACTCTCTGATAAGTTCAAGCAATTTATGTTGCTATTAGGTGCTATTGATTAGGCTCCTTCTCATAGTGCCGCTAAGTACAACAGAATGAGTGCTGCTGTTCCCTTGTCCTTACGATTGTTGTTTGAACGCTTTGTTGCAGCCACTGTATCACGTTATCTCATCCAGGGTCTTCCCGTTTCACTGACCTTCTACTTTATCAAACAGTATGACCTTTTCCAAGGATTAGCCTCTCCTGATAACAAGTACTATATTTGTGTGACAAAGTCTCAATGTTTTCACTTCTTTTGAAAAAAAAATCACTTTATTGGGGACTTGTACAGCTCTTATCACAATCCATCCATCTATCCATCCATCCATTGTGTCAAATACATTTGTTGCCATCATCATTTTCAAAACATTTTTCTTTCTACTTGAGTCCTTGGTATCAGCTCATTTCCCCCCTCCGGCCCCGCCTTCCCGCATGAACCCTTGATAATGTATAAATTATTATTATTTTTTCATGTCTTATATTGACTGATGTCTCCTTTCACCCACTTTTCTGTTGTCTATCCCCCTGGGAAGGGTTTATATGTAGATCATTGTGATTGGTTCCCCATTTCTCCCCCACACCTTTCCCTTCCCCTCTTGGTATCACTACTCTCATTACTGGTCCACCATTTTTGGTGTCAATTTGTTGTAAAGAACTGTGGTACCTTGTGTGTTGCTATGATGCTGGAAGCTATGTCACCGGTATTTCAAATGCCAGAAGAGTCACCCAATGTGAGGGGATTTGTCAGACTAAGAATAGAAAACAAAGAAGGAATTGAGTGCCCTCTTCGGAGGAAGTAGCTGCTGAAAACTTTATGCATGGCTTCAAAACATTTTCAGCTACTGAAGGCCTAAGGAAAAGAAGCAGAACATTGCCAGAGATAGTGCCAAGGGATGGGCCCCTCTGGTCTGAGGGTACTTAAAATGTGACTGAGGAGGAGCGGCTGTATTAGAGTGGAGTTGATCATGGTGACATGAGAGGGGCAACGCTGATGGGAGTGGGGTCTTCTGGATCTTCATTTGCTGATGGGCACAGCTCAAGGTAGGGAGAAACAGCTGTGGGGAGCTGACTACAATCATCTACATATAACCCCCTCCCAGGGGGACAGACAACAGAAAAGTGGGTGAAGGGAGACATCAGTCAGTGTAAGACATGAAAAAATTATAATAATTTATAAATTATCAAGGGTTCATGAGGGAGAGAGGGAAAGAAATGAGGAGCTCATACCAAGGGCTTAAGTAGAAAGAAAATGCTTTGAAAATGATGTTGGCAACACATGTATAAATGTGCTTGACACAATGGATGCATGTATGGATTGTGTTAAGAGCTGTACAAGCCCCCAGTAAAATGATAATAATAATAATGATAATGGGGGGGAGCAGAAACAGCTACAAAACTCTGCTAAAATAAGAATGTGGGATGTGTGAAGTATGAATCTAGGAAAATTGGAAGTCATTAAAAAATGAAATGCATAAAGATCAATAGCCTAGGCATTCGTGATCTGAAATGGACTGGTATTGGCTCTTTTGATTCAGAAAAACATATGCTTTACTACGCTAGGAATAACAAAATCAAGGAAGATGGTGTAGCATTCATTGTTAAAAAAGATATTGCAAAATCAACCTTGAGGTACGATGCTGTCTGTGATAGGATTATAACTATCTGCCTTCAGCAATCTAATCAATATGATTATTTAAATTTATGTGCCAACCACAAAAGCTAGTGATGAAGAAATAGAAGGTTTCTACCAACGACTTTAGTCAGATATTGATAAAAAATGCAATCAAATGAATTGATAATTATTGGCCATGGAATGCAAAGTTGAAAACAAAGAGGAAGGAATCATTGGAAAAATAAGGACTCGGTGATAGAAACAAAGCTGGAAATTGCATGACACAATTTTGCAAACCCAAAGACTTGTTCATAGCAAATAGAGTTTTTCAACAACACAAATGGTGAACCTGTACGTGGACTTCTCCAGAAGGCATATACTGAAATCAAATGAACTACTTCTGTGGGAAGAGAAGTTCCATAGCAGCAGCTAAAACGAGGCTGGGGCTGACGGTAGAACAAACCATCAGTTTCTCATATGTAAGTTCAGGATAGAGCTGAAGAAAATGAAAACAAATCCATTAGATCTCAAATACGACCTTGAATCTGTACCACCTGAATTTTGAGAACATCTCAAGAACAGATGTAACACACTGAACATTAATGACAGAAGACATGATGAGCTGTGGAAAGACATTAAGAATATCATACATGAAGAAAGCAAAACATCACTAAAAAGACAAGAAGAATGAAAAGATAAAAATGATGTCAGAAGAGACTCTGAAACTTGCTCTTAATCACAGAATAACTAAAGCAAATGGAAGAAATGATGAAGTCAGAGCTGAATATAAAATTTCAAAGGGCAGCTTGAGAAGACAAAATCAAATATAATGAAATGTGTTGAGACTTGGAATTAGAAAACCAAAACATGCTCAGCATATCGGAAATGGAAAGAATTCAAGAAAAAATTCTAGCCTTGAGTTGCAATATTGAAAAGATTCAATGGGTAAAATATTGAATGATGCAGAAAATGTCAAAAGAAGATGGAAAGAACACACAGAATCACGGCACTAAAACAGAACTAGTAGATTTCACCATTTCAGGAGGTAGGATCTGAGCAAGAACCAATGGTGCTGAAGGAAGAAGTTCAAGGTGCATTGAAAGCATTAACCAAAAACAAGGCTCTAGGAATTGATGGACTACCAGCTGAAATGTTTCAACAAGATGATGAAGCCCTGCACTGAGACACTCACTCGTCTATGCCAGGAAGCTTGGAAGAGAGCTAGTTGGCCAACTGACTGGAAGAGATTCATATGTGACCCAACCAAATGCTCAAACTATAGAACAATATTCAAATTATAGTGCTCATATCACATACCAGTAAAACTTTTTGAATATCACCCAACAATGGTTGCAGCAGTACA
The DNA here is from genome assembly GCF_000313985.2 of Echinops telfairi. Classification (NCBI taxonomy): domain Eukaryota; kingdom Metazoa; phylum Chordata; class Mammalia; order Afrosoricida; family Tenrecidae; genus Echinops; species Echinops telfairi. The sequence continues at coordinate 37,450,741 of NW_022103968.1, forward strand.
TTGACAGACAGCTGCCAGAGGTTCAGGTTAGATTCAGGAGAGGAAGTGGATCAAGGGATAGCATTCTGATGTCCGATGGATCTTGATGGAAAGCAGAGAATACCAGAAAGATGTTTAATTGTGTTTTACTGACTAAGTCAAGGTATTGGACTGTTTGAATCCTAACAAAGTATGGATAACTTTGAAAAGAATGGGAATTCCAGAACAAGTGTGCTCATGTGGAACCTGTACATGGATTAAGAGGTATTTGTGAGAACAGGACTAGGGAATGCTGCATGGTTTAAAATAAGGAAAGATTTGCATCACAGTTGTATCCTATCACCATACTTATTTAATCTGAATACTGAACAAATAACCAGAGAAGATGGATGATATGAAGAAAAATGTGGCATTAGGATTTGAGGAAGTTTTTTTTCCAGTAAATCATTTTACTGGGGGCTCTTACATATATTACAACAAACCATACATTCATTATCTCAAGTGGACATGTACAATTATTGGCATCAACAATTTCCATACATTATCTTTCTTAGAGGAAGGTTTTTTTTTTTAACAAACTGTGATACACAAGATGAAAATTAGAGGGACGTGAAACACTTGTTGATGAAGATCAAGGATTTCAGCCCTCAGTATGGATTACAACTCAATGTAAAGAAGACAAAATCCTCACAACTGGATCAATAGGTAACATCAAGATAAATGGAGAAAAGTTGGAGGTTGTCCAGGATTTTGTTTTCCTTGGATCAATGATCATTGGCCGTAAAGCAATAGTCAAGAGATACAAATATAAGTTGAATTAAATAAATCTGCTACATAAGACTTCTTTAAAGTATTAAAAAGCAAGCATGTTACTTTGAGGCCTAAAGTTCATCTGGTCCAAGCCATGGTACTTTCACTGCACCTCATATGCATGTAAAACATTGTGTGTTAGTCTGGGTAAACTAGAGAAACAAATCTACAGAGACTCATCTTTTATATATATATATGAGAGAGTTTTATATAAAGGGTAAGTGTACATTAAGAAAGCATCCCAACCCAGTGCTATCCAAGCCCATAAGTCCAACATTAACCCATATGTCTGACACCAATCTACAAAGTCTGCCTCAATCTCACAAAACACACACAATGATGCCGAATGCAGGAGGAAAGCTGAGTCAGTGAAAGGGTAATCATCTCAGTGTTGGCAGGGGTCCCCACATGGCTGCTCCAGCACCCAGGGCTGCATCAGGGTAGGTTCATGTGGCTTCTCCTCAGGGATGTCTTGCAGGAAGTGAGCCTTGCCAGCTGAATCAGGGAACTGGCTAAGGCAGCTGCACCTTGGTCCGACCATCAGAAAGCAGGAGACCCAAGAACTAGAAAGGTGAGGCTCACTGGTCCATTTATCTCTCTGCCCTTCAATTAACCCCACATGTGTTTATCGGCCAGGTTGGCACAATAAACCTTAACTCTCTCACTTGGATGTTGAATAAGGATGGAAGCATTTGTATTGTAGGCTGAAGAGTAGTATTGAAAGTATAATGGACTGTTAAAAGGAAAATCAAATCTGTCTTGAAAGAAGTACAGCCAGAGTGCTCCTCAGAGGCAAGGAGGGTGAGACTTCATCTTACATACTTTGAATATGTTGTCAGGAGAGACCAGTCCCTGGGGAAGGACATCATGATTGGGAAAGTAAAGAGGAAGGGAAAGAGGAAGGTCCTCAAGGAAGTGGCTTGAATGCTCAAGGAAGTGCAACAATGGGCTCAAGCACTGGAACAATGGTGAGGATGGTACAGGACTTGACTTGGCGGTGTCTCAGCCATTTCATTCATGGTTTGAGCCCAACGCTATGGCTTCTAACAACAATAACAACAATGAGACTAAGAAGGAGGAGTAGGCTGTCCACTTCAGAGGCATTAGCCACTGAAAATCCTATGAAGACCACTGGAACATTGTCAGTCACTAAAACGTAATGAACAGAAGCAGGATGGTGTCCGAGACAGTGCCAGACTACGAGCCCCTCAGGTTGCAAGGCACCCCAAATATGGCTGAGGAAGAGGTGCTTCCTCAAAGCAGAGTTGTCCATAATGAAGGGAACAGAATTAACCTGTGTCTCAAAATGTGAAGAAACAGCTTCCAAAATCTATTAGAAATCCAAACAGGAAATGTGCTAAGTATAAATCTCAGAAAATTGGAAGTCATCAAAAATTAAAGAGCACAGGGGGGTAGGGGGGAGGAGATGAGTCACTTAGGGTTCAGTATAGCAATAATGAAACCCACAACATTCCTCTAGTTCTTAAATGCTTCCTCCCCCCAACTACCATGACCCCAATTCTACCTTGCAAACCTGGTTAGACCAGAGGATGCACAGCGGTACAGATGGGAATTGGAAACGCAGGGAATCTAGGACAGATGAACCCCTCAGGACCAGGGGTGACAGTGGCGATACCAGGAGGGAAGGGGGGGGTGTAGAAAAGGGGAATTGATCACAGGGAGCTACATATAACCTCTTCTCTGGGGGATGGGCAGCAGAGGGGTGGATGAAGGGAGACGCCGAGCAGTGTAAGATAAGATATAATAATAATTTATAAATTATTAAGGGGTTGGGGAGGGGAAAAAAGGAAAATGAGCTGATTCCGGGAACCCAAGAGGAAAGCGAATTTTGGGAATGATGAGGGCAACAAATGTATAGGTGTGCTTTACACAATTGATCTATGTATTGTGATGAATTGCATGAGCCCCAATAAAATGATTAAATTAAAAAAAAATGAAAGAGCGCATAAAGATGAATATCCTAGGTATTAATAAATTGAAATGGTCTGGCATTGGCCATTTTGAATCAGAAAATCATATGGTCTACTCTGCTGGGAATGACACAATCGAGAGGAATGACACTGAGCTTCTAGGTTTAAAAGGACATTTCAAGATCTATTATGCAGAATGATGATGGCAACGAATGTACAGATGTGCTCAACACAATGGATAGATGTATGTGTGGATTGTGATAAGAGTTGTACGAGCCCCCAATAAAATGATTTAAAAAAAAGAAAAGATCTATTATGAAGTACAATGCTGTCTGTGATAGGAAAATGTCTGTCTACCTTCAAGGAAATGTGGTCAATTATTATTCCAATTTATGGACCAACCATTAAGGCTAGTGAGGAAGAAATTGAAGAATTCTACCAATGTCATCAGTCAGAAATTGATCACACTTGTAATCAAGATACATCGATAATTATTGGCGATTGGAATGAAAAAGTTGGAAACAAAGAGGAAGGAATAGTCATCGGAAGATGTGATCTTGGTTACAGAAATGAAGCTGGAGAGCTCATGCGAGAATTTTGTAAGATTAACGACCTGTTTGTTCATAGCAAATACCTTTTGGAACAAAACAAAAGACAACTATATATACACATGGACCTCTTCAGAGGGAATACACGGACATCAAATAGACTACATCTTTGGGAAGAGACAATGGAGAGGCTCAATATCAGCAGCTAAAACTCTATGAATGTTTGCTTTATACATTAAAAATGCGCCCCAGTTCTATTTTATCCTCATTGCCACTGGTAAGGTCAAGTGTGCTGTAGCCTCTAGATATTTTGAGTGCTTTCTAACTTAGGAGGTTCATCTTCCAGCCTGCTATTGAACAATGTACTGTTGTAATCAATAGGGATTTAATTGGTTCATTTTCAGAATTAGAGTACTAGTAATCTACTAGGCTTTTCTTCCTAGTCTGCCTTAGTCTGGGTGCTCTACTGAAATCTGTGCACCGTGGGGGGCCCTGTTGCTATTTGAAATATCAATAGTATAGTTTTCTGTATCATAGTAATACTCAAAGCACCAAATAAGCACAGCAGACTGCAAATAAAGACAGTTTATAGAAAGAAAAAAAAGACTTTATATAAAATGTTTAGATTTAAGATTTATCTGGGCTAAGTAATCAAACATTAGCCATGAAGAAAATTTTAATAAGCAGAAAATGCAAATTTTATACAAAGGTTAAAACATATGTGGTCTTATGCTTCTTAATAGCACAATTCAGTGCCTGAAAAAATTAGAGACTATCTACCAGTATCTTCTTGGCCATCTTAATCTAATAGAAATTTAAAAAACAGGCAGTCTAAATTATATGATCTCTTTCAGCCCAAATTGAAAAAGATCAGCTTGATTGACAAAATTAATCACATAAAAAATGTAATGATGGTGTCATGGTGTAAAGTGATGGTGGCATCTATGTCCCAAATACCCACGCTGTACATCCTAACCTCTATATTTATAAATGAAAGCGTCCTGGTGGCCCAGTGACGAAGCGCTCGGCTGCTAACTAAAGAGTTGGTCATTCGCACTCCCCAGGGAGCTCCGCAGGAGAAGATGCGGCAGTCTGCTTCAGTAAAGAGTTCAGTCTTGGAAACCCCAAGAGCCCAGTCTCTGTCTCTTGGGGTGATTATGACTAAAAGGCAATGTGTTTAATTTTTCACTTGTGGAGATAGCCCAATTTCCGGGACAGAATTTTCTTTGTTATATTAATGAGACCATACCAACGTCGAGTGTCTTTAAACAATCACTTTTGAGATATAAAAAGAGGATTTCCCCCAGAGTGGATATAGAATCTTTCCCTAGATCTGGCATACTGAATGCAGACTTCTGTCCACTTCGGCTGTGAGAAAATAAATTTTTGTTTGTTAAAGCCATCCACTTGTGGAATTTCTAGCATAGCAGCAGCAAACTGAAATAATGGGAAATTATGACTCTCGGGTAGATTAGAATGTTTTCCACTTGGGCGTGTAAAGATAACGATATACGTGATACAGAGTGTGAATGAGGGAGAGAGGGTGGGAAGAAGGATAAGTATGTTAATTTCCATATTTTTCAAAGCAGAGAAATAATAAATATTAACTATTCATGTAAGTAGAAAATAATTCCAAGCACAATTAAATAAAATAACCATATGTTCTTCATTTTGGGAACACTTTACAAATGAAATCTCTTGTACATAAATATTAATTTGAGACTTAATAATTTTGCAATTGTTCTTCAATACCTTCTGGTAAAATTAATGACTAAAATCCACAGAGGAGAAGTGTATCTTGCTCATGACATAGGCGCTACAATGAGCCTGCTCCTGTTGTTCGGGGCTGTGGAGATGGTTTTGACTCAGGGCAACCCTGCATGGCACAACGCGAGCCACGGCCTGGTAAATTACACTTGGTCTAGTTTTTCTATGAAAAGTCTAACTTAGGAAGAGGCATGGTGGTAAAGGTCACTGAGGCTTACTTAATTCAACACAGTCAACTGATCTCTCGCTTTGGAAGAGGTCACTATTTTCTTATCTGAATTTCTCGGTACATATATTTGGGGTTATACTCAGTGCAGTGAGATCTTTGCACCATGAAAGGTACATTGTCATTGAAAGTGAATGAGGAAAAACAGATTGAAATCTCTCTCATGCTCGTTTTGTGAGTAGAATCGTAAGTTGAATTGCCTGCACTCTAGAAATCTTAGCTTTTTCTCTGTCTCTGTCTTTTTCTAAGCAGGCTAGGTATATATAACTGCCAATGTGTAAATTACACAAATGCTTAAATACTGTGATCTCACTGAAACATTTTATTAAAAATAGCAGGTATAGTCCTTATAAAACCCTATGATCTATGTATCTATCATTTTTTCTTTGTATATCTTCCCAGATATCCATCCTTTTCATCCATCCACATGTTCTTTAATGTATGTGTATGGAATATATGAATACAAATAATAATAAAAATTGTCCAAGAAAAACTGGAATAATCAATTTTTTCCTCTAACTTTTTGAAGTGCCCTCACATACAGATGAGTAAAAAAAAAAAAAAAAACAGTCAAAAAGTACTGCTACAAGTATAGACACCTTTTATACAAAACTATAAAATTGTGAGGCTATCGATATCTCTTTCCTCTAGATTTATGCACTTATGAAGTTATAGTTCTATCTCTCTAATATTCGCCCAGAGAATTCGGTGCTCTTTGACGTGTACCGCCTAAAAATGGCAGTTCTGACAATCTCAAGGGCTTCCGGTTGTGTCTGTTTCCATTTTTCTTGGAGCTTTAGAAACAAAGAAGTGAGAGCGGCCGGTGAGGACTGTAGGGTGCAGGGCTAAGGGCTCCCAATACAATCCTCTTAGGACAGCCCTGCTACCTTTGAAGAATGAACGCATGCACCGCAGTGTTGGGAAATTTTATTGAGCACAACTCTCCTGTCCCTCTTCTCCCCACTGTAGTTTCAACTTTCTTACATATTTTCAAAATAAATCCCCAGGATAATCCTCTCTCCTTTGAGGAAATCTATCAATATTATCCCTTCAGAATCCCAAAGAACAGATGCCATCACGTTCTGAGCTGACTTCTTGGTCTGGAATTGAACCAGCCTAGCAGAGGCCCTTGGAGGCCCCTGCTTTGAGTATGTCACTAAACATGTTACTGAGAATGTATCTGGGCTCAGCCACTGATTGCAGAGACATGTTTTGTTTGGAATACATCTATGTATGCATGAACTGGTACTCTGGTATATGTATATCTAGATGTTTGTATATATATACATACACATATATGTATTGGTTTCATATATAAATATATACTAACAAACAAATGAATATGGAGAGAGAGAGAGAGATGAATGTATGAGGTTAAGCTAACACAAAGATTGTCTAGTGACTCAGCTGATGAAAAGATACAGAGAATCCTCTCCTGTAATGATTACAATCTAGGAAACACTATAAAAAACCAAACTCACTGCCATTGAGGTGATGCCAACTCACCAATCCATAGGACAGAGTAGAACGTCCACAGTGAGTTTCTGACACTGTAACTCTTTACAGGAGTAGAAAGCTTCATCTTTCTCCCATGGGATGACTGGTGGTTTCTAACTGCTGACCTTGCAATTAGCAGCCCCAAACATAACCCACTAGGGCTCTACAGAAAACACGTTAGGGCAATTGTATTCTGTCGTATAACAGTGCTATGAGCCAGAATCAACCTGACAGCACAAAACAAAACAAGATCACACACTCACACGTGCACAACAGAATGAAACGATGTGTCTGCTCCTGCATCTTCTTCACAATTGTTCCCCTGCTTGAGTCCATTGTTGCTGCCACGGGGTCAGTCCATCTCCTTTAAGGCCTTCCTCATTTTTGCTGCCCCTCCACTTTACGGAGCACGATGCCCTTCTTCAAGGACTTATATCTCCTGACAACATACCCAAAGTATGTAAGACAAAGTCATGCCATCTTTGCCTCTAAGAAGCACTCGGGCCATACTTCTTCCAAGACAAGACTGTGTACTCCATGGCTCTTTCAATATTTTGCCAGCCCCACAATTAAAACACACCAACTCCTCTTTGGTCTTCCTTATTCAATGTCCACCTTTCACATATATATGAGACAATGGAAATATCATGGCTTGTGTCAGGGGCACTTTAGTCTTCAAAGTAACATCCTTGCTTTTCAATACTCTAAACAGATCTTGTGCAGCAGAATTACCCAAGGCAACTCATCTTTTGACCTCTTGACTGCTGCTTCCACGAGCACTGATTGTGTATCCAAGCAAGACCAAATCCTTGACAGTTTCAACCTTTTCTGCTTTTATCATGATGTGACTTATTGGTCCAGTTGTGAGGATTTTGTTCTTCTTTAGTTAAGTTGGAATCCATGCTGAAGGGTGCAATCCTTAACCTTCAAGTTCTCCTCACTTTTAACAAGCAAAGCCGTGTCATCTGCATATCAAAGGTTAATAATCCTTGCTCCAATCCTGATGGCACAGTCTTCTTCTTATAACCCAGCTTCTCTGATGATTTGCTCAGCATACATATTGAATAAGTATGGTGAGAGGATGCAACCCTGTTGCACACCTTTCCTGAGTTTAAGCCTTTCAGTATTCCCTTGCTCTGTTCTCACAACTGCCTCTTGTTCCATGTACAAGTTTGCATGAGCACAATGAAGTGTTCTGGAATTCCCATTCTCAAGGCTATACGTACTTCGTTATAAATCTACACATATATTACATTTAGAGAGGTTTATTTGTGTGCGTATTGATAGAGATATTTATCTAATTTCTGAAATTATGTTCACCATGTATTTAGAATAATTTTTCCAGTAGGTAGGACAATTAGAGTATTGTGTTAGGCTGGGTTCTCTAGAGAAACAAAACCAGTGACATATGCATATATACAGTAAGAATTTTATGTCAAAAAATGACTCACACAGTTGTAGAAATGACCACATCCATGTTCTAACAGGTACCATGTGGATGGATCAGATGTTAGTTAGAAGTCTTCTCCTGGTTTGTGGAGCTGTTGAACCCAAGATTGGCAGAAAGGTGACAGGCTGGTGTCAGTAGAGGCAAATTAATCTAAGACTAGCAGGTTACATGGCAGACCACCAAAAACTCCCAGGATCGGAAGACAATATGGCAGATCATTGAATAAAGTCCCAAGAACCAGGGGTTGATGATCAGGTTCGGAGTGCAGGCACAGCAAAAGCAAGCACATTTTCCCACAGCATCTACTTATGGAGGAAATAGACCAGACCCTGGAAGAAACCTCTTTTCAATTGCATCAGGACTATGATTTGGGTAAAGGCATTGCACTCCACCCTACTCTTACAACTGCTTGACTGCCAACAGCAGATCACATCATGGTTACATTATGTTAGGTCACACCGTAGGGGAGTACTACACCTCAAGTGCTAAAACCCTGAGAATCCTGGCCCCGCCAAGTTCACACCAAGGCCAACTCTCACAGCTATTGATATTCTAAAACTGTCTTCTTTGCTATTTCTGTATTGCTGGGACTATTTTATGATAATGGATAATTTTACAAAAGTAATAGTCATTATTTCCTACTGTCCACACATAAACAATTATGCAAATGAATTCCTAATGCACTATGGTATTGTATCTACAGGCAGACTTGGATAAAAGCACAATTTCTTGTTGAAACCGCAAGGAGCTGACCACAAAGAGCTGTGGAAAATGCCTCTTGTATTCCTTTCTCTACACTTCATCTTACTCACCCATCTCTGTTGGTTTCTCCTGTTGAGCTAGCCTATCATTTCCCCAGAGATTTGCAGCTTTTGTGTCTCCTCTGCTGTGGTCCTGAAGGGGACCAAGTCTCACTAAAGAACACTCACTGCCTACCTGTCATCATCAGCTTTCCACTTATTTGCTCTCTTATTTCCTCCGTTCTCTTTGCTTTGATGCGGTGTTCTGCGC
>NW_022103968.1:37460059-37495256 GCF_000313985.2 Echinops telfairi
TTACCCCCACCGCTCCCTGCTCTCTCTGTGGTGCCTTGCATGTCTGATTATAGTGCTCTGGCCATGGTGCTTCCTCAGTGGACTTTCCTTTCTATTTCCTCTCTCATGGGGTTATACTCTTAGGAAAGTCTGTCATTTTGCTAATGAAAGGATTATTTAGTGCTTATGTTACCAGCGTTGGACTCCTGAAAGCCTCGTTGCTAAGAAAAGTGGAAAGCATGTTCAGGGGGATGCTATAGGACACAGGAATCAAGCTGCTCCATTGAGCATTGGCAGCAAAGCGGCCGGCAGGAATCCCCTAGAGGCTACACCGTCCGCCCACTATGTGCAGGTGCCTTTGCAGAGGTGTCCCTGCATGCCCTCTCTCGTTCAGGTTTCATCTCAGCCCGCTGTTGACACAGTCCTCTGACTGTTATTGTTGAGAGTCCCCAAGGGTGGGCTCATGTGTGCTCATAACTCGCTCTGCGGTCCTTCCGTTTTGGACTCTCATTAAGTGTTTGCTTCCCAAGAAGCCCCTTGAGAGAGGGGTTTCACGACCGGCGCTGGCTGTCCCTCTGTGCAAAGAGTAATGACAAGCAGTTTCCCTGCAATGACTGTCACACAGCTCTACCCTGATGCAGACACTGTGGGGAAAAGAGGGTCAGGTTTGAGGCGTACATCATGCTGTGGTCCTATTTTCCTAGTCTATGCAATTAGGTACCTTCACAAAGACCCCCTCCCGAAGGCCCCTTTAGTAAGAAGAAGCAGACCAATCATCCTTATGCAAATCAGTGCCGGGAAGCCACTCACTCGGCCATTTGATGCGATCAGATGTGCCAGATGGATGGATTCCTGGCTTAGACCCTATGCTTGAAATTTTTTCAATGCAAAGGGAGTCAAATGCTATAAATTACACCCAGAGGGAGTCAAATGAAAATCAAGAGCTGTCTTTGGGTCTGAATAACCAGGGAGACAATGTTTATTTCTCCTGGTATGACGCCTTTAAAATAGTGCAAACCCTGATGTACAAGCAACCTGAACAACAGCAACAACAAAGTAGTACAATGAGGCATGAGTTGTTTTAGCTACGTCTGCTTTATTCATTTTTATTTTTAGAAATTGTGTGAGTTGGGGTGTGTGTGAGTAATTGAATGAACTGGAGGAAAACTTGCAGTTTTCATTTACTTAGCAATCTTGGCTTCACCCTCGTTATTGAGAAATAATTTACTTGAGTATATGATCCTAGGTTACAGTATGTTTTCAGTACTTTGGAGATAGATATTATTCTATAGCCAGATGATCTCTATTACTGCCATTAAAATGTAATCTATTCATCTAATTGTTCAGTCCTTTATAGGCAGTTTTTCTCCTGAAGGTTTTGAGATGGCTTTGTTATTAGGATAATGTGGTTTGTTCACGCTAGGTTGATATGTGACTATTTGCTAGGCTTTCTGAATCTGAAGGTGGTGTTTCTGCTGGGACATTCACACACATTGTACCATTATTACTGTTGCTCCTGTATCAGTCAGGGTTTCCTCGAGAAACAGAACCTCACAGCATATCAATATAGGTAAAGACTTTGCTTTATTTAATGTATTGACTAACATGATTGCGGGATCTGGCAAGTCTGAAATTTGCAAGGCCAGGCCAGTAAGCTGGAAAATCAGGCAGAATTTCTTTGTTACAGTCTTAAGTCAGAAGTCTTTCTTGTGCAAATTCAGTGTTTGCTCTTAAAGCCTTCAATGGATTGGATGAGGCCCACCTACATTATTAAGGGTAACGTCCTTAAAGTGAACTGATCACAAATGTCAATCACATTTACAAAATACCTCTAGAGTAGTATCTAGGCTAGTGTTTGACCAAAGGACTGAGCACCACGGTCTAGGCAAGTTGACACACAAAATTAGCCATCCCATCTCCCTTCCTTGTTGCTACTGTTTCGTGAATTCCAAACAGACCTGGTTTGAATCTCATTTGATCATTCTTGCTTTAAAAAAAAAATCTACATTTTTATCTCTGTTTCTGTTTGTACTGGTAGCTTAGTGATTATATATTGGGCTGCTAATTGCAAGTCAGCCTAACTGCAAGGTCAGCAGTTCAAAACTGGCAGCACCTCTGTGGGAGAGGTGTTGGGACTTTCTACTCCCATAAAGATTTATAGTCTTGAAAACTCACAGAAGGAAGTTCTACCCCATTCTACAGGGTGGCTATGAGTTAGAATGGGCATGATGGAAGTTATTATTGTATTAAATTTCTCTGTACTATATATCAGATAATTACTCCACATCCATTGTTTGATCACTAATACTTTCTTCCCACTGTAATTTATTGTCCAGCCTGAATATGGAGTTTCTATGCTACTTTCTGATTCACACTCCCCCCCACCACATACACAGGAGTTTCAAAATGTTCATGAAAAATTCCATTATCTTTCAAATCCATTTTACCATGAACTTTGAGATATATATTGTTTTTAGATCTAAAAGTTCATTGTAAACTGAACTTGCAACACTACTATCACAAATTTAATTCTTAAAACAATACATATTGATTATCTTACAGTTTCTGTGGGTATCTTGTCTGAGCAGGGCTTAGCTGGCTCTGCCACTTCCACGTCAAGCATTTAAGTGCCTTTATAATTTTTATCACTAAAATTATGCAATGCTTTTTAGACACATCTATGTCTGCATGTCTAATTTGCTGCTATTATTTTAGTGTAAGATTAATTCATGTGCAGTAGTGAAGGCTCATCTTGTCATATTATTGATGCTCTATCTTTTGCTTTAAAAAGTCCAATTTTTAAAAGCTAGTAGAACTAGAGATTAGCATAAGGAAGGGTTATGCAATGGTGGCATGTAATTCTGTTTATAATCAATTCATTTCTTGGCATACTCTCTTGAAAAGGAATTACATAGCAAAAGATGTTACTATAACCACTTACTATAACACTGAAACTTCTATCTTAAGGCATTAATAACCATCCAGAATCCAAATGGAGTTGTTAGGGAGTTTACCAATTGTGTGATTGCTGTTAAAATTTATTGATCCATTTTATCAACAAGGAATTTTATACTGGTAATCTCTACAGCTAATCAGATGACTTAACAAGATGTTACATAAGCTACAAGAAAATAGAAGCAAGCACATTAATCCATATAGATGCATCAAACTTCTTCCTCGATTATTGTTCAGTTGCCAAAATAATTAGATGTGCCTGGTTTATAGGGGTGGGGTCCATTATATTTATTGTTTCATTAGTTCTACATGTTGAAATAAAATTGAAGCACATTCAGTAACATCTATCTGAGGTAAACAGTACACAATGGGCACTATAAAACAAAATTTCTTGTTCTAAGATATTACCGGCTTCCATACATATTATACATCTTTTATGAGAAAACCAGACAAGAAAAATTCACCTTCTAGTCAAATGACAGTTTGGGTTGATTTCAGGAATAAAGATGTCACTAAGAACTAGCCGATGTTGACTGATTTTTAGATGCTGCAGATTGACTGTTGTTGGGAAATAGGATGAAGATAATTAACTCGCGTGGAGAGCCAACCTCACATGGTGCTTGTGTTAAGGCTGGGTTCAGTATAGCAGTAAAGCCAGTGACATATATATACACATATACATACATATATAAAGGGCATTTATATCATGAAAATGACTAATAAAGCAGTCACTGGGTCTATGGGTCCGATGTGAGGCTGAAGATTTCCATTGGCTCACATAGCTTGTGGGAGCTAATGAACCCAAGATCACCAGGAGGCGACAGCCTGGTGATTGCGGAAGCAAAATAATTCAAGTTTGGCAAGTGAGATGGCAGACCAGTGAAGACTCCCGTGATAGGCAAGCAATATGGCAGGCTGTTGGCTCCAGTATAAAGAGCTAGGGGCTACTGAGCAAGATGCAGGATTCAGATCCAGGAAGAAGCAATCAAGGTTTCCACTGCATCTACTGATGCAGGAAATGAAGCCCCATCATCCAGACATCGCCTTTCAGCTGCATCAGGGATGTGACCTTAGTAAGGGGTTGCATTCTTCCCTAATCTCCTCAGCGAGCAGACCCCATGATGGAATTAATTACATTATGCCAAGTGACATCATGGGGGATCACTAGTCCTCAATTTCCAGACCACTGAAATTCCTGTCTCAGCCCTGTTGATACAAAACCCAACTATCACAGTGCGATATTCTTACTAGTTGAGCTTGTCCAACCACAAGTAAGATGAAAATAATGACATTAATCCTAGATGAGTTTTGTCTACTGTAAAATTTTATCATTTACAAAGATGTTTTCACTTATGTCACTATCCTCTTCCCAAGAGTTATTTAAGATTTTTAACATTTCTGGGAACTAGTTTGCAATAATTGAACCCATTTTTCAAGGCAAGGGTTATTGATTCCACCTTTGGGTAAGCACTTGAACACTAACCATCAGATCTGGGGTTCAAAGTCACCAGCCTTTTTGAGGGAGAATGATGAGATTGTCTGCACAATCGAGTTGTTATGAGTCAGACTTGACTGTTGATTTTTTAAAAGTTTATTTTAGATGAAGAAGCTAAGGCTTTGGGAGGTTGCATGGCACCACTAAAATGAAATACAAACATCCTGGCTGTAAAATAAGGGTCATTTTCCTGCACAAGTTTAGTTATTTTTCAGGACTATTGTCTCTGGAGCCCTACTGGTGCTGTGAGTTTGGCATTTCACTACTTAACTATAAGATTTGTAGTTTAAATCCACACAGGGCTCCATAGGGGCAAGATGAGGCTGTCTGTGTTTGTAAAGATTTGCTGTCTGGGTCTATCTAGATAAGGTGGATAAACAATCTGGAGGAGAAGACAACAGGACCGATGGTTCCAGGGGGACATGAGAGAGGAGGAGCAGGGGAAAGGAAGTGGGTGTTAACAAACCCAGGGACAAGGGGACAATAAGTGATCCAAAATCGATGGCGAGGAGGGTGTAGGAGGCCTGGTAGGGCTTGATCAAGGGAAGTGTAACCGAGAGAAATCACTGAAACCCAAATGAAGGCTGAGCATGATGGTGGGACAAGACGAAAGTGAAAGGAAATAGAGGAAAGAACTAGGAGGCAAAGGGCATTTATAGAGGTCGAAATGCAGGCAGGTACATATGTAAATATATTTATATATGGCAATGGGGAAATAGATCTATGTGCATATATTTATAGGTTTAGTATTAATGTAGCAGATGGACATTGGGCCTCCACTCAAGTACTCCCTCAAATCAAGAACACTTCGTTCTATTAAACTGGCATTTCATGATGCTCACCTTCCCAACACAATCGCTGAAGACAAAGCGGGTGCATAAGCAAATGTAGTGAAGAAAGCTGGTGGTGCCTGGCTATCAAGAGATATAGCATCTGAGGTCTTAAAGGCTTGAAGGTAAATAAATGGCCATCTAGCTGAGAAGCAACAAAGCCCGCATGGAAGAAGCATACCAGCCTGTGTGATCATGAGGTGTCAGTGGGATCAGGTATCAGGCATCAAAGAACAAAAAATCCTATCATTGCAAATGAGGGGGAGTGCGGAGTCGAGACCCAAAGCCCATCTGTAGGCAATTGAACATCCCCCTACAGAAGGGTCACGGGGAAGAGACGAGCCAGTCAGGGTGCATTATAGCACCAATGAAACATACAACTTTCCTAGTTCTTTAATGCTCCCTCCGACCCCCCACCCCACTATCATGATCCCAATTCTACCTTATAAATCTGGCTAGACCAGAGGACGTACACTGGTACAGATAAAGCTGGAAACACAGAGAATCCAGGACAGATAAACTCCTCAGGACCAATAATGAGAGTAGTGATACCAGGATGGTCAGGGGAAGGTGGGGTAGAAAGGGGGAACCGATCACAAGGATCTACATATAACTCTTCCCTGGGGGAAGAATAACTGAAAAGTGGGTGAAGGGAGATGTCGGACAGTGTAAGATATGACAAAATAATAATGGTTTATATATTATCAAGGGTTCGTGAGGGAGGGGTTGGGGAGGGAGGGGGAAAATGAGGAGCTGATACCAAGGGCTCAAGTAGAAAGCAAATGTTTTGAGAATGATGATGGCAACAAATGTACAAATGTGCTTGACACAATGGCTGTATGTATGGATTGTGATAAGAGTTGTACGAGCCCCCAATAAAATGATTTTAAAAAGGAAAAAAAAGGTTTGCAGTCTCCAGTGCAGTTACTATGATTCAGAAATGAGTTGATGGTAGTAAGGTTGGTGGGTTTATTGTTGTGGTTGGATCACTATAAAGGCAAGATCTTGGCCTCTTGGCCTCATCTGTGACATGATTGCCTGACCTTCTTACATAATGACTTTCCTGGGCAAACATCCATTATTATGGTCCCTGTGCATTCCATCAGTACCTTAAGCCAGTGGTTCTAAACCTTCCTAATGCTGTGACCCTTTAATACAATTCCTCAAGTTGTGGTGACTCCCTCCCCATCATAAAATTATTTTCACAGTTACTTCATAACTGTAATTTTGCTACTGTTGTGAATTGGGCAATCCCTGTGCAAGGGTCATTCGACCCACAGGTACAGAACTGCTGCTTTAAGCCTTTATCATTTTAGAGAAAGAGAAAATAAATGAACAACTTTTTACCAGAAAGTATTTGTCTGGGGCATTGAATGGTGGGATTGAACAAAGGAAGTAACATTTGGAGACTTCATTTTTTTTTTTTTTTACAATGTTTCGTGTTTATTTCGATGACTTATTAATAAAGTTACTTTTGCTTCCCTGCCTCTCAGTGAGTACAAAGTTCTTTGGTCTACTCCTCCCGTTTTGTTTTCTTGTCTGCTCTCCTGTCTGGGTCTCAGACGGAGATGAACGGAGGTGGCGAATAGAACGGAGAACGTCATTTCAGACCCCCTTTGTGGCTGCCTTAGGCCAGGACAAGGTGAAGTGACAAACAGCTGTCCTCTCAGGATCCCGGGGAAAGTGACACGAGGGCCTGACGGCTTTCCTCACACTTCAGTGAAGACTTGCGAACTCCCACGAGTTGCTTTTCCAGGACCTGTCTGGGTTTTGCATTGATGGTCTATGTCCAAGAAGAGATTAGCTTCCTAATCTCTTCCTAATAGCTCCTCATCTGAAACGTGACTTTAGGAAGTGCCCATCGGAGAGACTCAGAGAAGCAGTTGGCGAGCAGTCTGAGAAGGATCAGACAGTTGTTCAGTTGGCGTGTGTAAGCCAAGTGTGTCTCAGAGATTAAACTTCCTCCTGTGGAGTCAAGGCTGGCTCAGTGACCCCTGTGGGTGTCAGAGACTGGAACTGTTAACCGGAGTGGAAAGCCCAGTTAGTTATCATTAAGTTTTATTGGATTTTGGTTTGCTTTTTAAAAAACCATCATGTGCAGTTCTCTTTTTCAACTCTTGTGTTCAACCTGTTACAAGCTCTACATCATCCGCTTGCCTTTCCAATCAGTCTTCTCTCAAAGATCACACCGTCATTTCTCTGGTTCAAGCTTGTACGGTTCTCCTTGGATCAAACCAGCAATATTCTCACTAATCTCTTTGCCCCCTGCTGGTCTCCTTCTCACTCGCTCTCCACACTACTGCCAGAGTGGTGGGATTATTCTAAAATGCAATTCTGATGCTGGCTCTCCTGTTTCAATTCTTTCACTGCCTCCACATAATTTTCACTAGCTAGCTTTTAAGACTTCTTAAGTGTGGGTTCCTACCTTTGTCTGCAGCCTCATTTCTCACTCAGTTGCCCTTTGTCCAGCCAAACCCAGTCACTTGCAGTTGTCTGAGATGTCAAGCTATTTGCTGCCTCTGACCTTCACACACATGCAGGGCCATGTACCTGACCTTTTTATCGACCTTATTCCCAGGGAGAACTCCTTTACAACTTCACAACTCAGAAGAAGTATGTCTTTCCAAGGAAACTTTCCCAATTCCTCCCTCCTGAGGGTGGGCAAGTGCTACTTCACTTAGCCTTGCATGCTATCCTAGCCCACAGTACATGCCAAGCGGTACACAATCACCTGTGAACTTGTTTATCCTTTCCACTTAACTGTCGGTTTTGAAGAAAAGGAATAGATCTTATTGGTATCTTCAATGCCTCTCATAGGCTTTTTTTTCTTTTTCATATACCAGGCAAGCAAAATTTGGGTGAATGAGTAAAAAATGACCCCAAAGATATCCAAACATGTTACTCTAATTATTTTTTGCCAGAGGCAATCAAAGTATACACCCAGATGCTGGGCCGTCACTAGAACTTTTAGACAATCAAAGTTAATGTGATCATGTGGGCCAGGCAATTTGCTCAGCTCCTGCCAGTCATGCAAAGCTGCCCAGAGGATGTGCTTTGGAAGAAGGAGCACTTCTCTACTCTGCAAGCTCTACATGCCTGAACCTGTGCCATGAATATAATATTTTCTCATGATGGGCACGTGGCCTTTTAATATTTCATTTTTGAATGCCAAATATAACAAAAGTATAAGTGACCCTAGGTGTATCTAAATCAATTGTTTCAAAAACTTAACCAATACTTTCCTTAAAAGGTGATTTTCTTGAGGCCATGTAGCTAGTAGTGACATCTGGGCTGGAAGCCAAATGCCCTCCTGGCCTTCTAGTCTGGTGGCTCTATGATGTGATTCTGTTGTTAGTTAAGGCAGCAATTCTCAGTTCGACAGGTGTGTATGAATCCCCCGATGAACTTGATGGAATGCAGGTGCCTTGGTACGTGCTCAATACTTCTGAGTCAGCAGGTCTAAGATGGGTCTTGGGACTCTCCATCGTAAGCCAATTCTGGGTAATTCCGATGCAGGTTACAGATAAAGATCCTTCCTTCCAGGATTGTGTTCTTCTCGAGGGAGTTCGCTTTGAGGACCCATGTACATTCATTGGGTAACCGAGGCCTGTCAGTTAGGCTTACATTAGCTGAAACTATTTCAGAGGGGTAGGGATATAATTTACTCAGTTGTGCTTTTTATATAAAATGCTATTTGTTTATTTAGAAAATAAGTACATAATTAGGCTACAGAAATTTACCTTCTACTTAGAAACAGCTACTATAAGGGGAACAGCAGACAAACGTCCTGGCACAACGACTGCTCAGTTGTCCATAAACCAGGCGGCATCATTTTTAGGCACAGCTCTCAGACTTTCACTCAGGGCCAATCGCAGTTGGTCACATTTTGGAGTGCAGATGTTGACCATTTTCCAAGCCCCTGTGGTTTGGTCTGAACATTGACTATTTTTAACCTGTCTCTTGGTTTCGTGGTATTTTATTCCGAATGCTCATAGGAAAAAGGTGGTGGTACCTTATTATTTACCAGTGGATTTTTAATCTTACCTCAGGATTTCCTGACACTGTTATAAAAGAGTTCATCTTTATTTTAACTAGCCTGTTTTTTGTGTTTGTTTTTTTTTCTTCCTTAAAGGAGACAGGCTGTTTTCATTTAACATAGAATACTTTCAGATTAAGCACCAAGCGCTATAACAAAAAGTATTGCTCTATAGACAAGAGAGAGCACCAGGGAGTCAGAGACTCTGTTGTGTGCCATCTTGCTTCCTCGGGATCAATGCTGGGCAAAGTCTACAGGAAATGTTTGTGGAATGTAGCCTTCCTCATATGAGTGATCATCTAGTTAGTGTGAATGGATTCATAATCTGTTTTGTGAAATTTTTGATATTCAAAAAGAAGAGATCTTAAATAAAACCTGACTCCACCATTACCAACAAGGGCACGAAGGACAGGCGTGAGATGGCAGAATATGAGAGTGCTGGGTGTATATGAATAGAGGGGAATCCTGATTAAGAGAAAATGAAGTTATGCTTCAAAATGTATTTCTATGGTTTACCAGCCTCACAAACTTGCCTGCATTGGGTCTGTAGTCTTCAATGACTACATCATTGGACAGGTTGATACTAAGATCTTAAAGGGTTTTACATTCAGACAGCATCACAATAGCCTTTTAAGCATCTTAATTTTGTTCTCTGTTTGGTTCACAAACTGGGATGTAGGGAAGGGAATTGTCCTTGATTTAGGACAGTAATTCTGGGCACATTCTCTAATTCTGTAACTCAGTTCTTCTTTTGACTGAGAAGGCTGGGGTTTCAGCTAATAATAATTAATTTGTTCCCAACAGAGAGCCATTCTTGATACTATTTCTGTACACTTACACTTTACTTGTCAACATGGTTAGGTTCTAGAGACCTGATCCTTGCATGGAAATGGAGGATGACCACATCAGATCACAAAATGGAGGTTGACTGTATCATTACAGCCCTGGTAAATCACAGCCTTATAAAACACACCCTTACATTATAATCACACAGTTACATACTTGCCAAACCACTGAAAATCATGGACCAAGTTGACTTCAACCTTAATATAACAGCCAACCTTACTTGCACTTTATGACTTGGCTTTCTTTACTGCCACATATTTTCTGTTAATGCACAAAGCAATCATCTATTAGATGGGAGGTACAGAGGGAGTAAGCATACATATGCACATACTATGCATACTCTATATATATCAGTGTGTATCTAACATATGTATATATTATATATACACTCACACACAATCTAGAGATGAATGTGTGTTTATGTGTGTCCTTGGATGGTCCAGGCAGTTGAACACCCAATGGTTAACTGAAAGATCTGACATTTGAGTTTACTCAGAGGTACCTCCAAAAAATATCTTGTGATCTACGTCTGAAGCATCATCCAAAGAGTCCCTAATGGAGCATAGTGCTACCCTGACACAGGTCGGGTTGCCATGAAGGTAACTAGTTGGTTGCTGTTGGGTCTGTATATTTCTAAATGAAAGATCAGGCATTAAAAAATATAAGTAGGCAGAGAAATCTCAGTGCCCATGGCCTCGATCCCCTATAGGGTGATGCGGTCAGAAGCGGATGTACCTAGGTGTAGAATGGGGTTTGCACTACAGGAAGAGAACACAGACCTCATTCTATTCCAGCTTATGATTAAACTCTGGCCCAGCTGCCTCTCCTCACCTACACAGAGAGACAGAGATCTTATATTGTACTCCAGAATGTAAACATATCTTATTTTGGGAGGGATGGGGTTCATGACCCATAATATAAACAATTGGCTTGGGTAGAAAGGACACTTACCCTAGAATCTGAATAATTGTCTCCTGGGAGAATAAAATTCTTTGGAGCGCTTCACAGTGTCCAGCTTTCAAGGCGTGCCTGCTATTGAAATATCCTTTTACCCAGTGTGATAGCTCTTAGAAGTCCTGGTAGCACAGTGGTTAAGCATTTGGCTGCTAATCAAAGAAATAAGTGTCTGAGCCCACTAACTGCTCTGTGGGACAAAGATGTGGTGGTTCCCTTCAGTACAGATTAGTCTTAGAAACCCGATGAGGTCATTGTATTCTGTCCTGCAGTCATTGTGAGTTGGGATTCACTTGACCACAATTGGTTTGGTTTGGTTTTGTATATTGGGTGGTGGGGTGGTGGTGGGATGCTGAAGACCTAATGTCTAGTGCCTGTAAATGTGATTTTATATGAAAATATAGTCTTCGCAGATGTAATAAACTAGCATAAGGTCATTCTGGAGTTAGGTGAGTCTTAATTCTCTATGACAAGTATCTTTATAAAAAGAGGAGCAGAGATGTAAAGAAAGACACACACACACACACACACACACACACACACACAAGCCAGCCATGTGATTAGTAAGACAGAAATTAGAGTTACACAATCACAAACTGCAGGATATCCGGGCTATCAGAAACCACAGGAGACAAGAAAGGATCATCCTCCTGAGAGCTTTTGGTCAGATCATGACCTTGCCGTCACTCTGAATCCAGACTTCTAGCATCCAGGACTATTAAACAATGAATTTTGGGTGTCTTAAGCCATATAGTTTTGTGACTAAACCACCTAATTTATTACAGCAGCCCTAGCACACTAATACACAGATTGTTAGAAACCTCTGCTCAAAAAGTCCTCAGCATTAAGAAACGTAAAGATATTTATGGGACATTGGTTCCCCACACTCAGGACGTGACTTACAGAGAAAGACCTGAGGCGATTATTTTTAAAGTCCAGGATAGAGTGGGCCTTACAAAAGGGAACCCTGGCTTAAGAATTTAGCTTAACCTCTATTACAGATTGAATTGTGTCATTTAAAGTATGTGTGGAAATCTTAATGTCTATGCTTGTGGTTATAATTCTATGTCTTTGTTATGCTATTGACACGCTTTAGTGCAAGGTGTGTCTTAAATGAATCTCTTTTCAGTATCAAAGAGACTGAACCAGCAATTGAAAGAAGCAGAGAGGGAGGGGGAGAGAGAGATACCGAGTCACATGAAGAAGCTGCAGAAGCTCAAAAGAGACAAGGATCTTCTTCAAGAGTCAATAGAGAGAGAAAATCCTGCTCTAGAGATGCACCCTGGATTCACATGGGTAGCATCATAATTTGCAAGGACATCAAATTGTATTCGTTGAAACCATTCATTGGCGGCATTCTGGTTCTGGCATCATGAGGCAACTAAGGCATCTTCCAAGGAGAAAACAATCTGGTGATCTGTCCCCAGGAAGATCACAGCCTAGCGGGCAGATCTCCTCCATCACATGGGCTGCTGAGAGTTGAAATCAACTCAATGATACCCAACAAAAAACAACAAGAACATACACATCCTAATGGCTTTGTGCTCATGCCGGCAACGCTTCTATCTGTTAAAGTAAATAGAGAAAATAACACTTGGAGAAAGGGAGATTTTTTACCTTCATAAAAGAGAATTTGTTTGCCTTTTTTCCCGTTGTAAACAGGATAATAGGGATGACTATTCTAAGCAGTACCTACGAGGCAGGGACCTATTTTTCCTGCTTGTTAGTGTCACAGTGGTCCAAAAGGGGAATGTGCTCAGCTGCTATTTGAAAACATGGAAGTTCATGGTCACCTACAAGTGCCTCAATACAAAAGTCTAGCAATCCACTCCTGAAAAAAAATCAGCCATGGAGTGTTCTAGCCGAGCATGGTTCTACTCTGAAGCATGTGAGGTTGCTATGGGACTGAACGACTTGACAGCAGCTGTTGGGTCTTCTGCCCTAACCAGTGCCAGGCAGGTCAATGTCTGGGGACCCCTATCATGATGCAGAGCAGTGTAGTGTTAAGAATTTCTGTAGCCTTCCACGATGAACATCTGCTAATAGCGTGCTTCACGTTTGCTGATTTGGGAGCCAACTCCGATACGCACCACTCTGATTTTCCTACACAACAGCATAATCCCATGCTCCGTTCACCTTTGCACAGTCTTAGGAAAACATGAATTCCGGCAGGACTGGGCATAGTTGTAGACTTTTCCTTGCCACACCATTCTTGTAAATGTCTGTGATCATTTCCATTTAATTTGAGACAGGACCTGACTGCATAAATACAGCATGACAGGTACATCTTGTCTTCCCCCAATTAGATGGAAGGACAGTTCTATGGCAATGGAAACGAGGAAGGAGAATTAGCCGGCTCCTACTACACTAGACTAAGAGAGGAAGACAGGGAAAGACATAATACTGTCTAAGGCAGAAGGACTGCAAAATGGGGATTAAGGGGAAAAATGAGTATAAGAATTTAAATAATAACTTTTAAAGTCAAGTAAGGAAGGAGAGACAGGCGAAGCTGTGGTGAGAGGAACGGAGTAGCTGGCATGAGAAATACAAGAAGGCTTTTCAGGGGCAAAAAGAACATCTAGCACTAAAATAGCCAATGTCTTTGAAGAGTTTAACTTGGTACCCAGTTTCCAGAGAGAATTAGCTCAGTTCTTCCAGCCGGGAAAAATGTCATAATTCTAAGTTTTACAATTAATTACATTTGTAACATCCTGTCTGCTTTTAGAATATTTACGGTGCACTATGAAGAATGACTTTAGACAAGCAAACAATAAAACCTAGTAAGTGGTAAAGATAGAAACTATAAAAGGAAGGAAGAAGCACATCTCCTTTTAGTTTAGTCATCATCACTGAGTTTTAATCATCTATATGAAAATTGGCAGCAATCCCTGTACAGAAAATCCTCAGTATTAAGAAAGGCTGCTATCTGGGAAACATTGTTTTCCAACATGCAGGAAAGTTTGCTTTAAGCCACTTCACTTTTTCGAAACACCTACATTAAGACCTGTTCTCACCAGTGGAAAGAAATCCGAAGAGAATTGTTTGCTTTTAGGATAAAAGGCCAAAAGCAAAACTAGCAATCAAGCGTTTGTTTTGAAGGAAGCCATTAAAGAGGCAGCCACCCCAGTTAGCTCAGTGGCGCCGCCAAGCTATTTCCCTAGGAACTACACCCAGCATCACCATAGAGGGGAACTGTGTCTGTGGACACTATGTTAATACTGTTTTGAATTTCATGTGCTATTTGGTATGGTTTGGTAGATTATTTGGGGGGGCGCTTAAACACTTTCCCCATAGAAGTTAATGGTACTAGCTTCTTCACTTTATACCATTTCAGCTTTTGAAAGGTCTTAAAGGAGTGTTATACTTTTGGATAAGGAGGGAAACCTCTATTTAACGCCTACTTTGCCAATAGTCTGGTGCATGAGCACCAAAAATTCTTCCTCTACACTTTAGCGGAAGTTGTCCCCCACAGCCTTGGTGTTTCCTTCTGAAACTGAGCTGACGGAGCCTCCGCTGAGGCTCATGGAGAACCTTTTCTACAACAACGGTCTTCCGTGTGACTCTTTCGGCAGCTATTCTTCTTTCTCTGCTCTAGCTACCTTGGCTTTTAAACATTTTGATTCTTGAGTTCTAACTCTATTTCCTCAACTGTCTGGATTCCTACTCCCTGCACCGTAGACAGCACATTCTTCCAGGCGGCGAGGCCAATCTCTACAAACCACTGGTTCGTGTGGATTGTCTGGTTTTCTAACTGGTTCAGTGTGAGAGCAAATCCAGTCTGTCCACTCTCTCTGGACTGGAGGCAGAAAGAAGTCTTCGATACCTTTTACAAACAGATGTAATGGCTGATTACGGGGAAGACTATTCACCTTACCCCAGAGCAAATAATCAGAAGCTTCTAAATTACTTTTCTACTTCAAGATTCCTTGATTTTTATACTCAACAGAGATCTTTAATATTATTTTAACTCAGATATAGTGAAAGGCAGAGTTTTTAAGTGTACCATTCAATGAGCTTTGACTGTATTATTTTTTCTAAATCAAGATACAGAATATTGGTGTTATCTTGAAGTTATAAATCAATTTGAGAAGAAAGGATCTATTATTTTCTTTTGACAATCGAGTGTCTAATCTATATCATGTAGCTCACCCTTTGCTTCTGTTGTCTTTATTTTCTGAGAGCATTGTAACCTATTTTTCTGTAGTGAGTCCCTGCACACTTTTCATTGATTGTATTCCTAGGTATTTAATGATTCATGCTATTATAAATGTAATGTTCTGAATTTAATCTTCCAATAGTTTGTTGTTGGCCTATAGAAATACAATAAGAGTTTGTCCATTTTCCTTGATACTGATCTTGGTACATCTACTTCTTAATTTTGTTTTCCTGTGTGTGTATTTCTTATAAGTGACAAGTGAAAACAATAGCAACAGATTACCAAAGGATTTAGGCCCAGAAAAATTGGACAACAACTCTATACTGGGCAGGGCATGTAAAATGGAATCTTTACGAACCTTAGCTAGGGGAATGATGTTCCATGTCTGATCAGATTTGGAAGGAGGGATAATCTAGCCTCCGGCACTTTCAAGTCTCCTCCTGAACAGCAGACTGAGTTCCCGAGTTTGGGGCTGGAGAGATGCGTGGTACAAGGTGCTGACATTTACTTTGTCTCCAGTCCTGAAGTTCTGTAAATGCCACTTCAGAAGTGCTAATTACTCCATCAAAACCAAAACAAAACAGAGGGGAAAGAAGCTCTTGTAGTGAAGTTCGTTGTTCACTATACCAAGGCTTTTAAGCTACCTCTCCCTAGGATCAAGAAACAAACACTCATGTGAATGTCTAGATGAGTTTGTCAAATTATCCCTCGTGCAAATTTCAATCCACTTTGTCAGAGCTGCCAGATACACTTCCTGAGAAAGATTCTCAAATGGCCAGGCTCAGCGGGAAAGTTAACTAGAATTGTTAGCTGTCTGCCATGAAGGATCAGAAGTAGTAGTCCAGGTAGGAGCACCTAGTCCTTGCCCTGGCCCTCTCATTACCCTGGGCTTCTAACTGAGTTACAATGAGCTTACTCCTGGGGTAGGAGATGTAGTGAATTTCCTGATGGCCTGCCTGATATTTTGGACCTCAGCATCTGTCTAAACTTTTTGATGATGCCTGCTTTTTTGGCGTCTCTAGTCCTCTCAGCTGAGGACCCCCCAGTCGAGATTTTGATCCAGTGGTACCTGGACTCTGTCTCTGACACTTCAGCTGACCCTTTAGGTAAAGACAAGGGTGACGAAAAGTTAGTTTGACTTCATTTAAGAAATCTTTTTAGTACCACATAAACTATAAAAAAATTATCTTTTTATTAAAATAGTAGGAATGCAAATAACAGTGCACAAATCATATATTTAAAGTTATAGTAAAAGAATGACCTGCCCCACCAAAACTGCCCCTCCCACATTTTAAGATAAACTAAATCTAACTTGTGGGGGGAGGTCAGATGCACAGGCATTCCCTCCCCTGAGGGCAATCAGTTGCCAGACTGCTGTCTCATTCCTCCACAGGGGTGGGCCTGCTCCCTGCCTCTGGGGACAATGAACAGGCTCCTGTAGGCGGAGTTTTCACCCTACTGATAATGTTCCTATGGAGACCCAGAGACCACCCCCTAGACCACCCTCTCATTGCTGTGTAACCTATAGTGCAGCTCCTCCCTGTGACGTATGTCTCTACCTGTAATTAGTGGGCTGGCATGCCCCCAAAAGGTATATAGGTGTGAGCCAGCAATATAGATCTCTCTCTCTGACTCTGAGCTCCTTGTTGCTCACTCCCTGGTCACTCCCCTCTCCCTTGTTCCCTTACTCTCCTTCCCTTCCCCCTCTCTCCACGTGGACCACCAAGCTGGGCTAAGGTGAGCAATGGTACCCTGTAATATGTCTGACTGTATTATTGTAATATCTCTCATGCTCTTGATGACTTTAATATAATACTTATATATCTCAACCGTACAATTGTGCATTACTGAACCCAGAAGTAGTATTACTAAACCCGCGATTAGTGGTGGGGGCTGGCCCCCCTCCCCTGTGCCATTTTTTAATTTAATACCACAACCTGCCCCACCAAAACTGCCCCTCCCACATTTTAAGATAAACTAAATCTAACTACCAGAACTAAACTTAGTCTCAAACTACATTGGAAAAACCTATAGGTGTTTGAAATACCAGTAACTTTTCGGACTAAGACAGATTAGGAAGAAAGTCCTGGCAATCGGCTTCCGAACATCAGCCAATGAAAACCTTATGGATCACAAGAGAAAATCACCCAATATGATGTGGGAAGATGAACTCCAATACCCTGTGCTCCCAACAATGGAGGTGGGCTTAAGAATGATCGTGAAGATGGTACAGAAAAGGGCAACATTTTGTTCTGTTGCATGTTGCAAATCACCTGAGTCCGGCTAATGTGCTGGAAACTAACAGCAAGTCTAGAGTTGCTTATCTTTTCGTGTTTCCTACATGCTTCCTTCTTATTTTGCTATTAATGCTTGACCTAAAAGCAAAGACTCCTCTTAGGGGCTAGACACCAAGCGCTGCTTAATTGCAGTGTCAGCACCCCAGAGCTGCTCATCCTTATGTGTGGATCTCACTCCCTTATCCTCCTCCCTTGCTTTCAGTCTCTATTCACCTGTTCCCTTAAAACAGCAAGCCCTTCCTTGACTGGAAAGGTAAAGTGGAAATGGACTTGGAGTCTATAGTGACAAACAAGTTCATCTAAAAAAAAGAAGAAAAAAAAGAAAGTTCTTCCTGACTGTTCTTTATAAACAGCCTCTTAATAAAACTTCTTATTCTTTTTTCCCACTTGTTTTTCCTTATCAGTGCCTACTAGTTTGTTTATTGTCTATCTGGTCTCACTAGAGGAGCCCTGGTGGTATAGTGGTCACTTGCTGGGCTGCGATCCCCATGGTTGGCAGTTCAAAACCACCAACATCTCCGTGGGAGAAAGATTAGGTAGTTAAAATGTCAGAAACCCACATGGGGTCGATATGAGTCAGCATTGGCTCTATGGCAGTGAGTTCAGTTTGGTTTGGTCTCACTAGAAAATAAGCTCAACAGGGGTAGTTATATTTATGTATTTTGTTCATTGTCATGGTCACAACACCCAAAAGACATCATGGGATGTAGCAGTTGCTCAATAAATGTTTTTTCCCCCCATCAAATTGAATGAATGAATAAATGAAAGAATCCAAAGAAAGGAAAATTAAAGCTTGAGCATAGCTTGGCATCTTGTCTCTTGTCTCCTGCTTAGCGAAGAAAAGAAGGTAAGGCTTTTACCGGGGTGGGGCCAGAAAGAGCCCATGGTGGGCAAATCGGGAAGCATCAGAGTCAAGGGAGCTATGCTATCTCTTGTAATTGGGAAACACGGGGCGAGCCTAGGACTGCAAAACAGCTCAGGTGTAGTTCTCTGCAGTGTTAGCACTTTCCCCTCAATGTCTAAGACATCTTGACCTCATTTTTCCTGATGCCTCCACAAGGTTGAGAACATGGTTATCGAGGGCTCTAATAAAGTAGACTTATATGTGGAAACCCAAGGACACAGAACGAGGGTCCCACCTCGTGGATGCACGTGACATCCTAGGAAAGAACGGGAGGATTTGGCTAGCTTCTCAAAAGGGAGCAGGAAGGGTTTTCTCTTTGCTCACTGCTGGAGGCAAAACACTGAGACCAGCCGCAGGGCACAAAACAGGTGCTAAACGGGGCAGGTGGTACATACCATCACTCCTCCCACCCGATCAATAGCTACAAGATGGGAAGTCATTCTGGGAAGAGACAATTCTTGGGGCCAATCATAGAGTCTAAATGTCTTTATGGCTCTTTTTCCCAATCAGAAGGAATGAATGTCCATTTTAATCTTCAAGAGTGCCTTCTTCGGAGATCAAGAGTCTCCGTTGAAGGGATTAAGCAATCCATAAGCCTCTTCCAGGTATATGCATGATGGGACGAAATGCCATTTTCCTAAGCCTGTAAATTTTACCAAAACATAAAGATTAAATGCATAGTACATGAAAGATAGCACATGTACTCTTAACCCAGGACTGATGAATTTATAGGGACAGCAAGTAGAATAAAGGTTTCTGGTGGGTACGGTGGGTGTAAAAGGAAGCCCGTGTCAAGGAGTTCAAGAAGGAAAAATATATTCTGAAACTGATTGTGCTAGCAATTGTACATTACTACTTGATTTAATTGGACTATGGAATGACATGATATTTGTGTTAGCTCTCAATAAAATGGTTTTGGAAAAAACAAAAACCTGTACTTTCAGAATATTTTATAAGTTGGTTCCCCAAATCACACTGGATTAAAAAAATTTTAAATGTAAGCAGGAACATATGCAATGCCTTTTTATAGGTGAAAAGAGTGACATGTCCTTTATGGGCCACTCAATGCTTATTAAAAAGTGTTCTAAAATTGCTCACACTCGCTATTCTTACAAAATTCCTCCCACAAATTTCTCCTAAAGAAATAATAAGAGATGTACAAAAAACCTCCCCCCAAACCTCATGTAACAGGTACTTGTAACAGGAAAAAAGAAAATGCCACACTGTTAAAAAGCAAATTATAAAATCATATGTAGAATATGATCCAAAATCATATATGGACTATGATGCAAAATCATGTCATCTGTTTCAGTGTATAATAAAAATCGAGTTGCAAAGCATGCAGAATAGAATCTAAATTATTTTTTAAAGGAAAACTCTCACAAAAAGATAAAAAATATGTATAGCATTATTGGTGTTCTTTCTACATAAAGAATAAAAGAGGGTCTGGTGGATTTTATCTTCTTTCCTTCCTGGTGCTTTCTCTGCAAATCATGGATTTTCTACAGTGAACATGAATTTCACAAAGATAAAAAAGACTTACATATTTTTGTTGTAGTTTTTAATCCTATATTATTTTCATCTAGTGCTTAAACAGCTAACCAATCTTATGAATTGCCTCCAGTTATATTTGTCATCCTGAAACTTATATAGAAACACTTCAAAATGCATGTATCCTTTAGAAGCTTTTATTTTCTTGGCAGGATGAATTTCATCCTGCGGCTTTTGTTTCTACAATAATTGCACATTTCTCTACTTTCTAAATGATGTGCACTGAAATTCACTGAAAAGAAAAAAAATGTCTAGGAATTATTGCAGGGATTCCACAGTAAACATCTCCGGCTGTGGAATTTAAAATGTAACAGGGGTGTTGATCTCCTTCCTCTTATAAAATCTACCTCCAATGAGATGTTTGCAAGCATCCTGAATGGCTCACCTATGAGATCTTTGGATAGATTTAGAACAATGTGGGAGGCATATAAAAGGTGATTGCCAGAGGACTGATTAATTAAAGGAGTAGCAGAATGGTGTTTTGTAGGTAGGAAATCAGGAACATTGCTTGTTTTCAAGCAAACAGGCTTAGGGAAAAAGGAGAAAATAAATAGAAGCAGAAAAAAACCGCTGTATTATTCAGGAAAACGTGTTACTAAATCTGTCTTCAGTGCATAGGAGTGATTCCACAGGCCCAAAGGATTTCACTGCTTAATTCAGCCCAGAGAAAACACGTAATGCTGCTAGGGCTTCATTTGTCATGTTTTGTTCTTAAAGAAACCACCGCTTTCACTTTCATTGGGGTGTTTCGCTGATGCTAATCATGACACTCCTGAGCAACAAACATTTGATAGAAATATATGTGATCTACCTGGCAGGGGAAAAAAAAATCAGGAAGAATTTGTTGGTGAAGGACCAGTGACTCAACAATGCGCGTATAATTTAAATCAGTGAAAAATAGAATGCAACTCTTTTTTTTAAGGTAAACTAATCTATATCAAAGGGTTTTTTTCCCTAATCATTTTATTTTATATTCGCCTTAATTTTGCCATGATTCACCATAATTTGAACAAGAAAGTCGAAACTTAGAAGAAGATGGATTATTTAAAATAGATTTCCTACCGGTAACTACCAAAAATGAATAATAATGACTATATAAAAGACTGTTTTATGCAAAATCGCAGAAAAGTTAAAAAAATAACCCCGTATATCCAATAAACAACAATAATTAGATGATTCATGGTAAATCACTTCCTCAATGTGATACAAATATGAAAATGGTGGGTATGAACACCATCGTTAGGTGCCATCAAGGCAGCGGAACTCCTAGCAACCCGAAGTGCAGAAGAACGGAACACTTCCAGATTCGGCACCGTCATCACAATCATTCTGCTCGAGCCGTTAGTTGCAGCCCTGGTGTCAGTTTATCTCACTGAGAGCCTTCCTCATTCACGCTGACCTTTGACTTTACCAAGCATGCTGTCATTTCCTAGGGGCTGGTCTCTGCTGATGACACACATGTCAAAAGTACATGAGATGAAACCTCCCATGGAACATTCTACTATCCATGGAACATTCTGGCTACATGTCCTCCAAGAGAAAGTTGTTCTTCTGACGGTCCATGGTACTTTCAACACAGTAGCCCCTTCTGGTGGAAAAGCTACCGCTTGCTCTTTTTACAGGTTCTCCAGAAGCATAAGTCAGTGTTCTGGAATTCCTACCATTCATAATATTATCCATAGTTTGTATGATCCACACGGTTGAATGGTGTTGCGTCGTTAATAAAATACAAGGAAACATCTTTCTGGTATTCTCTGCATTCAGCCTGGATCCATGAGACATCAGCAATGATATCCCTTATTCTACAACTCCTCATGAATCTGGCTTGAATTTTTGACAGCTCCTTCCTTGTTGATGCCCTGATGTAACCATGTAATTCAGCAAAATTAATGAAATTGTTAGACAATATCCACACTGTGTTGGGTCACTTTTCTTCAGAATAGGCACAAATATGGAGATCTTCCTGTCAGTGGACCACGTACATGTCTTAGAAATTTCTTAGTATAGACTAGTGAATACTTTCAGCACTGCATCTTTTTTTAAAAAACATTTTCATTTGTATTCTATCAATTCTTGAAGTTTTGATTTTTGCTAATGCCTTCAGTGCAGCCTGGATTTCTTTCCTGTATTGCCTGAGGAAAGACTCAACTGTTTGTTTCCTTGACCTTGGATCCACCAGCCCTTGTGAACTGAAGGACTTCCAGTATATTAACTGTTCCATGGAAGTGAGTTGAACTGAGCCCTCTGTACTGCTGTGTGGACTAATTAGCTGTTATATTCCTTCATGCTGTATAAACCTATCCATATCTCTAGATAGATAGAGATCTTGGTTTTGTTTCTCTAGAGAACCCTGCCTAACACACCTGGAATGCCATTCCCCTTGAAAATTTTATTCACAGAATAGTAAACCATTTAACTATCTGATTTTAAATGACCAATACAAGTCCATTTCAGCTATGACTAAGATATTTATGCATTCCATTTCATTTTTGATGATTTTTCCATTCCTAGATTCTTATTTCATACATTCCATCCTCTGATTATCAACGGATGTTTGCAGCTGTGTTTTCTCTTTTGAGTCATGCCCCATCAGCAAATGAAAATCCCAAGAGCTTTATTACATTCATATCATTAAGTCTAACTCTACTTTGGAAAGACAGCTCTTTCCCAATTATATTTTGAGTGCCTCTAATTTGAGGGACTACTTTTCATCTCATGTATTAGAAAGTGTCCTGGTGCTTTTCATAATGCTTCTATTGGATATATATTTTTTAAGAAATATATTATCAGATTCATCTTCCTATTTTACATAGCTTCATCATCATAGAAACATAATAGCCATCACAGTATAACAAAGGCAAAGATGAGTGGTAGATACTGTGTCTATTCTTTGATAAAAAATAAATGCAGCCTTGTGGCAGTTCATAATCTCCTGTCAACTTGCGAAGGGGTGGAGTCTAGCCTGTCAATCAGGCCATAGCCAATGAGGCCCCTGTGAGGGCATGGCCTTCTTCTTAGGATTCTGGGAACTCCTGTATTCCTCCCTGGAGGCAGAAGACTCTTTGCTTCGTCTTTCTGCTGACAAGTCACATGGAGCTACATTGATGCAGCCAGAGCCCTGGAACTGGAGGAGCTACATGGAGACCCACACCAGTGCTGAGATGCTTCCACCACCACTGGACCCATTAGCCTATGATCTTCCTGCATTCGGCATCATTGCGTGGCTGCATTGAGTCTAAGGAGGAATATATGAACTTGTATTGATATATGGGGTAATATCAGATTTATGGACTTGATCTGGACTGGGCTGGGATGTTTTCTTAATTTTCAATTGCTCTTTGATATAAAGTTTTCTCTTACACACATATGAGTGTCTGGATTTGTTTCTCTTGTCAACCCAGACTAGCACAAGCCTTTATAGGGACTATAATGGAAGGAAATATCCTAATATATTTTCAATTGCATTAGTTTTCTTTTGACACTTGTTCAAAATATCAGTTAGGTGGTCGTGTTCCCCTGGACCCACTGCCAAATTTCCATACTGTGGTTATATTTAAAAAACAGTTAAAAAAAGTTTACATATAAAAAAATGGTTTTCTAAAGGTAAACTTTCTCCAAGATTACCCTTTCTTTCTTTTTAAAACATTTGCATGGGATTGATAATGTTTGCATGGAACTGATTATGTCAAAATTTACCTGAATCCTGTGATTCTACATGAGAGCAATGGTTAAAGAAGTCCCTCGTCCTTGTGCTCAGGGAAATGGCTAACTTCCATTAACAATTCTTTCTATCTAACTCACAAATAAGACCCACAAAGTCCCCTTTGTTGAACTATGACAAGGCTAGATAGACCCTCGAAATAACCACTCCTTGCCTCGTAAATGCGTAAGTGACTTGTCAGAAACAAGTGTATGTTAACTAAACTGGTTATACTTCCCTCCTTCCCCCAAGTCTCTGCACCTTGGTTCTTGCATGCCACCATTAACATGCCACCTTTCTGGAAGGGCCACTCTCAAAGAATAGCTCCACCTCAATGTGAAGCATTCTGGGATTTTCTTTTTGTCTAGTCTTGTTTACTCTAAGTAACTGTATAAGAAAAAGCTTTCCCCCAGCTCCTCCAGATTTGATGGTGAGAGGGCTGTTGTCGGGGCGTCCTATCCACCCTGCTGCAATCCTCTATTTCCCCCTCTTTGTTTCTGAATAGTTTCTCCTTATCAAAGTCTACCTCTTAAAAACATTGCCAGAACCTATTGTTTCTCAGGAGCCTGGTGGCACAATGGGTTATACCGTGGGTTTCTAACAGCAAGGTCGGTAGTTTGAATCTGCCAGCCGCATCTCAGGCAAAAGTATCCTAAGGGCGTTTTGAGTCAGAATCAACTGCATGGCAGGGAATTTGGTGTGTTTATTTGCTTGACAAAGAGAATATATATATGATAAAATGTCTTCTATTTGAGATTAGATGAGGTAATACCTTTGGGAATGGTTTTAAAATAAAAAACTTTGTAAAAGACACCACCCAACTAATATTCTCATCGACATCTCTATTACTCACGGTATAGAGTTGTGAATACAATAGACACATGCTCAATACATGCTTGTTAAATGGATGAATGATCTCATAAGGAATAATGGTACATGCAGGAAGAGATGTTCTTTCATGACCGCTTAGGGACTGGGTGACCTTAATGAAAGTTGTATTACAGAGTTGTCTGTAGGGAGATACAAGGCTCTCCCCAAATCCAAGTTTATGACTAGTTTAAATTGAGTTCAACAGAATAGCAAAGGAAACTTGTAATGAAAGAGGACACAAAGGAGAGTCTGAAGAGCAGTGTGGGAGGGCTGGGAGATTAGCTCTACCCATCTAGGTAATGTTGAGGAGGGATAGTGTGGGTTAATATGAACCGCAACTCTTACTAGTTTTACCACCAATACCTGGAAGAGCAAGGTCCATTACAAGCTGCTTCATGAGGAAACGCCAGGTGTCCATCATCGGCAGTTTCTCCCTGCTCCCCGGAAAAGGTTGCCACAGACATTGATTTGGGAGCCATCAGTCTGATGAGAGGAGAGTTGACTGCTTGGATAAGCTTACTTAGTCAAGATACTTTTAAAGATGACAAAATTCACTGGACTCTCTGAAAAACTGTTGGGTGAGGCCTAAGATAAAAGCTAGTCAATTTGAGAGACTTAAGTAGAGACTTAAGTAGCGGCGGCACAATGACAACTCTCACCTTCTTGTGGGAGATCCAGATTCAGTTCCCAGGCAACGCACCACCTCCTGTCTAAAGTGGAGGCCTGGGCATTGCTTGCAGAACTTCCAGACTATAGTGGACTAGGAATAAAGGACGGATTAGCTTTTTAAATCAACCAAGAAAAACTCTATGGATTACAAGGGTCTGATCCTCAACTGACACGGGGATGGTGCAGGTCCAGGTTCTTCCCATCGTGTGTGGGGTTAACACGACGTAAGGGCTGAACAACAACAAAAAACAACAAATAGTTGAATGAGCAGAAGAGTACCATGACTTTAAAAAATACAACTCCCAAACTCATTGTCATAGAGGTAATTCTGACTCATTGCCACCCCATAGGACAAAGTAGAACTGCCCCTGTGGGTTTCTGATATTGCAATTTTTCACAGGAGTAGAAAGCTTCATTTTTTCCCCATGGAATGGCGGATGACTTCAAACTGCTGACCTTGAGGTTTGCCCAATGTGCAGCACAACTCATTATGCCAACAGGACTCCTCAGCAATAAAACTCGCTTCTAAAAAGTGAAGCATAAAATGACCCTCCTTAAACAATCTGTGAAGTCGTACTTCCCTTTAAGAACAACAGCTGCTGCTTAATAGTGGAAATTCTAGTAGATCCAGTTTCCCTGCCCAAGCCTTTCTGGAAGCCCTATAAAATACCCACAAGTTACAAATACCGGTGTACTCATAGGTTATTGTTCTACCCTCTGCCTGGTCACATCTGTTTGACTTGCCCATCACCTGTTACTTATTGAAGTCTTTAATCTCCATTTGCATGCATCTTTGCCCCTTTACCTTTATGCATGTCCCTTCATTCCCCCACAACTATCTGTTAGTTGTGCCAAGGATCTATTGAAAGCATGGAGGTTTCAGAAGGGAATCATAGCACAGAGAATGTGAAAAAAGATTCCAGAGATAGTAACTCTCAAAGCCCCTCTTGGGTCGTCCACAGGAGTTCCTAATATACCTCAGTGTAACTCCCATCCTGTTACTTCACCCCTCGTTTGGAATGCTCTCCAATAACTTCTCTTATCTGTGTACTTCTTGTTTAACACATGGTCAACACACTTGGTTAGAAGCTGAAACGTAGGTGGTTCCACCCAGAGGGGCCTCAGATGAGAGATCTGAATTCTACTTCTGAAAAGTCAAGCACTGAGAGCCGACAGAACTCTGACACACATATGGGGTTGCCATGAGTCAGAGTTGACTCAATGACAACTGGCTGGTTAGACCTCTAAACCCTAAAGGTCTATTCCCAACTCCAAGTGTCTACCTGTCCCATCTCAGTAGGACCTCGACCTCCAGTGGTGCCACTAGGGAGATGTAGGAGGTGCAAACTGCATCTCTTGAAACTGTCAGAAGTATTGACACCAAAATGACCCGAGGTCTGGCATTTTGGCATGGGCAAGGAAGCCAGCGTTGCTGGGGAAAGGCCACTAAGACAGTGAAGTCACTAGGGTGGGTGCCACCCATCACTGAGTGTACCTTATCACCATTTCCAGGCCAGAGCACCCACTATTGGGTGGATGGGACGGTCTCCATCTGAACCAGTGGGAGAGGGGAGGAGCTATGGTATGGCGTGAGGGGGAGGATAGTAGTTGGTCTTGCATGGAGGGGGTGGGGTGTTGGGACCAGGGAGCTCTGCCCACAGACTGGCACCACCTACAAGAGGATGGCACCAAGAGTCACAGCACACAGTGGCACCAACCATAGCGGTCCCAGAATAGTCAACCAATATAACAATATACATTTTTCTAGCTCCAGGTGAGTCGATACTTTATGACACCAAGTATAGAATAATGAGCCCAGGTTTAGGGTGGGCAGCTCTAGTCCAAGCCTTCTCTGGCAGTGTAGGGGGAAAGGTGTTTGAGAGCTTCACACAGATCTTTCTCTGCTGCTGGCTGTTCCATCCTCAGTTCACAACTCCAGGAAATACATACCGACAGAAAAAGCCATTACTCTGTCCCATGTGATTATGATGAAGAACATTGTTGCTGCCTGCTACCAAGTCGGTGACTTACAGTGACCGACAGGAAAGAGTAGAGCCAACCATAGTGCTTTTCAGGCTTTCATCTGGGAGACTGAAGGAAAATTGATGCCTTTGAATTGGGATGCTGGTGAAGAATATCAAACATTCCATCCATTGTCAAGAAAACAGGACAAACGTCGGACACGTTATCAGAAAGGATGAGTCCATGGAGTGGGACACCCTGTTGGGTAGAGTATAGAGTCAGTGAAAAAGAGGAACACATTTACTGAAATGGGTTGACACAGCGGCTGCAACAAAGTGTTCAAATCCAGGGAAAGGTTTGAGTCGAATGCAGGACCAGGCAATGTGTTCGTCTGTAAGATACAGGGCTGTTGTGAGTCTGAATCAAGTTGACAGTAGCGAAAAATACCAATAATATTTACAGGGGCAGGTCGCTGGGTCTGCTCGCTCACAGAAATGCTACGAGCTTACATTGCAGATGAGTGCTTGAGCGTTGTGCCACTGGGGGTCCTTGGTGAGGGAGAATACAGCATTCTAAAGCTATCCTTTGGATCAGAACATTTTTCTTTGTGAAAATTTTAAATCATTTTATTGGGAGCGTTTACAGATATCATAACATTCCATAGCTCAATCATATCAAACAGTATAGTGCAATTGTTACCACAGTCAGTTTCAAAACATTTTCCTTCTTTTTGAACTTGATATCAGCTCCCCTTTATCCTCTCCCTTCCACACCTTACCCCCCAGGAACCCTTATTTTTCCCCCTATAATAGTTTTTTTTTTCCAAAAGAAAAAGTTTTTTCCCTCCATATCTCACACAGTCCTATATATCCACTCACATACAATTCTGTTGTTCGATCCCATCGAGTGGGGTAAACACAGTCATCAGTGCTATCAGCTCCCTATTGCAGCCCTCCTCTTCCCATATCCTCAGGGAACCATTACTACTGTTACTGTTTCTGAAGGGTCATCTATCTTGCCTTTCATGTGTCAAATGATCCTAAATATACAAATGAACATATGCTTACGCAAATCTGACATGATGAATGAGGTAAGAAAAATAAAAACCAAAGTAGTAAGGGGAGGAAATATTAAATAACTAGAGGATAGTTATGCGGTTCATCAACCCTTCTGTGTGGACCTTCTGAGAGGGACCGTCCAATTATCTTGGGGTTTGGGGTCTCCACTACATCCACGTTCCTTCACATCGATTGGGTTGCTTGTTTTTGAACTTATGATACTTCTTTCCATCGACACCTCATGATCACACAGGCTGGTGTGCTTCTTCCATGTGGGCTTGTTTGCTTCTCAGCTAGATAGCCACTTGTTTATCTTCAAGCCCGTAAGACCCCAGACCCCATATCTTTTAATAGCTGGGCTCCATCAGCTTTCTTCACCAATCATGTCAGGAAAGTGAGTAACGTACAATGCCACATTATTACAACAAACTGAAGAACATTTCTTTATTGACAGTTTAACTGTAGAAATACAGATCAGTTAAAAGAGCTGGCCAATTTACATTTATAAGCAGAATCCTTGCTCTCCCTCTGAACAGATTGCATCTGGCTTACATTTAGGTCTTCCCCAGAGCTGTGGGTGGATATTGCATAACCAAAGGGCCCACTCAAGTGGCTTGTCAAAGAGGAAGGAATAATCACAGCTCAAAGCAAATACAAGTCTCCATCCTGGAAGACAGAACTGCTTATAATTTTCCTAGCTTGAAAGTAAAGCTTACTGTGGGTGCCCATTCCAAAGAAAGGTGAGCCAACAGAATGTTTAAAGTATCATTAATATCATATTAAAGCAAAATTTTGCTGAAGATAATGCAAAAAAATGGAAGCAATAATACATCGACAGAGAACTGCTGGCCATTCAAACCAGATTCACAAGAGGGTATGGTAAGGGGAATGAAATTGCAGCTGTCAGACAGTTCTGGGTTGAAAGGAGAGAATAGCAGAGAGACAATTACTTGTGTTTTATTGACGATACACAGGCATTTCACTCTGTGGGTCACAAGAAACTATGGGTAACCTTGAGAAGAATGGGAATTCCAGAACACGTCACTGTGCTCATTTGGATCGGTGTGTC
Organism: Echinops telfairi; assembly: GCF_000313985.2. Classification (NCBI taxonomy): domain Eukaryota; kingdom Metazoa; phylum Chordata; class Mammalia; order Afrosoricida; family Tenrecidae; genus Echinops; species Echinops telfairi. The sequence continues at coordinate 37,489,391 of NW_022103968.1, forward strand.
ACAGACTAAGGAGCAGTTGTTCAGACAGAGAAAGGGGGAACTGCACGGTTTGAAACCAGGAAACATGTGTGTGAACATTCGATCCCTTCACCATGCCTAGTTAATTTGTATGCCTATCACGCAATAGGAGAAGGCGGACTCTGAAGATGCCCATAGCAGCATCAGGATGTGAGGAAAGCTGGTTAACAACCTGCTACACGCAGCTGACGCACTTTTGCTGGTGGAAGGCTCGGAGAGCTGGAAAGGCTGACTGATGAAGACTACGACCTTCAGGATGAATCACACCCCGTTGTAAAGAAACCAAGAAGCTTCACAACTGGACAAGAAGCTTCACAACAGAAATAGCATGCGCTCTGGAGTTTGGCAAAGATAATACTTGAAATCAGTGAGGCAAAACCATATTACATAATAAATTACATTTGCCGAACCAACCTATTGCCATCTCGCTGATTCCAAGTCATGCAGGCTTGATATAGGGATTTTGAAGCTGTAAATATTGATGGGAGCAGACAGACTCATCTTTTTCTGTGGAGCAGCTGGTGGGTTTGAATGATTGACCTCGAGGTTAGCAGCCTAATGCCTAACACAGAGCACTAGCACACTCCTAACTCTGTTTAGACAAAGGAAGATGTGAGACGGATGGATAGAAACTTGCCTCGTGTTATACATGAAGATAAATTCCAGTTAATTAAAAATTATATGCTTCAAGTTACTAGAAGAATGTCAATGACTTTAAATATGATTTTGAAATAGGGACAGTCTAGAGACTAGACATAATCCTTAGAAACCATAAAGAACAAGGTTGAAAAGAGGAAGATTTTTTTGGTTAGCATCACAATACAAAAAATAGAGTCAAAATACAAAACCATGAGAGGAAAACATGAAAAAATGTGAACACATATAAGATATGTTAACTTCATGCTTATACCTATATACATGTACATAAACATACACACACACACACACACACACACAAGTGGTTCAGCTACCATTTGTAAGTCAGTTTGTCCTACCATGGTGGCTTTCGTGTTTCTGTGATGCTGCTATGCCACTGGTATTTCAAATACCAGAAAGGTGACCCATGAAAGACAGGTTTCCGTGCCGATTCCAAACTAAGACAGACTAGAAAGATGAATGATCTCTGAAAGAAAATGAGCCAGTGAAAACCTTATGAGCATCAGGAGAACATTGATACTGTGGTGGAAAATAAGCCCTGCAGATTAGAAGGCTCTTGAAATACCCCTGGGAAAGAGCTCCCTCCTCAAAGCAGAGTAAACCTTCGTGGCAGGGATGGAGTAGAGCTTTTGAGGACTTTCGTTTGCTGGTGGAGCACAATCCAAAATGAGAAGAAGCAGTTGTCAACATCATGGTACTTGGAATCTAGGCGAATTTAAAGTTTTCATAAATGAAATAGCATGTATCAGGATGGGTAGCACCAGCACTAATGGGCTGAATTAGACAAGCGTTGGCCATTTTGAGTTGGACAAATATGATCTGCTATTCTTTCAATGACAAACTGAAGAGGTACAGGATTGCTCTTGAATCAAAAAGAACATTTCAAGATCTGCCCTCAAGCATAATGCTGGCAGTGACCGAATAACAGCCATATGAATACTAGGGATACCAATTTGTACAACGATCCCTCAAACTCACACACCACCCACTAGCTAAGACGAAAACAGTGAAGGTTTTTACCAAGTTCTGCGGTTTGAAATTGATCTAATGTACAATCAAGATGCATTGTTAATTACTGTTGATTTGAACGTGAGAGTTGGAAACAAGAAAGAGCAATCATTAGAAAATATTGTGTTAACTATGGTAGAAATTGTGCCAGGGAATCACATGGTAGAATTTTGTAAGACCAAGAACTTACTGATTACAGTTATCTTTTTTTTCAACAAAATGAGCAGTTATACACATGGACTTCATAGTAATCAAATCAACTTTGTCTGTAAGAAGGGAGAATGGAGAAACTCAATATCGTCAATCAGAACATGGCCAGGGGTGGACTGTGGAACAGACTTTTGATTGCTCACATGCAAGTTCAAGTTAAAGTTGGAGAAAATGAAAATCTGTTCGTGTGAGTTAAAATATGCCCTTGAATATATTCCACTTGAATTTCGAGACTGCATGACCCACTAACGAAGGAGTTCCATGGAGGACAACATCAAGGATGAAACGTGCAAACACCTGGATTTAGAAAAACCAAAAGGGAAGAACATGCATGATGTTTTTCAGTCTGAAAAACGGAAGAAAGAAAATCAAGACTTGAATTGCAATATTGAAGAATTCTGTGGGTAAAATATTGAATGATGTAGGTAGCATCAAAAAAAGGTAGAAGGAATATAAGAGTCACTATATCAAAAACAATGCCTAAAAGTTTAACCATTTCAGGAGATAGTCTCAAGAACTGAAAGTGCGACAAGTCTAACTTACATTGAAGGCATTGGTGAAAAACAAGGATCCAGGTTGTGACAGGATTTTCATTGAGATATTTAAACAAATGAAAACCACACTGAAAGTTCTCACTTGTTAATATTTGGATGACAGCTACTTGACCAACTGGAAGAGATCAACATTTGTGCCTATCTCAAAGAAAGGGATCCAATAGAATGTAGAAATTATTGGCAGTATTATAATATCACATACAACTAAAGTTTTGATGAAAATATTTCAAAAATGGTTGCATCAGAATGCAGGAAGGGAACTACCAAAGATTAAACTGGAATTCGTGAGTCAACCTGGAACAAGAAATATCACTTATCATGCCAGATGAACGTTGGTTGAAAGCAAAGAGTACTAGAAGAATATCTGTATTTTATTGATTATGCAATACATTCGGTTGTGTGGATCATAACAAATATTGGATAACATTGTGAAGAATGGAAATCCCAGAACACTTAACTGTGCTCATGTGGAACAGGTATGCCTAGCTAAAGGGAGTTGTTAGAACAGAACAACAGGATATTGTATGATTCGGAGTCAGGTATGCATCAGGGTTGGAGTTTTCACCATACTTATTCCTTCTGTTTGTTGAACAAACAATACAATAACTTGGATCACCTGAGGAAGAATGCAGCAACAGGACTGCCAAAAGACTCGCTAACAACCTGCACTATGCAGTTGACACAACATTGACTGCTTGCCAAAAGTGAAGAGCATTTGAATCATTTACTGATGACCATCAAAGACTAGCGCCCTCAGTATTGATTATAGCTCAACATAAAGAAAATGAAAATCCGTACAACTGAACCAATAAGCAGCATCATGATAAACTGAGAAAATATTGAACTTGTCAAAAATTTCATTTTATTTGAATCCACAATCAATGCTCATGGAAGCAGCATTCAAGAAATCAAATGACGCATTGCACTGGCAATATGCTCCAAAAACCTTCTTTAAAACTGGTAAGGAACAAGTATGTCACTGAAGCCTCCGGTGTACCTGATCCGAGCCCTGATGTTTTCTTTTATTTTTTAAATCATTTTATTGGGGGCTCATACAACTCTTATCACAATCCATACACACATCAGTGGTGTAAAGCACATGTGCACACTCGGTGCCCTCATCATTCTCAAAACATTTGCTCTCCACCTAAGCCCCTGGCATCAGCTCCTCATTTCCCCCTTCCCTCCCCATTCCCCCTCTCTCATGACCTTTGATAATTTATAAATTATTATTCTGTCATATCTTGCCCTGTCCGACGTCTCCCTTCACCCACTTTTCTGTTGTCTGTCCCCCAGGGAGGAGGTTCTATGTAGATCCCTGTAATCAGTTTTCCCTTTCCACTGCGGTATCACCACTCTCACCACTGGTCCTAAAGGGACCATCCATCCTGGATTCCCTGTGTTTCCAGTTCCTATCTGTACCAGTGTACATCCTCTGGTCTAGCTGGATCTGTAAGGTAGAATTGGGATCATGATAGTGGTGGGGGAGAAAGCATTTAGGAACTAGAGGAAAGTTGTATGTTTCAATGGAGCTACACTGCACCCTAACTGGCTCATCTCCTCCCTGTGACCCTTCTGTAAGGGGATGTCCAGTTGCCTACAGATGGGTTTTGGGTCACCACTGCACACTTCCCCTCATTCACAATGATATGATTTTTGTTCTTTGATGCCTGATCCCTAATCCCTTCGACACCTCGTGATCACACAGGTTGGTGTGCTTCTTTGTTGTTTCTGAGCTAGATGGCCGCTCATTTATCTTCAAGCCTTTAAGACCCCAGATGCTATATCTTTTGATAGTTGGGCACCATCAGCTGTCTTCACCACGTTTGCTTATCCACACATTTGTCTTCAGTGATCATATCGAGCCCTGATGTTTCCATGGGGCTTCAGCACCTCATAGTCATGTGACAGCTGGACAATGAGAAAGGAAGACCAAAGAAGAACTGCTGCACATTGAGAATACCAGAAGACTGAACAAGTCTTAGAAATGATGATGACAAGGTTTTTGTGTCACGTATTTTGGTCATGCTATCAGGAGAGACCAGTCGCTGAAGAAAGACATCATGCTTGGTAAAGTAGAGGGCGGGAGAAAGAGAAGAAGTCCTTCAATGAAATGGATTGACACGGTGGCTGCAAGGATGGAATGAAATATGAAAATGATCCTGAGGGTGACACAGGACTTGCAAGGTGTTTTCCCCCTGTAGCACCCATGGTCATAGTTAGTTGGAACTGACTTGACAACACCTAAGAAAACAAAGATGGTTGACACACACAGACACAAAGACACACATAGTAAGTACAAAAGCATTGCTACAAGTTTCGCTGTTCATACCAAACCCCAAACTAAACTCAATAATGTCACGTCAGTTTTAACTCAGCGTGGACAGAGTAAAACTGTTCCACAGGGTTTCCAAGACTGTCAATCTTTGTGGGATCAGACACCCTTGAAGTGGCTGACTGGTTTCAACTGTCAACCTTTCTGTTAGCGACCCAATGCGAAATCTATTCTTCGTGCTCATACTTTCATGGGTTTATTCCAAACAAAACATGCTTAAACCTGCCTCTGCTATTGGTGGAGGGTCATAGACAACTTTTCTCAGTTACATATTTGTCTTTGTCTCCTTCAGATACCTTCCGAAAAAGGATACTTTGTGCTGCCCTGGAAAACAAAGACAAAAACGATTTTGACTTCAGGGCTAATACACAATTTTTAACACAACCCAAGAGGGCATCTTGTCAAATCCTCGAAACTTGACCACCAGTTCACGGAATTCTGGCCTTACAAAACAACCGTTTTTAGATAGACCCAGCATTTTAAGGAAGCATGGGAAGATCTCCCATTTGACCCAAGAGCAGGAAGGGCATCAGCTGTGGTGAATGGAGAAACTGACTGGAGCCAGAAAGCAGAGGAGAAGAACACAGAACTGCTGTTGATGGGATTGATGGCTGCTGAAGTTGGGCTCGCCCATGGCGACACTGTCAGCAAACATCTCGGTCTCCGCACCAAAGGCACCATGGAGGATCAGCTCGCTTAAAGTGCTGCGGGTGTCTCCATCAGTCTCTTAAACAAGATCAGAAGAAGGAGGATGACTTTGTGGAACAATTTGTAACCAGGACAACGACCAGTACAATTCAGACAGCAAGGGCCACTCAAAATCGTGTTTTCTGAGGGAATCTGCTCAGCCAGTTAAATTCAAGTCAGTTAAATTCAAGTAGAGAGATCAGCTCAGAAGGGTATGCGGCAGGTTTAAGGAACCCTAAAAGTATGATGTATTAGTCTAGGTACTTTAGAGAAACAAATCCACAGCAACTCATGTATGAGAGTTTTATGTAAAGAAAATGTTCATCACGAAAACATCCCAACCCAATGCTGCCCAAGCCCACAAGTCCAACATTAACCCATTAACCCAACACCAGTC
>NW_022103968.1:37495993-37542753 GCF_000313985.2 Echinops telfairi
GATATCTGGAGGGTGAAGGGAATGTGGAGTAGAAAGGGGGAACCAATTACAAGAACCTACATATAGTCTCCTCCCTGGGGGATGGACAGCAGAGAAGAGAGCGGAGGGAGACGTTGGACAGTGTAACTTATGACAAAATAATAATAACTGATGAATTATGAAGGGTTCATGAGGGAGGGGGTAGTGGGGAGGGTGGGGGGAAACGAGCAACTGATAGTAAGGGCTAAAGTAGAAGGCAAATGTTTTGAGAATGATGAGGGCAACAAATATACATATGTGCTTGACACAATGGATGGATGTATGGATTGTGATAAGAATTGTACGATCCCTGAAAAAAATAATTAAAAAAAAAAAAAAGAAAATTGAAAATAGCATTAGTGGGGAAAAGGCCAGAAAAGTTGTACTGAGGAAATTTTTTATAGCATGAAAAATGCTCCTAGTTGAGGAGCTGATGCCAGGGGCTGACGTGGAGAGCAAATGTTCTGAGAACGATGAGGGCAATGAATGTACAAATGTGCTTTACACAATTCATGTATGTAAGGATTGTGATTAGAGTTGTATGAGCCCCTAATAAAATGATTTTTAAAAATGCTCCTGGTTATTCTTGGAGAGCAGCAAAAGTTGTCCTGTGGGAATTTCAGCAGGAAACCTGATCCCATTCACCTTACAGCCCTGATAAAACCTTCTCTGAGTTTTTCTTCCTTTGGTTGGTCTCAAAACTCAACCAACACGTCAAAGGCACTAAATTTCCAAATGTTCTGTTTCAATGCAGTATATATCGACGGGCAGCAGGTTCTTCAGCATAAAGGCCGGAGAGGTGAACACACCACCTTCGGAAGGGTTTTGACTTTGGTGGAGGCTATACTAAGAAACAATAGTGTCATGTTTTGATATTTTTGTTTTTAAAATGGTGTCTATGATGTTGAAGCAGTGCTTTTTGACATAAATAAGTACATGCACAAATATACATGTATTTCGATGTGCATTTACAATGTTTGATTAACATATACAACAGGGCTTCAAAAAGTTCATGAAAAATGGAATGAAAAGATAATGGAACCTCTCCATGGGCTTTCTGAAGGCCTTGTGTGTGTGTGTGTGTGTGTGTGTGTGTGTGTATGTGTGTAAATACCTATTGCTGTCAAGCCGATTTTGACTCACGGCTACCTTATAGGACAAGGTAGAAGTGCCCCACAGCGTTTCCAAGCTTGTAAATCTGTGAAGAAGCGGACTGTGTGTTTCACCCATGGAGTGGCAGGTGGGTCTGAAATGTTAACCTCTTGATTAGATGTTGAGCTCTTAACCACTGCACCATTAGGGCACCTTGTCTATATGAGCACAAAGTCATAAATCCACACTTAGGGCTTATCACACATGTACACCTTCTTGATTTTATTTGGAAATTTAAAAAATGTAAATTAAATCAATAAAATCCAATTTCTACCAGTTGGTTAACATTGGGTGTTGGCAACGAAGTGGAAAAGCAAGCACTTTCAAAAGAGTGTTGCTGAGAGCAACTTGCTTTCATCTATTAAGTTTTAAAATGTGCATGGGTTTAAGCCAGGGATTCTACTGCTTGCATATATTTACACAGGTACACAAAGATGTATGTACAAATAATTTAACTGCAGCACAGCTTGCAAAGAGGAACCATTAAAATATGGTCCATACAAACACTATTCAGTCCTTAAAAAGAATAAATTATATCTGAATATGTGGGTATGGAAAGATGGCTAAGATACATGAAGTTAAAAAAGCAAGTGACAGAACAGTATTCCTTGTGTGATTTTCATTTCAATATTTTAAAAGTATTATATATAGAGAGATGCACTTGCATATGTATAAACCACTCCTTGAAAGACAGATTCAAACTGAACTTTAAAATGCGGTTACCTCTGGTAAGGATATGTGAGTGAGATGATAGGTATCGTAGTTACGTAATCTGTTGTCAATTTGAGAGTCTTAGTAGTGAAGGGGTGCAGTGTAGCCTGTCAATCAGTCCACAGCTTAATAACTTCATTTGGAGGCACTAAGGAGATAAATAGCTCAATGAAGGTGGGGCACAGCCTCACCGCCTGTGAGACATTACAGACTATGAGCCTGATGGAGTTATGCTGATACAACCAGGGTCCCAGGAGCTGGAGATGCTTACAACACCAGTGGATCCACAAGACTTCCCACCCACTGTCCTGTGATCTTCCTGCATTCGGCACCATTGCATGTGTTTCGTGAGTCTGAAGAGGACTTTATAGATTGATATCAGACATATGGACTGAAATCAGACTTATGGACTTGATCTGGACTGGGTTGGAATGTTTTCTTAATGTTCAATTACTCTTTACATAAAGCTCTTTCTTACACACATGAGTGTCTATGAATTGTTTCTCTAGTCAACACAAACTAACACAATAAGGATGGGCATCTTGTTGTATATGATTCACTATTAATTACAATTTTACTATAAACATGGAATACTTTTGATGATATGTAATATATTTAATCTTTGGGTCTACTCTTGGCTAAAACAATGTACTATATGAGTATGTGGGAAATTGAACTATTTGTGCTTCCCTAACGGTGAGGAAGCCAGATGCATGAGCAGTACTCAAACAAAGAGGACTCCATGCTACCCCCAGGACTGTGTCACCAAGCACCTTTCTTATTATTTCCTACCTCTTCGCAAGGAGAGAAGATGCCAGGGCTTTGTTATCAACATGTCTCTGACTCTCTTTCTTCAAAATTGCTCAGCATTGAGGTGACAAGATAGAGCCTCGATAGCAGTAGTTCTTAACCTTCCTAATGCCGTAACCCTTTAATACAGTTCATGTTGTAGTGACCGCCCCCCACCAACCATAACATTATATGAATTACTACTTCCTAACTGTAATTTTGCTACTGTTATGAACTGGGTGACCCCTGTGAAAGGGTTGGTCGACCCCCAAAGGTGTCGTGACCCACAGGTTGAGAACTGCTGCTCTAAAGAAAATGATGTCCATTTTGCCTTCTTTCCCTACCTTAGCTTTCCTGTACTTTTATGCAGTTTGACGGTAGCTGCTGAACAGTCTCCATTTCTGGGGTTCTGCTCTAAATTTTGTGTCAGGTTGTCATTGTACACCGCCAACCCCCAAGCCCACCTTCCTTTTTGAGAAAATAGTTGTGGAGAAAGCAGCCATTGTAACTGATAACATTCATCCTAATCTTCCTCCTCTTGTCTTACAACATTAAGTTGTGAAACAGTAAGACACATACCATGTCCAAATACTATAAATCCTCTTGTGCAGTAGAAAAGATCATAAAGGCTTAATAGAAACAATTTGAGAATTTCTCACGGAATGTTAGGGAAAACCAGAAGTCTTTGATATAGCTTGCATTTGCTATTGTCATAGAAAAAAGTATGTACCGGAAGAACTGTGGAATGTGACAACTCGAATATTTTTGTCTTTTTTCCTTCTCATTTCTTCTCTGGGAAGCCAGATACGATCCTTTACACTGAGTTCTCATAACTGCCTGTGGAGCTGACTGCTGAATCGTCTTTCAGGTTATCTCCTTTTCTGCACCACCAAAGCACGCCAGGCAATGGTGTGGAAATGACAGGGTTCTCATGACAGGACAGGAGGGCAAGGACCGGGAAAGATTCATCACTGACAAGTCACTGCCTTCCAGGAAAAGCTGGGAGGGAACTTAGTTCTCTTTGTTGGTTGAAGAGGGCACTTTCAGCCCACTGAGCTTCAGGGCAGCTTCCCCTTGATGGCAAACTTTCTACGTCCAGGAGTATGTCCTGAGCAGCCATTTTACAGAGTTGTAGTAACTTCTGTGTAGGTTGCATGGCTCCCAGGGGTTTGGAAAATTGCTAGGCATGCAAACCAGATGCTGGTGCTGTGTATATAGAGGGTGTGGGTGGATTGTGGACAGGAAAATTCAGGGCCAGTTATATAATTCTTCATGGACCATCAAGGGATGTTTCTGGTTTAGAAGATATGTCTAAAGAATAGACCCTCACCACTCTCTCCTGGTGTTATGCTGTGACACACCTACAGGGTCACATTGGAGTGTGTGTGTGTGTGTGTGTGTGTGTGTGAGAGAGAGAGAGAGAGAGAGAGAGAGAGAGAGAGAGAAGTGAGACACACATACATACAGAGAAACTGAGAAAGAGTGTTAGGCTACATTCAATTCAGATAGATTTTTGCTATGTATTTTTTTCAGATAAAAGATTTTTATTTTATGCAATTCTCCATTAGATCATCTACTAATCTGATAAACCTGTTTATATTTGTGTACAGATCAAATTGTGTCCTTCCCCAATATATGTCAACTTTTCTAGGCCACGATTCCCAGTATTATGCAATCATTATACTTTGTGATCTGATATAAGCATACTCCATTTTATATATGATGCAATTATCCAATGCATTTTAAATTCTGTCCTCTAAGAGGCAGGACTAATGGCAGTTTTGTTAAAGAGCCAGGGTACAGTCTACAGGTTTGGATTATATCTTGAATCAATCTCTTTTAAGATCCAAAGTGACCACACAGGAAAGAAGGGATGGAAGGACCGGACTACGGTCAATGAAAAAAAAAAAGTTGAGTGGAAGCATGTCCTGGGACACCCTACACTGCAAACCTCCTAGACCTATGGAAAGATTAATGCCAAGATACATGGAGTCCTACAAAGAGCACTGGCCCATAGATGTTGATAGGAAACAAAGACATTCTCCCAGAACCCATAGAAAGAGAAGGCCTACCTGCATTTGAATACCTGGTCTTTTAAACTGTGAGAATAAATTTCAGTTTGTTGAAGCCACCCACTCAGGGTATTTCTGTTATAGAAGCACTGGATAACTACATTTATTTCTAAAATACTCTATAAGTAATCTCATTGGTATAATATTGTTTATGACAAAAATGTGTAAAGGCTGAAGTATTGAGTACATATGTCTCCCACCTAAGCTCAGCTTCCTCATCTCTCTGGAAGTGTCTCAAGGAAGATACACTGATATGGAACACACAGTATGTTAATCAAGTTTCACAATTAACACTGGATTTGGGCTGGCATTCTTAGTCCTTAAAAGTCTGAGGTAGCCAACTGGATCATTTTTTTTATTTTCTGAAACTAGTTATATCCAATGCATCAAACTTGCCAGTTGCCAAAGAATAGAAATACAGAGAAGCAGGAGAGAGAAGGATATTTGTTTCCACCTGGTGCCATGAGCCCAGGTTTAACTGTGGACAGAGAAGAGAGCACAGACAGAGAACAAGCCTTGGCTTGGAGGTAAACAAGCGGCCATCTAGCTAAGAATCAACAAAGCCCACGTGGAAGAAGCACACCAGCCTGTGTGGTCATGAGGTGTTGAAGGGATCAAGTATGAGGCATCAAAGAACAAAAAAATCATATAATTGTAAATGAGGGTGAGTGCAGAGTGGGGACCCAAAGCCCATCTGTAGGCAGCTGGACATCCCCTTACAGAAGGGTCGCAGGGAGATGAGCCAGTGAGGGTGCAGTGTAGCACCGATGAAACATACAACTTTCCTCTAGTTCTTAAATGCTTCCCCCCTACCCACCCCACTATTATGATCCCAGTTCTACCTTACAAATCCAGGTAGACCAGAGGATGTACACTGGTACAGATAGGAAGTGGAAACACAGGGAATCCAGGACAGATGATCCCTTCAGGACCAGTGCTGAGAGTGGCGATACCGGGAGGGTGGAGGGAAGGTGGGGTAGAAAGGGGGAACAGATTACAAGGATCAACATATAACCTCCTCCCTGGGGGACAGACAACAGAAAAGTGGGTGGAGGGAGACGGCAGACGATGTAAAATATGACAAAATAATAATAATTTATAAAGTATCAAAGGTTCGTGAGGGGGAGTGGGGGAGGGAGGGGAAAAAGGAGGAGCTGATATTAAGGGCTCAAGTAGAATGCAAATGTTTTGAGAATGATGGCAACAAATGTACAAATGTGCTTGACACAGTGGATGGATGTGTGGATTGTGATGAGTTGTATGAGCCCCCAATGAAATGATTTTTTTTTAAAGAAAAGAAAAGAAGCTGTGGACTAACTACTCATTCTGCATCAAAAGTAACAAAGGTGGCCATTCCCTAGGGCAGTCTACGTGGAAGAGACTGCTCCGGTGAATCCAACTGTGTTCTGGCTTCTGATCCATCAGGTCAATCTGAATAGTGCGTTCCTTCCATGTGGTGCTTGCAGCAGGAAGAGAGAGAACAGAAAACCTCTGTGTGGTGACGGGGTTAGCAGTAGGGATCTGAGTGGAGTGGAGAATAAGAAAAGGAGGCCCTTTTCCCTTGAGGGTTCTGAGGATGTTTAAATTATTTAGCTCAATCCACACATTTTAGTGATAAGGAAATTACTTTAAATGAAGTAATTTCTACCAGCAGAACAGAATTAGAAGCAAAGTTCACCAACCCCTCAGGAACACATTTTAGAAACTGATCATAGAATCAAATATTCAAATCAACAGAATACCCCACAGTCTAATTATCATGCAATTGATCTTATGATGTGAATTTATGTGATTATAAAGCCTTTTTTAAATCCCCTGCACACATCATACTGAGCTGGACATTGTGGGGAAGAATTGTTTTTAAATTGGAGATAATGACGAAGATTTGTCTTTGAAGTTTGGGCTTCAAGGCTATGCCTGTTGTAATATGTAAGGAGCCAAACAGACTCTATGAAATGTGGTGGTTTTAAAAGCTTACAACTGCCTTACACACAACTCTGTCCTCATTGAATAAACCCGCAGAGATGGATAAGGTAGAATCTTTCCAATATAATGACTGTTCTTCAGAATAATTTCATAAAAATAGACCTATGGCAGCCCAATTATTTTCACTCTTGTCTGAATAGCAAGTGCAGTTTCTGAAGCTTGCCTTCAAGAACCACCAGCGGGGTGGCTTTGGCCTTGCTGTGACTCACTTTAGACTTCTGATTATGAAAGTTATTTATGAAAATGCCCAGAAAAAGGTTTGGGAAGAAGAGCAATGAGCTGGGAAAATTTGGTGACTGAGTGTGGGAAACTCACTGAATGTGCAGTTAATCTGAAATCCATGATACAAGCACAACAGAATTATAATAAATGGAGGGGATAGAATTGCAGAATTCAATTAGAACTCGTTGGGTTGTAGAATGAGCTAGATTTAGTTTGTTTCACATTTGAGAGAGGATTTAGGATGCACATCAGGTTGTTGGTATAAAGTGATAGGCAATGAAGCTATCCTTTTATATCAGCGTCTGCTGCTGCAAAGTGGTAAACAATTAGGCTACATCCCGGTTGTGGTTGTTGTTGCTGTTGTTAGTTACAGTGGATATTGGCTGTTGAGTCAGCTCTGACTCATAGAGCCCTCACGGACAGCTGAAAGACATGTTGTCTGGTTCTAGGCCAGCTTCATGATGCTCGACAGGTTTGAGTCCATTGTTTCTGCTATTGTGTGATGCTTTCCAAGCTAGTGGGGTTTATCTTCCATCACTCCAACAAATAATATTCTGTAATACCCAGAGGTTTTCACTGGATAATTTTCAGAGGTAAAATGAATTCCTTGACAATGTCATTTTAGGGATCCACATTTCCTTTCAGTGACCCAAATTCAATGGCCCTGGTAACAGCTGGCCGGACATCAAATGACATATTACATTGGACAAATATCTTTTTAAGGTGTTGAAGAGCAACCGAGGCATGCCTGATCCAAGTCATGGTATTTTCTAGAGCTTCATATAGCAAGACTGGAGGAGAATCGATGCATTTGAATTATAATGTTGGTAAAGAATACTGAAAGTCCCATTAAGTGCCAGAAGAACAAACAGATCTTAGAGGAAGCGCTTAAAAGTAAAGATGGCTCGACTTGGTGTCACGTACTCTGGCCAGGTTATCCAAAAAGATGTCCCCAGTAAAGGGCATCATGCTGGGCAACACAGATAGTCAATGAAAAAGAGGAAGACCCTCAGTGAGCTGGCTTGAACCTGGTGGTGGTGACAACGGGCTCAAACACGGTAACAATGCGAAGGATGGAGCAGGTCAGGAAAGCATTTTGTTTTTCTGTACCTTGGGTCACCGTGAATCAGAAGTGACTCAATGGTGCCTAATAATGACAATTTCCAGAAGGTGATTGCTAGGCCTTTCTTCCAAGTCTGTCATACTCTGGAAGCGCCTCTGAAATCTGTCCACCATAGGTGACCCTGGATTTGAATACCAGTGGTATTGAAGTACCCTAAGGCTCATTTACTAACCGGCTGCCTCTTGCTTCTGTTTTTCCATTGCAAAGCTTGCTACTTCCGTATTAGTTGTCCAGCCCAAGAGCCACTAGATGCAAAATTGGGGTGGGTTGCTGCCCATGCCCCTAACGAATACCAGTGGGAAGTTCCTAGTTGTTCATCCCCCTAGTCTGCGTGGCAGATGTGATTGGACGTGAAGTCGCCCCACCCATTCGTGGTTTGTTGCCTTGTAAATGGAGTTTGAGAAGCGCTCTGGACAGAGAACGCTGAGCGACGGCTGACTCGAGGTCCCCGGCTCCCTCAAAGCTTCTCCTTTGACCGGTACGGTGTGGTCCTGCTTGCCTTAGAAACTGGGTACAGCAGTATAGCTTCCAGCAGCATCGCAACACCCAGGTTACAGCACGATGGTCAACTGACAGATGCACTTCTACCTGCAAGTTCTGAATTCCCCACTTGCTGCGTAAGAACGCTGGATAAGGTAATCCTTTCATCTTACAACATTTTCTATCTGGAAAATGAGGATCTGGTTTACGCCCCCGGAAGAACTGGTGTGATGATTCAATGAGAGTGCAGGGGCCCCCAAAAAGTGCTGAACATAGAGGTTGGCACATATTCAATGTTAAATATCATAGCTGCTGGTACATTGCATAGATTTTAAAATATTTTCTTTGGTTCCCTTACCTCCCCCTGCAGTTGAACAATCTACTGTTCTTAGGATGGTATTACTACTGATGGCAATAACCATTTTCAGCGAGTTAAATGTTTTTATAGGCAACATGTGTATTTTTAATTTTATAGCTCATATCCCCAAATATTTTCATTGACAAAGTCACATTTCCTCCGAACAGGCAGTGAAATTCCTGACTGGAATCATGAGAGTCTAACAGGCCTCTCCACATGTTGATATTAAAATCACGCTAGATTGGAATCTTCAAGATATTGAAGAGTCAAGGGCTCTCTTTATTAAAGTTATTTGAAATTGCAGCTGGTGAGTAACAGAAAACAAGGATGCACGGCCTAGAAGCAAGCCAAGGATTTCTGGGAACCACATGCATTTTTTCATTTAGTAAAATATATTCTTATTAGTAAATACTGCTGACTTCCCAATGCCATGGTGATTCGCCACACTTGCCAGGCTCCCTTTGGGACTGATGACAAATAGCTATGAGATGTCACAATTCTTCTATGAGAGGGGCAGTGATTTGTGGGGCATCCAAACAGTCTGCAAGAAAATCTCTAATTTTCCAATCAATACACTTTTAGTGATAAAAGTGAGGCTACTGAAAAATTTCATGGAGATTGCATCTTAGACTTCACTACTTGGCATGTTCTATATGCCAGTTCCTGTACTAACTAGCCCTTTAAAAATACTATCTACTGTATATACTCTTACATAAGCCAAGCTTTTCAGTACATTTTTAATGCAATTTTTGTATTAAAATTAGGTGCCTCGGCTGATATCCGGGTTGGCGTATACCGGAGTATTTATGGTAATTTAATTCTTACCAAAATGTTGTGATACAATCTTTATGACATTGTTTATTAAAAAAGAGGACACTGAGGTAGAAAGAGATCCAAAATGTAACTAATAAATAGTAGAGTTTGAATTAGAGCTTAGGTTTGATTCCAAAGACCAAGGTCCAGTGGTGTGAGTGGCGATACAGGGAGGGTGGAGGGAGAGTGGGTAGGAAGGAGGGAACCGATTACAAGGAACTATATGTGACCTCCTCCCTGGGGGACGGACAACAGAAAAGTGGGTGAGGGGAGACGTCGGACAGGGCAAGATATGACAAAATAACAATTTATAAACTATCAAGGGCTCATGAGGGAGGGGGGGAACGGGGAGGGAGGGGAAAAATGAGGACCTAATGTCGGGGGTTTAAGTGGAGAGGAAATGTTTTGAGAATGATGTACAAATGCGCTTTACACAATTGATGTGTGTATGGATTGTGATAAGAGTTGTATGAGCCCCTAATAATATGTTAAAAAAAAAAAGACCAAGGTTTTAACCTATTACAGGCAGTACCTGGGTTATAGACAAGATCCATTCCTCACTGTCTTTCAGAATTTGTAAGTGAGTTCGCTATATATGGCTTTTAAGCAGTCCTGTTTTCATGCAAGAAGAGAAGCTAAAGTGTGATTAGTATGAAGGACATGTTGTTCATAGAGGGTTAGTTCAAGTGCCCTGGTAGCGTGGTGGTTAGACCTTGGGCTGCTAACCACAGGCCAGCAGTTTAAAACTGCTGAGAAAGATATGGCTTTGTACTCCCATTGAGATTTACAGTCTCGGAAACCCCTGGGGCAGCTCTACGCCATCCTGAAGTGTCACAATGAGTCAGGATCCAGAATTGAAGGTAGTGAGTCTGGTTGTTTTTTGTTTTGGGAGGGGGTTGGTTCAATCATTTCAAATTAAGGGTGCATTTACGTAACATTAAAGGGCAAGTAGGAGTTATTTAAGAGTCCCAGTGCAGTAGTAGGTTAAATGTTGAATTGTTAATGGAAAGATTGGCAGTTCAAGCCCTCCAGAGTGACTCCACAGCAGAAGGATGAAGGTGTCTGCTCCCCTAAAGATGTGCAGCCCCAGAAGCCCCATGGAGCCACCCTTCTCAGTTCTCTTGGGTCAGTGTAAGTTGGAATTAACTCAAAGGCAGTGGGTTTTTGCTTTGGGGAGTTGCTTGTAAGAAGGACCCCTGGTGGTGTCATGGTTAGGAGTTGGCCTGCAATCCACATGGTTGGCCGTTCAAGACCAATAGCACCTCTGAAGGAGAGAGACTGGGCTTTCCACTCCAGCAAACAATTACAGAATCAGAAACTCACCAGGGCGTGCATTTGGATTTGGTTGTAAATTGGATGTTCTTAACTCAGGGACTGCCTGTATATACTGGTTTGCGTGTGGGGATGTGCTTTGGAGGTGGGGGTTTGTGTGGAAGTCTATACTTTCAAGTCAAAGCCAAATGATGGTATTGTAGTTAGCCTGTTTGGGAACGATTGAGCTGTTTAAAAGAAACACATGTCACTTGGCAGTTATTACTCAAGTTGTAATTTTTGAAAAAGTTCTAGAATAAATTAATCCTACCTATCCTACCTGGTTCTAGGTAAACAAATCCTACCTGGGGTTCCTTCAAACCAGGAATGGAACCAGACTCAGCGAGTAGCAATTCATTCACATATGTGTTCAGTGCCTACTATCTGCCAGGCACACTTCTAGGCACCTGCAACGTGTTCGAGCAAGTCAAACAAGGCCCTGCACCCCTTCTATATTCTAGCTCATATTCCAGGCTCTGGAAACTTCAGAATCACTCTGGGTTCCTAGAAAGGGGAGGAGTTTGCCACTTTAAAACGCTGCCATAGAATTGTTCCATGACTTGATTGCTTTTGTAGCTACAGTGAAATTTCCTTTTTGTTCCTCTAGCTTAAATCAATGTCAGAAAAACTGAAAAGATTGAAACTGACATGTTCCTGTCAGCACATTCAGACTGGCTGGATGTAATGGGATGAAACCGGTTTAGGAATCACTCACCCTCTAGGGATATCTCATTGCGTGTATTATTTGTAATCTATGTGGATGCTTTTGGTAGTCCTTGGATCCTCCAAGGATCATAGACACAGTGCACATTGGGGACATTTAGTAAAATGTCAATGATTGTTTACTTTTGACCTGGCATGTCATTCATATTACTCCAATCATTCTCTGCTAGATAAACATAGTGAGAACAATAAGGAGTCTTTTATTTGGTCAATCTGCCCCCTCCTCAAATTCCCAGGTGAGTCATGGACCCATCATAGGTCAATGACTTTATGGCTGAGGTCCGGAAGAGAAAGGCCCAAACCAAATCCCCTGCTGCTGAGTTGATTCTGATTCATCCTGACCCTACAGGGCAGAATAAAAGAGCTCCATAGGGTTGCCAAGGCTATAAATCTTAGTGGAAGCTGACTGCCACATTTTTTCTCCTATGGAGTGGCTGATGGTTTTGAATTACTGGCCTTTGGGTTATCAGCTGAGCACATTAGCCATGGCACCACCACTTTAAGAGGAGGGCAATGAACATATCTAAAAGTGCCCTCTAAGAGCCAGCTGAAGTGTATCAGGGTTAAGGGATTCTGGAACCAGAATGTTTGGATCAAGTGCTTGGCTTCACCTCTAGAGAGCTGTGTGACCTTGGCCAGGTACTTAACCTCTCTGTGCTCTTCAATATTCTCATCTGTAATATGTAGATAGAAAAGTGGGTGAAGGGAGACATCGGACAGTGTAAGATAAGACAAAATAATTATTTATAAATTATCAGGGGTTCATGAGGGAGGGGAGAGCGGGTAGGGAGGGGAAAAAATGAGGAGACGATACCAAGCGCTCAAGTAGAAAGCAAATGTTTTGAGAATGATAATGGAAACAAATGTACAGATGTGCTTGACACAGTGGATGTGTGTATGGATTGTGATAAGAGTTGTACGAGCCCCCAATAAAATGATTTAAAAGAGAGAGAGAGAATAGCAGTTGTCACATGAAGGAAGAATACCGTAACCCACGTAAAGCATTTAGAAAGGTGTGCGGCACACAGGGAGTATTCTGTTGAAGTTGACTACTATTGATGCTGGGGCCATGGAGAAAATCCTCGCTTTTCTGTTTCATGTGTATTCCTAAACAAGTAACTGGAATCTTACTACAAGCTTTGTATTTAAGATTAGTCTGAGAATATTCTACGACCTGCTCTTTTCTATACATTGGCAGTTCCTTGTCTGTCTGATGTTCTCATCCATTAGGGCAAACGAAGGGATGGAAGACGGGTGAGGGAGAAAGAGAGTATGTGTTGTTTCTTGCGTGATCACTAAATGGGCCAGTGCTTTCAAAGCTTCGAATCCTTAATTAAATTAGCCTCATTGTTATTTGAGAAGGACACTTGGAAGCAGAACAGAAGCTAAAGAGCCATACATTTTCCTCATTTCACATACTGGAACCCAAGGCCATTTGTTACCTTGAATTTACCTAGCCTTTAAAGTACACCAAATTTCATTTTGGAGTACTTGGTTTGTATAATTGGTTTTAGGTAAAAGGCTCATTTAAAATTCACTAGACACTTGAGCCTCGTGAGGGAAACAGTATGTAACTCTTACTTAACAGCTACTGCTCTTTCTAAAGTGTGCTTTTTTAGATGATCCAGGGGCAAGGCCCTAATAAGAAATAGTGTTTGCTAAGCACAGGCTAGCCAGAGACAGCCGAGAACTGAAGAAAACGCCTTGGTTAAGAGGGGGTTGGATAATCGAATGAGCCAGAAGCTCGGTTACTGGAAACAGTAAGATTCTCGTGACAAGATGGAACGTAAAGAAACAATAGGTAGCACCATCTCTCTAGTTGGGAAACAAAAATGATGAATGATCATTTTGGAGATACTCTTAGGGATTTCAGAAGTCTTCTAATTTTTCTGGTTCTGATGCAGCAAAAAGAGCGTGGAGTCGCAACAGGGAGCAGAATGCACACGGAACATATACCAGTTCTCCTTCCCCATGGTGAGAACATGGAGTGAGAACTAGCCGCAATTTACCTTTGCCAGCAGGAGGACACACCATGTGTCCTAATACTCAGGAGGCAAGTAGCTAGGAGGGGACGCTGGGTCTAAACACAAGTGATTTACTTTTACTTTCTTTTTTTTTAGAAAATAAGTTTTCTTGAGCGATGAGAGAATTAAATGATGAAATGATAGAAACAAAATTGAGGAGCCAGAGGTACTATTCTATATGTATCTTTCTGTCAATATTGTTCCAATACACTTACTCTCTATGGCACTTTGGGCAAGTTATTTCATCTCTCCGTGCCTCAGTTTCCTCATCTGTAAAATGAGACCAATAATAGGATCTATTGCATGGGTTCTCTTGTGAGGATTAAATGAACTAATAGGCGCAAATTAAAAGAAAATACCTGCCCATTCACAGTGAGTCATCTCAAAGTGCTTGGTTTTATTAAACCTCAATGTGATATATTGATGTTTACTAATTATCATACTTACATGACCTAATAGATTATAATTCTAATTGCTTTTGTGAGGGGAAAAGTTGTCAAAATGTGTGCAAATATACCTTATTCCATTTTACTCAGTTACCAATGCCAAATTGGCACCAATGCCAAATTGGCATTAGGCTCATAGACTCCTAATAGGCTTGGGGAAGTGAGGAAGTGAGCAATCTGTGTAAGGCTGGTCTTTAATTTGTAAATGTATTAAGTGATGGCGAACATCTCTCACACAAAGAAAACCTCCCCCTGAAGGTTTGGTTTCATTTCTCAGCGTAACTTGTCCCCACAAGGACTTGGAGTGGCCTTCGACAATGACTCTAGGTTGTTACACCTACTGCTTGGGATTTCAGTTGAGGATCTTAACTCTGGAAATTCAGTCACACAAGAGGGATATATGAAAATCATGCCTCTCCTGTATCTATAATAATTCTCCACTTATTGTTTCTGGAGAGACACGCAGATTGCCCCGTGCCTGTCACCTCTATCTTGAAAGTTGGCATACTAAGGTGGTAAAATAGCAGAGAACATAGTCAAGATGTGTTCTGATTAAACAATGGATCGGCCATATCTAGGCCTTCCATAAAGGGATCAGACAGCGTTGCTTTCGCCTTTCTCTGTGCTTCGAGGGTTTGGGTCCCTACCCAAAGTATTCTAACTTGGGGTGAGGAAAGCCCGGTCTTCTCAGAGTTATGAAGGAAATAAGATGGTAAGTCAGTCAGCCAGCAAACTGCCACCATGTGTTGAACCCTGAGTTCTCTTTATTCTCTTTTCTACCTTGTATTCTGGATGTCTCTGGATTGACTTCTATTACACATACTCCATAACAGGCTTGCTATAGGGGTTTTAAAGATCCTTCCGTCCAATCTTTTGAGGTCTCTGGCATCGACTGTCTTCTCTTTTCAATGACAAGCTATTACAAATGGCATGAAGTTCATTACTACTCAAAAGCGTGGGATTATCCCTGCCAAGGGCCCCAATCACTCCACCTGTCTGTCAGCTGGTCACATTGTGGTGGCTTCTGTTTTGCTGTGATGCTAGATGCTATGCCATTGGTATTTCAAAACCTAGCAGGGCCACCCAAGGTTTCATTGGAGCTTCCAGACAAGAAGGAAGAAAGACGCTGTCTGCTTCTGAGGGCTTAGCTATTGAAAACTTTATGAATAGCATCGGAAGATAAAAATGCATCGGACTCAAGACGTGGTACTTTTCCTTGCTCCAGATGCATGTGAAAGGTTGACAGTAAGTGAGACGGACCATGGAAGAAGTGAAGCATCTGAATTCTGCTGAGGGTGAAGAAGGTCTTGGGCTGCCAGACAAACAAACCGGTCTTCAAGGCAACACAACCAGAATGCGCCTTCCAAGAAAGGAAGTTGATACTTGGGCTAACTTCCTTTGGCTATATCACTAGGAGCATCTCTAGAAAAGTTCGTTATGGCCGGGAAAGCACAGACTGAGAACAGGAAAGAAATCCTCAAGGAAATGGGTTAATATGAGAGCCCCAACAACAGCGTTAAACACGGCAATGTTCATGAAGGAGGTGCACACCTGGGTGGCGCTTTATTCGGTTTGATAGATAAGCTTGCCCCGGACTGGAGGGCCCTCAAAGGCAGCTAACAGCAGTAACAGGGCCCTGTGCTAACATCCGTCTGTCAGTTTGGCATGCTGTGTGGTTTGCATGTACCTCTGGTGCTAGACGTTATTATTCCACTGGTATTTCAAATATCATCAAAGTCGCCTACTGTGGAAATGTTTCAGGGGAGCTTCCAGACAAAGGCAAGGAAGAAAGACCCGAGGATCTACTTCTGAGAATTAGCCAATGAAAACTCTGGATCACAGCAGGATAGTGTCTGGTCTAGTGCTCGGAGGGGAGCGCTCACCTGGAAGGCAC
This sequence comes from Echinops telfairi, assembly GCF_000313985.2. Classification (NCBI taxonomy): domain Eukaryota; kingdom Metazoa; phylum Chordata; class Mammalia; order Afrosoricida; family Tenrecidae; genus Echinops; species Echinops telfairi. The sequence goes on from NW_022103968.1 coordinate 37,512,116, forward strand.
ACATCATAGCCACCGCAAGTGCTCAAAACATACTGCTGATCAGAAAGATCATCACAGGCCGAGGCCACGTTTCCTTCTGTTATCTGTGAAATCATCAGGGGTCGGAAGTGACTTTATGACAATGAACCCCACCGCCACTGCAGGAGCCCATAACGATGCAGCAGAAAAGTGGACCCCGAGATTTCCGTCTTAAAAGAACCGTTACTTGATATTGATGTAAAGTGAGCTAAAAATCCCAGAGTTAAAGTGTAGATCTCCATCCACACACAGTTAAACTGGGCAGGGTTTACAGACGAGAGGAAAATGGAGAAGTCTAGTCAAGAGTGAAGAGTAATTAGTTATAATTACTCAGCATAATTATATTTCTATAGCACGGAGCACTCCCACTCAGTCTTTCTCAAATGGGCTTCCTCTTCGGAACCACGGTATAGAAAATGACTTGGGTGACGTTTTTCTCCATTTTTCTAAGATGATACAGAACATTGTAGATACCTAAGAGAAAAGTTAATTCAACCTACCACGGAGGGTTTAGGACATTAGAATTTCATTCTTTCAGGTTAAGAAAAGGCCTCCATTGTTGTTGGCAGTGCATGTTTCCAGGGTAGAGGTACTAGTGTAGATAAAACACAGTTGGGAATATCTGTGTGTAAATTCACCCTGATGCATGCATTCATTCATTCATTCACTCACTCAACAGCTATCTATTTATCTCTTATCCTAGTCTAGAGCAAAAGCAAAGGATATAAAGTGAACAAGAAACAGACAAAAACAAGTAAGTGATGACCAGTGCTAGGTGGAGGGGGAAGCTTAAGGGGGTGAGAGGAAAAGACAGATGACAGGTTTGGGAGTGTGGATGTGAGAGTACTGGGAAGTAGGCTTGCTGCTGTGCTGCCAATCTGCGCCACTGATACGACGAAGCACAAACAAACATTGACTCAGCGTGGCTGTTGCACCTGTCTGGCAGGTGGTAGCAGTCATTCAGGCAACATTTATCCCAGGATAAAAAAATGATATCTCTCAGCCTCACCTATATTTTATAAACACAACCAATTCTTTCGGGAAGTCCTTGCCTTGGCACTTGGAATCACTGTATTTTCAGTACACAGGAGAAAGCCTGGGACACGGAAGGCATGCAATAAAAATGTAGAGCATTAATGAATAAATGAGTGCAAATTTTAGAACCATAGGAAGCTAAATTTACGACAGTCATAAAATAAATTGGCTCCACATTTTCTGTATTTACTGTTGAATTGTTGGCAATAATAAAATGCTTTCATTTTATTTTTCTTCCTCTTATTGGTTGAAACAGAGCAAGCATAGGGAATGTTAGCTCTTGAAAAAAGTTGTATTTCTTTTTTCCGTAAAGGTGAAAAAATATCCTCTAATTTCTGGCATAGAGAGTATTGTATGTTTGTTGATTTTGGCTATGTTGCTTTAATTCCTGTCACATACTACTGTGATGACATGGTATTGACTTATTCCTGCATTTATCAAGAAAGACATGGCAATATTTTAGAGCTTTTTCTTTTAAGCAAATCTAAAGCTTACTCTTGAAATAATTTTTTATTGACTTCTAAATGGTTTATGATAGGTGCATGAAGCAATGATTTTGAAATTTACAGAATTTGTTTTAGAACAAAAATATGGATTTATTAATCTGGTGGAAAGTATGTAAATGAAAGCACACTTTCTGGGTAAACAACTTGCTATTGTACTAGGCGATTTAGTTTTTTTCTCCTATGCTCTCTCTAGGTTGAGAAACAAGAGACATGTTCATCATTTCTAGATTTCTGCTACTTTGATGAGACCTGAGAGATTTAAACAGAAACCGTGACGATCACCACACTCCCCCACTCCCACCTGCTGCCTTAAAACAAAACGAAAGGAGCTCGAAGCTGAGAAGGGGAACATTGAACATACCCATTTATTTGATTCATTGGTTCTTCCAATGTTCTGATATCAAGCAAAACAAAACAGGGTGACATTCCATACATTTCTTTGACTTCCATCTAATTATGGGTTATTTTATGCTGAGACACATCCCCATCTCTATAAAAATTAGATTGTGCTTTTAGCATTATGGGGCTAGAACAGAATCTATTTTGGAAGCCTGGCTCTCTGGGTAGTTTTCACTAGGACTTCACATTATCCTACAGGCTTCCAGAGACTGGATTATCTCCAATGGAGTTGGAAAGAATGCATCTCAAGTGAGTCTACAAAATCAACTTGCAGTTTATGAAACTAAATTTGCCCATTTGATTGTCAGTTTTGTAAAAGGTTCTGGAAGTTTTACCAGGATCTCAAACTGTACGATATACTAGGCGTGCTTGTAATGGGCTCTTAGGAGTCCTGTGGGTATAGTGGCAAAGATTTGGATGACTCACTATAAGGTCAGCAGTTCGAAATCACCAACTGCTCCTCAGGAGAAAGATGAAGCTTTCTATCCCCATAAAGAGGGGAAAAATGAGGACCTAATGTCGGGGGTTTAAATGGAGAGAAAATGTTTTGAGAAACGATGTACAAATGCGCTTTACACAATTGATGTGTGTATGGATTGGGATAACAGTTGTATGAGCCCCTAATAAAATGTTAAAAAAAAAAAAAAAAGAGTTACAGTTCTGGAAACCCGCAGGGGCAATTCTACTCTGTCCTGTAGGGTCCCTATGAGTCAGAATCTACTCCATGGCAGTGAATTTGTTTGTTTTCAGAGTTTGTTAATGGGTTCCAGGTGAGTGACATGGATACACTGGGGCAAATTCATTCTTACTAATGTGAAAATCACTCATATGTTGCCTCTGATGGATACTGAGTCCAGAAGACCGTCCCTATGTGTGTTTGGCTGGGTTTTCTAGAGAAACAAAACGAGTGATACTCAGCTATTCAGAAATATATTGATATTCAGAAAGAAATTTATATTAGGAAACTGGCCCACACAGCCACAGAGAAGTTGGTCCTGTTCAGCTTAAGTCTGTGGGAGTCAGATGCCCTCCTGACTCCGGTAGCTGCCAGTGTTGGGACCCAAGAAGTCAGATGATGAACCGGGGGAGGAAATTAAAGCAGGAAGTCCAAGGTCGGTGGAGGCAGAATTGAATAGGTCCAAGCCAGGCAACATGGGAGGCCACGGACAGCTCCTAAGGCCAACAGCACACAGGGTGTGCTATTGACCTAAGTTTAGCAGGGGTTCTCAACCTTCCTCATGCCACGACCCTTTTGTACAGTTCCTCATGTGGTGGTGACCCCCAACCATAAACTTATTTTCATTGCTATTTCATAATTGTAATTTTGTTACTGTTATTAATTGGACGACCCCTGTGAAAGGGTAATTCGACCCCCAAAGGGGTCACCACCCACAGGTTGAGAGCCACTGTTTTAAGGAAACAGCTGGAGTGTTCAGGTCCTCAGAAGAAAGGAGGGAGAGCCTCTAGCATGGAAATAGGCCAGACCCCCAAAGAAATGCCATCAGGCTGGGACCTGCACTTTATGGGGGGGACCTTCCTGCCACACTGATCCTGGTCCAGCCACATGGACCCAAAACATAGCTGTCACACCATGTATAAGAAAATAGTACTTTTCATTAGTAATTTCAACTTACCAGCTATGGCTATGAATGTTTAGCTTCTGATGATCACCAAACCAAATAACTTCCCAACCCTTCCTCAATTTTATTTTCTAGTGAGGAATCTTCCCTACTTCATAGGCTCAATTACAAAAACATACTGTATCATCTAATGAGAGACTGGACAACTTGGTAGTAACATAATATGCAAATATAATGCAAAAGTGCCAAAGGCACCCTGCTTTGAGAAGTAAAATGCCATAGGCCTTGACTAGGTGATAGCCATTCTTTTACCTTCTGCCAATACACTATCTTCAGATATAATTTACAAAAGTGTTTTTGGCTGAATGAAGCTCTTTTCACTCTTCAAATTAGTTTACACATAAACACAGTCCTAATAAATGCAAGGAATCTTGGCAGTCTGGAGACAATGCAGTATCGTTGCAAATTAAATATTTGTTAAGTTTCTTTTGGGGTCATCGCAGGCTGACTAGACTCTGAGAGTCCCTTCAAAGGAGAAGAGGCCATCTCGTCTGATACCCACCTTGAGCCTCTTCCAAAAACCCCCTTTGGCTGTAGGCGTCTGGAGGCTATTCTGCAAGTTCTAAATTTGTCCTAGCGAGAGTGCCAGTGTTTCTTATAGTGTCTACGTCAACATTACTATAGAGGAGTGAAGCATTATTGTCCCTGTCAACATCCCTTTCACAACCTCTTGGTGGTCTTCAGTAAACGACGTGAAATGACGTGCAAGGGAAAACCCAGAAGATACATACAGTTCCCGAGTCATAGAGTCAAACAGTTTGCAGCTAAGATCGACTCCCTTTGTTCTAGCCCTCTGTCTCATCCCTTTAATGGGTCTCTTCAGAATGCTAAGGGGGGTGTTTGTATGTGTGGATGGCACCCTGACGGAGGTGTAGTGAATAGATTAGAAGATAGAGTGTATATAAGTAAATGAGCCAGAAGGCTGTTGAAGTTCAGATTAGAAATGAGGTGATGGGGGTTTGGAGTAGGATGATGCGTGGAAAGACAGAAAAGAAGGGACATACTTGTGAAGTCATTAAGAGTCCAAACAATAGGACCACATGATATAATATCTATGCAGGCTAAGGGAGAGGGGGGGTTAAAGATGAACTCCAAATTTCTAGCTTGACTACCGTATATACTCAAGTATAAGCTGAGTTTTTCAGCACATTTTTTATCCAGGTTTTGTGGTAAAATTAGGTGCCTCGGTGGATGTTCAGGATGGCTTACACTTGAGTATATATGGTATATGGATCCACTTATTATCTTAGGGAATACTAAGAGAAATACATATTTGAGAAGCTTTAAGATTATGAATTTAATTTAACATAATAAATTTGGAGTGGCTTCAGACACTAAAATGCAGATGTGAAACAGTAGTTAGCTAATATATCAACTGCTCAAGGAATAATCTGCCCTGGTGATAAATGTGCTAAGCCATAAGCCACTAAATAGTTATTGATGTCATGGATGTAGTTGAGATGGTAAATAAGATTTTCTCTTGCTGTCTCCGCATTTCTTTCTTCAGTTCCTTTGGCCATTGTATTCAGGAGATTTAGGAGCGGAGTTTAACATTCAGAATTATGTTGACAAAACATATTAGGATTATGTTGACAAAACATATCAGAATTGGTTGGGGGGAAAAAATAGCAGGATTAGCTGCCTTTCAGCAGACACAAGCCGATGACTAGAGGTTTGTGCACCAATTACACTTACATGGTACACTAGTGAAGGCATGAAGAGAAGGTAGACCAGATAGCCTATCCCTACCAAAGTGAGAATACTTGCCATATTTCCTTTCTACCTACATCCTAACTATCCTGTGTGATGCTGCAGGGGCTGCAGATGGGGTATGTGTGGGGGTGTAAGACAGCTCAGACAGGGAATTTTAGATCTCTATTGAATATTTATTCAAAAGCCATTGTTATACCGAATGGGACTTTTTAAAATTCAAAAATAAATTACCTAGACTTGTCAAATTTAAGATTCCCCATCGCCCCCTTAGTAGAAATGAGAGTTCCAAAAGGTTGAAATTAAGTAAGTATGTAAAATACGGTTTTTGTCTGTTTTAATTCTTTAAACAAACAAACAAACAAACAAACACTTTTTATTGTGATTTTGGTTGGAAATTTATAGAGCACATTGGTTTTCCATTAAACATCGACATTTTGTTTCGTGATTTTGACTGCAATCTCCACACTGGAAGAGCACTATTCCTACTTCTCCTTTGGGTTAACCATTTCCACTCATCCTTCTTTCCTATCTTTTCCTGTTTTGAGACTTATTCCTAGGCAAATGCTGTTCTTTTGATTTTACATGTTGGATAGTTCTAAGGAGTTTATACTTCCCTGATGTCACTGTTAACCTTGTTGGCATGTCTCTCATTTGGATGAAAGGAGAGCCACAGGAATGAGTTTAGTTCCAGACCCGAAGAGTGTTTAAAGCCGTACACTGGTGAGTTTCGCCAATCTCTACCAGACCAATAAGTCTACACTTTTATGGATCCACATGGAAAGAGACAAGTAGTTACACCGTAGATGACCATTCGGAAGCATTTAAGTCCCTGTTGCCCAAAGTAGGTTGTAGAGTATTGTCTTTGTGGACTATGTTACGCCAATGGAGCTTGGTGTCCCCCAAGGTTACTGTCCTGAGTTCCTAGGGTCGGTGACTCATTCCGAAAGGTGTATGGTTATGGCCGAGATGTGGTGGCTAGGTGCTGCCAAGTTAGTGCCAACTCTTAGCTACGCCCCTGCCTGGTCCTGTCCATCCCTATAATTGATGCTGTGTGAGCCCATCGTTGCAACCATTGGGTCCATTGCTCTAGTTCAGGGTCATTCTCTTTTTCGCTGCCCCTCTGCTTCACCAAGCATGATGTCCTGTAGGTTCTACTATATTTATGGATATGTTTGCAGCGATATAAATACATTTGCAAAAACAGCCTCTCCTAAACCACATATATTCATGTGTGCAGACTCGTTCACCTTACCAATCCTATTCAGCTTGGATGGCTATCTATGTATCCACGTGTGGATTATGGTTACCATTGTTATTGCAGGATTTGCCAGATTGACAAAGAACAAGTAAAACAATCTCTATTTTCAGATGATACGATCATATCCACAGAATTTCTGTGAGACTCAACAAGGAAACTACTGGAACAAATAAAACAATGCCACAAAGTGGCAGCATAGAAGAAAACACACAAAACTCAGTCAGATGGCTTTACAATAAGGCTAACTCTAAAAAGGAAACCAGAAAACTAACACCATTTTCAAAAGCCACCCCAAAACTCAAGTAAAAACAAACAAACAAACAAACAAAAACCCCACTGTTTTTGAGCTGATTTTGACTATTGTATTTAGGATTAAATCTAAACAGAGATACAAAAGACCTATACAAAGAAAACAACAAAACACTGGTATAAGAAACCAAAAGAGGTCTATATTAAAGGATGACTCTACCACGATTGAATGATTTAACATTGTAAAATACTTATACTGTCCAAAGCGAGACCGAGGTATAATGTAATCCCAAACCACAGGTGTGGTCTTGTTGTTGTGGTTGTGGTTAGGTGCTGCCAAGTTAGTTCCGACTCTTAGCTACGCCATGCACAGCAGGGAAAAACCACTGCTGGCCCTGCACCATCCCCATAAGTGATGCTGTGTGAGCCCATCATTGCAACCATTGGGTCCATCTATCTAGTCCAGGGTCCTTCTCTTTTTTGCTGCGCCTCTACTTTACCAAGCATGATGTCCTTCCCTAGGGACTGGTCTCTGCTGATAACATATCCAGAGTGTGTGAGATCAAGTCTCACCATCCTTGCTTTTACGGAGCATTCTAACGGTATTTCTTCCAAGACAGATTTGTTTGTTCTTCTGCCAGTGCATGGTACTTTAAGCATTCTTCAATATCAAAATTTGAATGCATCAATTCTTCTTGGTTCTTCCTTATTCAACGTCCATGTTTCACACTCACATAAGGTGACTGAAAATACCACGGCGTGGGTCAAGCGTACCTTGGTTTTCGAAGTGACCTCAGGACTTTTCAATTCTAAAGAGGTCTTGGTCAGCAGAGTATACAACTTGTCTTTTGATCTCTTGACTGCTGCTTCCATGAGAATTGACTGTGGAGCCAAGCAAGGCAAAACCCTTGGCAATTTCAATATTTTCTCAGTTTATCATATATTACCTACTGGTGCAGCTGTGAAAATTTGTGTTTTCTTTACATTGAGGTGTAATCCATACAGAAGGCTGCAATTCTTGGTCTTCGTGAACAAGTGTTTCAGGTCCTCCTTACATTCAGTAAGCAAGGTTGTGTCATCTGTCTAGCACTGGTTGTTCAAAAGCTTTCCTCTACTCCTGATGCCATGTTTTTCTTCATATCAGCCAGCTTCTTTGATTCTTTGCTTAGCATACAGACTAAATAAATTTGGTAAGAAGATATAACCCTGGGACACACTTTTTTTTATTTTAAACCAGGCAGCATTCCCTTGTTCTGTTTGCACAACTGCCTCTTGATCCAAGTGCAAATTCAACATGAGCACAACAATGCCATGTTATGGAATTTCCAATCTTCTCAAAGCTACCCATAATTGTTTGAATGTGCTACAGTTTGTCAATAAAACACAAGTAAACATCTTCGTGGTATTCTCTGCTTCCAGCCAAAATCCAACTGACTTCAGCAATATTTCTCATTCTACATCCTCTTCTGAATCCAGGCTGAGCCTCTGGCAGCATTCACAGTAAAGTACATACAAGCAGAAAATAACAAATGCAGATGAGGGTCTAGAGAGACCGGAATCCTCATACACTGTTGGTTGAATTGTAAAATGGTGAATAATAATTAGGATTCATGTCAACTTGAGTGAGCCAGGATTCTCTTATGATATGATCTAATATAATGTGGTCACATCTATGCTAGGATCTTCTTTGAAACAGCTAGCATCTGTGGGAAGAATAGGGTAGAGTACCACCTCCTTAATTGGGCTATAGCCTGGATACAATTGGGGGAGGTTTTATTTGGGGCGTAGCGGACTCTTAGTACAGATCAATACTGGGCAGAAAAGCTAGCTCGCTTCTCCTACATCTGGGTTGTTAGCTCCCTGTTATCTGGCCTGCCAATCTGGGGAGCCATGGTGGGGCCGGGAACCTTAGATACATGTGGCTGTTGCAGATTCATTCTATTTTTCATTTACCAGCCTCTGGTTTTCCTGCTTCATCTTCCTACTTCCTGTTCCTCAGCCCCTGCAGCTCCAGGAGTCAGGAGAAGCCTCTAGCTCACATCTGACCCGTGGACTTGAACCGGAACAGACTTACCCACTTCTACCACTGTGTGAGCCATTTCTCGTTTTACATACACAAACACACTCACTGGTTTTACTTCTCTAGAGAACCCAGCCTACCACGTGGTGGAACCACTGTGGAAAATGGCCTGGTGCTTCCTTGACCATTTGTTTTGTTGTGGCTGCACATCTGGATTATGTCGTGTAATTGTGCAAATCAATGTCATGCTACTCCACAAAGCACGCGGCCTGATCGTGTTACAGATTTCAGTGTCTTCAGAGACCCCAGAGTTAGTTGGCGGCAGAACGTTGGGAGATCTGTGCTCTTGTTACCATGCTTTCTCTCAAGAACTACGGTTAGATAAAACTCGTATTATTTAAAACGTTACTTTCCTGGGTCTTTTGTGTTCACTGCATATATTAATAGGCATGCGATACAGTGTTGGTTTGGATATGCAAGTTTTAACTTCTGTTTACAAACAACAAGGAATTGAGATCCGATACCGTTTACTTTCCCTTCCTTTTGGTTCCCACAAGTCCCAAAGTGGTAGCTGGACTGCTCAGTCAGGGACGTTTCCCGCACCTGCTTGCTTCAGAATCCAAAAGAGCAAGGTAATCACCTCAGCTGGATCAAAACAGGAATAATTACCAATGCTCAAGACAGCAAAAAGAAAAAAGACCAGAGAAGATTGCCTCCACCTCATGGAAAGGGACCGAGTATGATGGAACAGCTTCAAAAGCACTGACCTTTGCACATGCAGACCCATGAAGGAGTGGCACCCACTATTCTGCAAGTGTGCATCTAGCTTTCCCAGCCAGTGTGCATTTGGCAGAATACAGTGCACATCCTTTCAGCTGCTTCTGCAACTACTTCAGAGAATAAATGGCTTAAGCCAACTGGCCCAACCCATCTCTGCTGTCCTCCAGTGGACTCATTCAATTAGCTTGTGGAATCTTCACTTCTATCTTAGGTATCTAGGAGCCCTTGTGACAGAGTGGGTTATGCACGGGACTGCTAACCACAAGGTCATCAGTTTGAAATCGCCCACTCTGGGAGAAAAAGGAGGCTTACTCCCATAAAGAGTAACAGTCTTGGAAAACCACTGGAGCAGTTCTCGTCTGTCCTACAGGGTCACTGTGAGGTGAAATGAACTTGATTGAAGGCAGCGAGTTTGTTGTTTTATTTCATTTTTTCTCATTTATCTCGTGCTGCAGTAACAGAGATACAAGTGGCTGATTTAACCAGTCGGAATGCATGCTCTCACAGTTTAGGAGGCTCTATGTAAGTCTGCACTAAGAGTGCCAGATAGAGAGGACGTCTTTCTCTTGATGGGCTCTGGGGAACATTCTTGCTTTCAGTCTTCACATGCGTGTAGGAGCTTCACAGCACAGGAATCCTGGATTCAAAGGATAAACCACTCCCAGCTCTTCTTCATTGGTGATTATAGGTTTTTCTGTCCACTTGGTTGGTCTCTTTTATATCTCAAAAGAGATTGACTGAAGAGAACACTTTTATCATGCATATTTCATCCTGTCTCACTTGTATAACTGCCTCTAATCTACTTCACTAACATCATAGATCTTAGGATTTATAACACATAGAATGATAATATCACATTATAAAAATGAAGGATATTTACATAATACTGAGAATCATGGTCCAGCCACATTTCTACCCTGCAAAATTCATGTTCTTGCCACATGTAAAACACATTCACCCCATCATATTATCCTTAAAGTCTTAAATGAAGTCCAAGTCCAAATTTCACCCTGAGTCAAAATTCCTCTTCACTTGTGATTCTAGCATATATGATACCTGCTTTCAAAGTACAGTAGTGGAACAGGCACAAGATAGATATTTCCATTACAGATGGTAGAAATTGGAGAGAAAGAAAGCATCAAGCAAAAAATGAAACAAAATAAAACCCAGCAACCCAGGCTCTGGTAACTGCCCTAAAGCTGGCAGGGGAGGGGCCGAAAAATCCTCGCACAAAACAGGATGCAGCCCTGCCAGGGGCTTGTTTTAAGTGCGGTAAGGACGGACATTGGGCCCGCCAATGCCCAACCCCCCCAACCCCCCACCAACCTGTGCCTAGTGTGCCGGTGTGCCGCCAGAAAGGGCACTTAAAGTCTGACTGTCCCAACAGCCAGGGGCAGCCGGAGCCTCATCACAGTTCTTCCTGGCTGGTGAGCTTCTGGGGCTTGCTGAAGAAGACTGAAGATATCTGCACTCGGATACCCCAATAACCCTAGCTGAGCCCAGGGTCACCATCCAGGTAGCGGGTAAGTCCACCTCTGTTTTATTGGACATGGGGGCTATTCCATCCTTCCTACGTATGCCGGGCGTAGTCTCCCTTCCACGGTCACTGTAATGGGGATTGATGGCACCTCCTCAACACCCAATAAAACCCCCTTCTTGCCCTGCTCTTAAACCAATACCCTTTCTCCCATTCATTCAGAATAATCCCCTCATATCCTGTTCCATTGCTCGGATGAGACATTTTATAATGCCTTAAAGCCTCCATTTCCCTAATACCTGAGCAGCTTCACGCTGCCCATCTCCTTTTAGAAACTGTAACCACCCTGGGGCCAGAAGCTCCTCCCAGATCAATATTAAGCTTTCAAAAAAAACCTCCACCAATTCCTTGGGCACCTCCCCGGTGAGGACTGGACAATTAATTTTATGCACATACCTAAACAGAAACATCTTAAATATTTGTTAATGTTGGTAGATACCTTTTCAGGATGGATTAAAGCATTCCCTACCAGCCGGGAAACAGCAGATGTTGTCGCTTAAACTTTCCTAAAATCTGTAGCTTTAGCCTTCCACACTCTATCCAGTCTGACAATGGCCCAGCCTTCATTTTGCAGTTTCCCAACAGGTCTCAGCCGCCCTGGGAGTGAATTGGAAGCTCCATATTCCTTATCGCCCCCAGTCGTCAGGCAAGGTTGAGCATGCCAACGGACTTATAAAGTCCCAGTGAACTAAGCTCTCCTTAGAGGTCCGCCTCTCTTGGTCAGATCTCCTTCCTGTTGCCTTAACCGGCCTCCGGGCTTCCCCCAGGGAGCCCACGGGTCTCAGCCCATTTAAAATTCTATACGGCCATCCATTTGTCCGAAATTATTCTCTGTCTCAGAATAAAACTCTGCTTTCAGATTGCTTACCCACTCTATCTTTGCTCCACAATTAACTCAGGTCCTACACAGACCAACACCTTCTGGACATAAGAAACACCTCTTCTGGGTACCAAACCCCTAACCTCTCCCCAGGATATCAAATCCTAGTAAAAACTCATCCTGTGCCTGACCCTGGACTCCAGACACAGTGGAAAAAGCCCATACACCATAATACTCACCACCCCATCAGTAGTCAAACTGGTGTTGGCTTCCGTAAATACCGAAATGCGGTCACCCAGCCACCGATGGCAGTTCACAGTTACCAAAACCTGGCCTGATAATTCAAAAGCTCATTCATAGGTTATATAGCTATCATGCTTGCCTATGCACTGACTGGCCGATCAAACCAGGCTAATCGAGAAAGTCCAACAAGAATTTCAAGAATAGGTTACAGGACAGAGGTCCAAGGGAAACCCTTTTTCTTGGCTCACCGTTATCTAAGAAGGGGCAGCCCTTCTTAACAATTCCAACCTAGTTAAGCTTTCCTCTTGTTTCATTTGTGCTGCCCTCCAAAAGTCTCCTCTGGCAGCAGTACCTTTACCACAACCGTTTAACTACCTGGAAAAAATGGACGCCTTTCCACCAGTAATTAAAGTCCCCCTATTCCACAACCCACTGCTAAGAAATGGCCGTTTTGCTATTCTGGCCTGGGACAAGGTTATAACAACACCGCAAGTAACCTCACTTTTCCCCTCAATGCCCCCCCAGGCAGATTCTTTTGGTGCAATGGCACCCTGACAAAAAACGTTCCACTCCTTCCCAATCCCATCTATGTATGCCGAACACCCTGGTTTCCCAGCTAACTATGTACACAGTCCCTGAGGTAAACGCTCTGCAAAATCCCTCCCATGGGACCACCAGACTCACAAGGGCAGTGTTCCCCCCTGTCATGGTTGGCTCAGGAATGGGGGCAGGAGCCCTATCCCACTCTCTGAGCTCTTCACAAAACTGGTCCTCCAACCTTCAAGCGGCAATTAAAAACACTGCATTATCTTTAAATCTCTTACAGCACCAAATAACATCCCTAACTCAAGTAGCCTTGCAAAACAGAAAAGCCCTAGACTTCTTAACGGCCGATAAGGGGGGAACGTGTATATACCTAAATGAAAAGTGTTGCTATTACGTTAATGAATCCAGGTTGGTGGAAACCAGTATAAACAAACTTTGTAAATTGGGGAAAAAGCTATCTGGTCAGAACCCCGGCAGCTTACAAAAAGGTTGGTGGTTTAATCCATTCATCGGTTGGGTTGCTCCCTTAATAACTCCTCTTTTAACCATCTGCACTCAGCTACTTCTGGCGCCATTTGCTAAACTTTCTTTGCAACTGAATGCAAAACATTTCTCGTGTTGCCGTTAATCAAATGTTATTGTACCCTTACAGTCCTCTCCCACAGGAGCCAGACATTCCCAACCCATAAGCCCCTCCCACGCTGTCCCAGGGCCCGCAGGAAGTAGCCAGAAGAATTGTCACCCATATCACCAAAGAGTTGGGAATGTATGGCCGAATCAATACCAGGCCCGCTTCTAGCAGCAAGTTACCCTGAATCTCCCCAACCCGTGCGGAGCTGACCAGAGATGGCTGAAACAACTAGCAGCAAGTGGCCTTGAAATCTCCCACACACACCTGCGGAGCTGACCAGAGCTGGCTATATAACCTGTCAGCAGCTTTGCAAGTTTTTTTCTTTCTTTTACTCATGGCCTGTTTTGTTCACGGCACGTTTGGCTCAGTGCCCACTTTGTTCTCGGCCCGCCACTCTGAACCTGGCACGAATACACCCGGAACCAGGAAGACACCTTACATTCCAGAAACTCGGACATACCTGTCCATATATAAGCACCAGCCCTTTAGCCTGCAATGCGACTCCCCCAGCCCAGACACTGTGGACCATGGAACTTCGCCCAGGCTGGGTTTTTCTCCCCAATAAAGCCTGTTTGTTCTAATTCAACTCATTTGGTTTCTGGCGCCTCTTAACTACCTTACACTTACCTCTAATGAGCATGGCCATTTGTAATGCTTCCAAGACAGACAGGTTTGTTCTTCGGACAATTCACAGTATGGTCATGGGATATTCTCAGCAGCAGCATGATGCAAAGGCATCAGTTCTTCTCAAATATTCTTCATTCAATTTTCTGCTTTCACATACAGATGAGGCAACTGAAAATATAATGGTTTGAGTGAGGTGCACCTTAGTCTTCAAAATGACATCTTTGCTATTTAGCACTCTAAAGAGACCTTGTGCAGCAGACTTGCCCAATACAGTAGGTCATTTGATTTCTTTATGGCTGCTTTCATGGGTGTTGATTAGAATATAGTTAGGACCCAATAAACAGTACTTTTTATGGTGGTGCTGTTTTAAAATTTGTTGTTATATATAATGCATTCAAAGAAAACAATTTTCTGCAACTGCTGTGAAAATTCGGAATTCTGAGAGATAAACACCTGATCTATAGCTCCTTCTGCAAATAACTTTTGGTGTTGTGAGCCATATGGGTTCCTGGGGAAGTACTTTTATTGAAAGCTTTCCTTTAACCTGGGTTTAGTAGGCCATCCTTTGGTATAGCATGGATTTCCTCAGCTAGTTTAAGCACTGACCTATCAGCATTCCCTCAAAGAAATGACAAGGTTTGAATCAAACAAATCTCTGGGAGAATTGGAAGGATAATAGCATAGGTGACAAATGAGGAAAATCATGAGCACCCTGAGGAATTTTATTTGGACCTCTGATCCCCATTCATTGTTAATGCCCAGAATCTTCTGAAACAGCTATCCCCCACCAAGGATGTTTCTTCGTGAACTCCCAATGGGAGATTATGGTAGATTCTTTTCAAAGAACTATGTATCCCACCCAGATATAAGAATCAAAATTATTGTTGGTCAACAACAATGTGGGACACACAGGAGGAGCCAGGGTAGATGGGAACTGGTTCCCTAGTGACATCGGTTGAAGCGTATCCCCACATGGCTTCCTGAGGAGGAGCTGGCAATCCAGGCAATTCCTACTCATCTCCATCCTAGAAGGAGCAGAACTACCCCGGGGGTGGGGGTGGGGGTGGGGTTTCTGAGAATGTAATTCTTTATCAGAGTAAAAAGTTTTGTCTTTCTCCCGTAGAGTGGCTGGCAGTTTTGAATGGGAACTTTGCAGTTGGTAGTCCAACAAATAGCCACTACACCACCACAGCTCCTAGCAGGGAACTTTCTATTAAACTGCATTAGCTGTGACCCAGCCAATACCTTTAGGACTGAACCTTCTGGGGTTTGCTCTCTCATTCAAGGAGATGCTTTCTGACTTCAAATGCTTAAGTTCCCATTCTCTAGTCACAAACCTTTCTCTCGAAAGAAACTATTAGGCATCAATAAAGTGAGTCCAATGGCATTAGTAGCTAAATGGAATTCAAAGTAGGTCAGGCCTAGTACATTCCAGTCATCATTCCCAGCAGTGGAAGAACAACAAGCGTTGTACTTTAAAGGGAATAAAAAAACTGCTAACAATACTTCTGGAGCTCTGGTGGCATAGTGGGTACACATTGGGCTGAGATAGTCGAAGTCCACAGTATCTATCTATGTATCTATCTATGTATCTATCTATCCATCCATCTATCTATCTACCTATCTATCATCTATATCTCTATATGCATAGGTTTATATAGCAAGAAGGAATATAACGGCTACTTAGTCCACACAGCAGTTCAGAGGCTTCAGTTCAACTCACTTTTGTGGAACAGTTAATAGACTGAAGGTCCTTCAACTCATTGTGGCTGCTGGCCCAAAGTCAAGGAAGCAGACAGTGCAGTTTTCCTCTCCAGGGCTTTCTACTCCTGTAAACAGTTACAGGCTCAGAAATGCACAGGGCAATTCTACCCTGTCCTATAGGATTGCTATAAGTCAGCATCTACTCCATGGCAGTGAGTGTATCCTATATTCCCTTTTGGAAATGTCTTGGGTCTCCATCTAGCCAGGGAAGGTCTAATCCTTGGTCCAGCCTCCAGTCTTTTCATGATCCTGTCCCCCTCCTTTTTCAGTCTCCTGTCCCGCCAGGTTCCCCATCATCCTAAAGCCCTCACAGCATTTAATAGGTTAAATATTTCCAATTTTTACCAGGAATTTCTTCAGTTTAGAAGACTTGCCCTTCCCAGTTCTTGATTCACTGCTGGAAACTGCAGCTCAGACAATGGCTGCCTGCTAAAGCCTTACTTAACCACGCCTGACAACAATGTTTGTCCCTCTCGATTCTCTGCTGGTTCTTTACATTTTACACGCTTCCACTGCTACTCATACTATCCCACATTATAATTTTTAATTACTTACTTGTTCATTTCTCCATTACACTGAGAGTGCTTTGTGAGCCAAGTCCATATTTTTTTTATAAAAATATGTTATTTTTCAGAATAGTTTCAGATATACAAAAATGTCTCACAGGTAGTACAGTGTTTTCACAAACCCATACTCAGTTTTCTGTTATTAACATATTATATTAGTATGGCATGTATGAGGAGGCTTCAAAAAGTTTGTGGGAAAATTCCATGATCTCTAATATGATTTTCCATGAATTTTTGAAGCCCCTCAGATATTGCAATTAATGATGAAAATCAGTGAGTAAGACTTCCCTGACCTGTTGGCCTAGGTCATAGAACCTCATGCGGGAGCTCCCCCCTCCCTCTAATAAAGCTATTTCTGCTTCTGCTGAAATAAAAAAAAAGGTCAAAAACTACAGCCTTCATTATGGTTTACATTCCAATGGAAAAACTAAATTCCTTACAACAGAACCTATAGACAACATAATGGCACATGGAGAAAAGATTCAATATATCAAGTATTTCATTTTACTTGGATCCACAATCAATATTCATGTAAACAATAGGTAAGCAATCAAATGATGTATTGAATTGGGCAAAAATGATGCCCAAAACACCTTTAAAGAGTTGAAGAGCAAAGCTGTCTCTTTGAGGACTAAGGTCCACCTGACCCAAGTCCTGGTATTTCAATCATATGTGAAAACTGGCCAATGAATAAGAAAGACTGGAGAATAACTGATGCATCTAGATTATAATGAAGGCAGAGAATAATGAAAGTACCAGGGATTGACGCAGTTACTGTAACAACTGGCTCAAGTATAATGATTTTGACTATGGCGGAGGACAAGACAATGTTTTGCTCTTTTGATGACAGGGCTGCTGTAAGTTGAAGGCAACACCATGGCACCTAATCACATAAGCAAGACCCCAAACACATTCCCTGCTATGGAGTCAGTTCTGGTGCATGGCAACTCTTTCTTTATAGGCATTCAAAGGGTGTACATCTGCAAGGGAACAAACAGCCTCATCTTTCTCCTGTGGAGCAGCTGATGGGTTTGAAACAATGACTTTGTGCTCAGCAGACCAATGCCTAACCCACAGTGCCATCACTGAAATTCTAGTACACAACACACAAGTGGGTGAACAATGTACTTTAAAAACAGAAAAGTGGGTGAAGGGAGACGTCGGACATGGCAAGGTATGACAAAATAATAATTTATAAATTATCAAGGGCTTATGAGCGAGCGGGGAGCAGGGAGGGAGGGGAAAAATGAGGACCTAATGCCGGGGGCTTAAGTGGAGAGGAAATGTTATGAGAATGACAAGGGCAATGAATGTACAAATGTGCTTTACACAATTGATGTATGTATGGATTGTGATAAGAGTTGTATGAGCCCCTAATAAAACGATTAAAAAATAAATAAAAACACATTTAATTACAACCATTTAATTGGCATATAATTCACATAACATACAATTCAATAGCTTCGTCACATTTAAAAGAGGTGTGCAGTCATCATCAAAATACATTTTAGAACATTCTCTTCTTTCTTGTATTCATGTCAATAGCTTCCCATTTCCTCTAACCTCTCTTGCCATAACCCTAACAAACCATTAATCTAGTTGCTGCCTCTGTCATATACAACAATAATAGAATAAAACAGAGAAAAACTTCATTGAAATGAAGGCTGAAAATATTAAAAGCTATAACAAATTAAAAATGGGTCAAAAGGGAGAATACATTATAAGGTGTAATATTTTAATCTAAATATATCTGCAGTAGTCCACTTTCCACTGCTGTCTGATAGCCCACCCCTTGCCTGTCAGGTTCTCATACTGCAGTGGTTTGTGTATTGCTATGATACTGGTATGCCAGTAGTATGTCAAATACCAGCAGGGTCACCCAAAGTGAACAGGTTTTGGAAGAGCTTCCAGACTAAGAACAGACAAAGAAGGGATTGGTTGCCCACTTCAGAAGAAGTAGCTTCTGAAAACCTTATGCATAGCATGGCAACATCGTTGGAGACTGAAGGCCTAAGGAATGAAGAGGTAGTACTGAAAGCCCGTTCGGTCAGAAGGCACTAGAAATGTGACGGAGAAGGAGCTGTTTTCTCAAACTAGTGTTGATCACGGTGATCTGAATGGAGCAAAGCCTATGGGAGTGGAGCATTCAGGATCTCATTGACTGAGAGGGTACAACACAAGGTGAGATGAAACATCTGCAAATATCTACTAATAATGGGAACTTGGAACATAAGAAGGAAAATCGGAAGTCATTAAAAATGAAATAGAACACATTCCAATTGCCAGTGTTCTAGCCATTAGTGATCTAAAATGGACTGGTATTGGCCATTTTGAATCAGAAAATCATGTGATTTACTGTGCTAGAAAAAACACCATCAAGAGGAATGACATTGAATTCCTTCTCAAAAAAGATCTACCTTGATATAAAATGCTGTCTGTGATAAGAGTACACCTATCTACATTTAAGGAAATCAATCAATAAAACTAATATTCAAATTTATGCATCAACAACCAAAGCAAGTGATGAAGAAAGTAAAGAATTCTACCAACTTCTTCAGATGAAAATTGATCAATCAATTGCAATCACGATGCATTGATAATTATTGGCGATTAGAATTCAAAAGTTGTAAACAGGAATTAACTAATCAAAAGATATGGTCTTGGTGATAGAAATGAAGTTGGAGATCACATGATAGAATTTGCTTGTGCACACTGAAGATATATTTTTTTAAACCAACACAAATGGCAACTATACACAAGGACTACTTACTCTAGATGGAATATGCAGACATCAAACTGACTACATCTGTGGAAAGAGACAATGGAGACACACAATATTATAAGCTAAAACCAGGTCAGGGGTTTATTGGTGAAGAGACCACATATTGCTCATGTATAATTTCATATGGAAGCTGAAAGTTCCACAAGAGTTTAAATACGACCATGACTCTATCCCACCTGCATTCTGAGAAAATTTCAAGAACAGATTTGTTGCATTGAACATTAATGATAGAAGACCTGATGAGCTGTAGGATGACATAAGTAACATCATTCATGAAGAAAGCAAAAGGTGATTAAGAAACAGGAAAGAAAGGATCTGAGTGTATGTCAGAAGAGACTCTGAGACTTGCTAATGATTGTAGAGTAGCTATGGCAAGTGGAAGAAACGATGACATCAAAGAATGGAATAGAAATTTTCAAAGGGAAATTCGAGAAGACAAGGTTAAAAACTAGAATTAAATGTGCAAATACCCAGAGTTAGAAAACCCAAAAGGAAGAAAAGAGTCAGCATATTTTAAACTGAAAAAATTTAAGAAAAAATTCAAGCCTAAAGTTACCATATGGAAAAATTCAATGGGCAAAACATTGAATGAATCAGGAAGTATCAAAAGAAGATTGAAAGTATATACAGAGTCAGTATATAAAAAAATATCAGTCACGAGCCGATCATTGTAAGAAGTAGCTATGAACAAGAACCAATGCTACTCAAGGAAGAAGTTCCAGCTGCACAGCAAGCATTAGTCAAAAACCAGGCTCCAGGAATTGATGAAATACCAATGGAAATAATTTTCATCTGTTCCAGGAAATTTAGAAGCCAGATAATTGGCCAACTCACTGGAAGAGACTCATTATAAATAAAGGTGACCCTACAAGATGCTGAAATGACACACTGCAATGTGTAAATCTGGTGCACAAGTCCTCTTCAGAGTATTAAAAAACAAGGATGGCTAAAGTGCACCTGATCCAGCCGTGATATTTTCAATTGCTTCATATGAATGGGAAAGTGCTTATGATGTGGTCATACTTGATACTTGCCCTCATGAAGAGATAAATGAAGTTATTGGGGCTATAGCAATGTGTGGTGAAGAAGTCAGATAGTACCCAAGTATCAGAAAAAAATAGTATCTGAGATCTTAAAAGCACCTGCCTAAGTGAGGTGTCAGCTAATTCCACATGGAAGCTGCCTGTGTGATCTAAGGATTGTAAATAAGAAAATTCAAATCCAGAGGAGGGAATGGTATTAGGACTTAAATTCTGAAATCCCAGTTTTACATAAGTATAACAGTAAAAGCCCCAAATCCATTTGCAGCATTCTCACATGGATTAAGTCTCTGATGAATTTCCTCTATGAGCCAGGGATGTGACAGGCCTTGATATCAGATACAGCATATTTTAGTGTAGATTACTGCAATTGTAGTTAGGTTAAAATGTGACACCTTGTCAGTTTGATGTCCCTTTTGACTCATTGTATATTTGTTCCAGTTTATAATATTTTCTGCTTTCATTAAAATTGAAGTTTATGTCTGCTTTAGTTTGTCATTATTGTTGTTGTTTATTTTGGTTTGGTTCTGTCTATGAAATCCAGGATAGGTACACATCTATAGAGACAGTAACTTGATTACAGTTTCCTAGGAGCCGTGGTGGTGTAGTGGGTTACTATTCCTGCAAACAAAAAGTTTAGTGTCAGAAACTCACAGGGAAAGTATTACACTATCCTTTCAGAATTGACTGGATAGCAGCAAATTTTCATTTTTTTAAAGGGGTATAGTAGTAGAGAATGGGATCTAACAAGGAGTATAAGAAAGAAGAAAATGTACTAACATCAATTTTGTTGGTGACTGCACAATTTAAAAAAAGATAGTTGAACTGTTGGATTATATGATATGTGAATTATAGCAATAAAATTGTTTTCAAAACTTTCAATAAAGCTCATTCACAAAGGTAAAACTATGCCTAAGACATGACATAAAAACAAACAAACAGAAAACCAAAGAAAGTATAAAAATAGCAAATATATGTAGTCTTGAGCTGTCATTTATTAGGCACCTTCCAAGCTAGAGATTTAAACCAAACACCAATGACTTCCAACTCTACCGCCTTGGGACTGTAGTTAGTCATCTGCTTCTTCTCACACTAGGCTAGTTCAGCTTTAACTTCAAGAGAGTATTTCAGTTCCTTTAATTTGCTATAGGTCTGTTTAAGGTAAAGTCCAGTTTGCTTAGTGGGATTTGCAAATCAGATCCTTCTGGTGTGTCTTACGAAGGATGCTGTGCACTAAACAATACATTTTCATGATTATTTTCTAAGCATTCATTGTAATTCTCTCTCCATACAGAACTAATGATACTAAAAAACCCTAATGATGTAAATAAAAATACTAAGATAAAAAATACTATCAAGAGGGCAGAGGAGGGGAGTGGGGAGCCAACAACAAGATAAAGGAACAATAAGAGATATAAAATTTGTGGTCAGGAGGGCATATAATGTCTGGTGGGGTTTAATCAAGTGCAATGTACCCAAGAGGAATTATTGAAAGCTGCTTAGAAGGTGAACATGATAGTGGGATAGGAGGAAGGTGAAAGAAAATAGAAGAGAGAAATAGGATGCAGAAACTATTTATAGAAGCATAACTATAGGCATGTATATAGGTAAATATATTAATTTATAATGAAAAGGATAGAGACCAATGTACATATATTTATATGTTAAGTATTAAGAGAGTAGATGGACTTTGGGTCTCTACTCAAGGATGCCCTTAATACAAGAACACTATGTTCTGATAACCTGGCACCTCTTTGATACTCACCTTCCCAACACAATTGCTGAAGACAAAATGGGTATATAAGTAAATGTAGTGTAGAGAGTAGATGGTGCCCAGCTATGAAAAGATATAGCATCTGGGGTCTTAAATAATAATATATATATAACAATAACAACAAAGGGTCCTGGGGGGAATGGTGTGGCTTGAGGGAATAAAGGGGAGGTGATATCAAAGAAGTCAAGAAGGAAGACAATGTTTTGACACTAATTGTAGTAGCAATTGTCCAATTATGCTTGATCTGGTTGAATTATGGAATGTTATGACATCTGTAAGAGCTCCTGATAAATGATGAGTTAAAAATAAAATACTATCAGCTCATTTAATCCTCATAAGAATACTATAAGGATGATGCTTATTACCACTATTTTACAGTCGAGAAAGTTGAAGCAAAGTAAGATTATTTTATTGGGGGCTCATACAACTCTTATGGCAATTCATACAGCCATCCATTGTGTCAAGCACATTTATACATTTGTTGCCATCATCATTCTCAAAACATTTTCTTTCTACTTGAGCCCTTAGTATCAGCTCCCATTTTCCCTCTCCCTCCCTCCCGAAACCTTGATAATTTATAAAGTATTATTTTTGTCATGTCTTACATAGTCCGATGTCTCCCTTCACCTCTTTTCTGTTGTCTGTCCCCCACGGAGGAGGTTATGTAGATCCTTGTGATCAGTTCCCCCTTTCTCCCCCACCTTCCCCTTACCCTCCTGGTATTGCTAATCTCATTATTGGTTCTGAGGAGTTTATCTGTCCTGGATTCCCTGTGTTTCCAGCTCTTATCTGTACCAGTGTACATCCTCTTGTCTAGCCATACTTGTAAAGTAGAATTGGGAAGGAGGTAGCATTAAAAACTAGAGGAAAGTTGTTCAATCGGTGCTATACTGCACCGTGACTGGCTCGTCTCCTCCCCGAAACCCTTCTGTAAGGGGATGTCAAGTTCCACACTCCCCATCATTCACAATGATATGATTTTTTTTTTCTTTTATGCGTGATACCTGATCCCATCGACACCTCGTGATCACACAGGCTGGTGTGCTTCTTCCATGTGGGCTTTGTTGCTTCTCAGTTAGATGGCCACTTGTTTACCTTCAAGCCTTTAAGACCCCAGATGCTATATCTTTTGATAGGCAGGCACCATCAGCTTTGTACAGCACATTTGCTTATGTACTCGCTTCGTCTTCGGAGATTGTGTCGGGAAGGTGAGCATCATGGAATGCCAGTTTAATAGAACAAACTGTTCTTGCATTGAGGGAGTACTTGAGTAGAGGCCCAATGTTCACCAGAGCAAAATAAGTTTTAACTTAAGTCACACTGCTAATAAGTGGGGCAGATAACATTCAAGGTCTTGCTGTCTGCTTACAGAGCTCACATTCTTAATGGTATGGAGAGTGGCGTGCTTCTTTAGTCTATGTTCCAGTTACATTGAGTTTGGTTCATTGAGCTCAGCCCATATGAGAACAGGTTTCAATAGTGTAATGGAAGTCAAGATAAATTACTGTGTATCTAGCAGAGTCTTCTTGTTTACAGTAGGTCTTTCAAATCTCCGAGGTTTTTAAGGAGCAATGGAGCCGAAGTTCTTAGGAATTCTTAAGAGCCCTCCCTTCTGAGACATCCTTTGAAACAGTAATCAAGTTCTTCAAGTTATGGGTCCAAGAACCAAGCCTGGTGACCTGGTTATAAATAGGAGGAGCCAACATTTCCAAAACTTAAATTAGGATGCAAGACTCTTTATCAGTTATAGGGGATCCTGGGTATGTAATACATATGCCTATCTATTGGAAATATTAATATTTTGATTATTTATGCTGAAAATAGACTGGAGTAGTTAGCATTGAAACAGGCAAGAAGTCAGGGATATATGGTCCACATTCAAACTAGGTATGAATTCAGGGCAGATGTCCCAGCCCCAAACATTGTGTACATGTTCTATGATGCATAAAACCTGGTTGTTGTAGAATAATTCATTTGACTTTAGTATTTCACTACCAAGTTGAATAAAATGGATGCATTTACATTTAGTTTTTATAGTTTCTTCCATGTCTGATTCCAGAGTGAAACTATTCATTGTAAATAAGGAAAGGAAAAACTAAAGATAGACAGGAAGCTGCAATTTTTGTAGCAGCCAGCTGCTAGTCTTTCATAGCAAGGAATTATGTAATCCTGTATACTTTATCTTGCTTTAGTTTGCTTCTATACTGAGTAAGAATACTCTAAAATAGAATCTACTCTAAATGCAGAGCTAAAAAGAGTAATCCTAACAGCTTATTTTTAACTCTCTTTAAAGACACAACAAACAATATATACCCAAAGCATGATCTTATATTTTGACTTACATAAGAAATCTAAGAATAAACTCCTTTAGTTGTGAAGGTCCTTTTAACCAAGAACAACAAAGATTTAAAAGCATGTTGAGTTTTCCTGATGCCCCTATGGAACAGAACAAGCTGTTTGTCATCAAATAAATGTGCTGAGCTCCCACATGTGCATGTTAGGATTGGCTCAGAGGTTAAAAAAAAAAAGTACTTATGCAGAATTTACTGTGTAAATTTTCCCTCACCCTTTTGAGATGATTTATGGTGAAGGCAATGTTGAACAGGCTGCAGATAGTGGTGACACAGAAGTGGTAGCTGAATTACAATGCTCTTGGCAGCTAATATTGCTAAATAAATGAGAGAGGGAGGTATTTTCCATCTTTGCGTGCCTATTTCACATTTAAGTTCATAATATTTTGCTATCTGCAAGCTTTCAGAATGAATTTAGGACATGATGACAGGGACTTCAGTTAGCTTTTCTATTTGGTTTAAGGTAGTAATAAACAGTCTTTATGCCAGGCACACCTCTGAGGACGCAGAGAGCATTAACCCATCCTGCCCCTTTGAGGAAACAGAAGCATGGAGAGTTAAGCAACACGTCCAGGGTTGCACAGCTTCTAAG
Organism: Echinops telfairi; assembly: GCF_000313985.2. Taxonomy (NCBI): domain Eukaryota; kingdom Metazoa; phylum Chordata; class Mammalia; order Afrosoricida; family Tenrecidae; genus Echinops; species Echinops telfairi. The sequence continues at coordinate 37,537,007 of NW_022103968.1, forward strand.
AGGTGGAGCTTGAACTTGAACCCCAGAAATCTAGCTTAAAATTCCATATTTTAACCAGGATACCTTAGTGCATTTGTGAAGTTGTTGGTATAAAGTCATGAACAATTAGGACATCTTTGTAATATCTGCCATAAAGACTTCAATTTGGCATTCTTTGTACTGACAAAACAATGATCACTTTGGTGAAAACTCTAGCTACTCCAGTTATTTAAATTCTGTTATGAACTACCATTTATAGTAGTTGTGGTTTAGATGTTGGGTTTAGATGTGTGGTTTAGATATTGGGCTATTAGCTGCAAGGTTTGTAGTTCAAAGCTACCAATCACTCCTTGGGAGAACGATGAGGCTGTCTCCTCCTATAAAGATTTACAGTCTCCAGAATCCTATATGTGAATTGCTATAGTTCTGAATCAACTCAGTCGAAGTAGATGTTGTTGTTGTTTAAGAGAAATATGTATGTTCTGTATGGGGAAAAGAGTAAGGATTACCTATTAATATTAAAATGTACTTCAGAAAATTCCTATATCCTAAAAAATATTCAGGGACATAGAACAAGAAGAAAGTACAAGGATGTTCAGTGCAGTGTAATTTATGATCATAAAAAATAGGAACAACTAAATGTCCCATGCTCCTAGTAAAGAAATACATTTTATTATTTTTACCAGATTGATAAACATGTAGATAATGTTTACCATGAGCCAGGCACTGTTAAAAGTAAAAACTTATGGAAACCTCATTAAAATCCTGTGAACCGGGTATTGTTATATATTATAATATGTAATGTATGTGGTCTGCAAAAAGAGGGAAACAGTCAACCCCCTAAGGAAGTGGGCAAAAGAAGTGAAAAGCAATTTCACTAGGGAGGAGACCCATATGGCCAACAAACACATGAGAAAGTGTTTCTGGTCATTAGCCATAAGAGTAATGCAAATTAAAACAATCATGAGATACCATATAACACCCCTGAGATTAGTCCAAATCAGAAAATTAGAGAGCAACAAATGTTGGAGGGGATGTGGTGAAATAGGAACCCTCCTCCACTGCTGGTGGTTGTATAGATATGTACAGGCACTATAGAAAGCGATCTGGTGATACTTAAAGAAAATGGAAATTGATCTACCTTATGACCCAGCCATCCCTCTACTGGGCATATACCCAGAGGTAAGAAATAAAACACGACCAATCATCTGTACTCCAATGTTTATTGCGGCACAATTCACAATCAAAAAGAGTTGGAAACTACCTAAATTTACATTTATAGACCAGTGGATTAGTAAACTCTGGCACATACACACAATAGAGTACTATGCAGCACTAAAAAGCACGGATGATCACATGAAACACATCATTTCATGGGAAGAGTTAGGAAGGAATTATGTTAAGTGACATAAGCCAATCTCAAAAGGACAAGTATAACATGAAGAAAGTATATCAGCACAGCAGGAACAGAAGAAAAGACACTTATCTCACAATATATGGGTGGAAGCTTAGGGAAAGGCCAGACCAAACCCAGGGAGGTACATGTGAGTCCACCATAAAGAAGGGGAAAGGAAGGAGGGAGAAGGGAGGTGGGGAGAAACTGAGATGATGACATGGGGGGAACAGGGCACTAACCCACCCAGGAGGAGGGTATTGGTTGTGTCTCCACAGAATTGGAACATGCATACAGACTCCACCAAGGCGTGCCAAACCAGGAGGGCAATGTGACATGTGGAGGAATGCACGAAAAGACTGGACTACAGGGCCAGCCCCAACCAGAACTAACCAGACCCCCACCCTGGAAGTATGTACTGAAGAGAATGACACTAGACTTTCAGGTGGGGTACCATACCCAGATGGAAGCAAACCAAGAAGGAAAAAGAGAAAGGGGTAGTTGGCCTAGACTCCATACGGGCACACCAAACCCAGAGGATGAGGTCCCTGCATGGAGCTGCTGGGGTTCATAGAGGACTGTCGGACTACCAACAACTCAAGACATGTTGTCCCCTAACTGGAGCATATGGAGACAGGGGACAATAATGGGGACACACGGCAGGGAGACAGTGTGGGAATGGAGCATAACAGATCAGCAATTGAAGGAAAGCTGAGCCACAGAGGCCCTGAAGAGCCCCAAGAATGGACTTCGGGTGAGGAGGGACAGCCCCGGATCTCCCTCAAGACCAGCGGGGAAGGTGTCATGGGGACTAGCAAACAGATCTGGACCTATGTAGGGTTGTTTGTTTTCCCTCTTGTCTTTTCCTTTCCTTTTCTTTTCTTTCTAGGTCATTGATGGTTTGCCTAATTATATAGGTTGGACATGGTAGGGAAGCTCAGGGAAAAGGCAATGGGGCCAATGGCTCTGGAAGGTAGAGGGGGAAGAAGGAGCTGGGGAGAAGGGTGCCCATGACGGCATCATGGACAAGGGAACTACTAGGGAAGCGGAACCAGCATCGAGGAGAGGGTAGAGGTCTTGTGAGTATTCGAGCAACAACAAGCTAGTGGACAGGAAGCACTAAGAGGCAGAAGAAGGGCAAAGTGATGGTGGGGCAGGAGGAGGCAAAAGGAAATGGAGGCAAGCTCTAGGAAGCAAAGGAGCAGATAGGGAGTTTAACAGAGGGTGCACTTATGTAAATACATTAATGCATAACAATAGTGGTATTGGCCTATGAATACATATGTATACGGCAATACACTGAGGCTGCAGATTGGCCTTGGGCCTCAGCTCATACCTTCCCTCAATACAAGAATACTTTGTTTTAACACATTGGCCTTCTGTGATGCGCTCCCTCACCCCCTTACACAATTGCTAAAGACAAAGTGGGTACATACGCAGATGTAGTGAAGACAGAGGATGGTCCCCAGCTATTAAAAGACATAGTGTCTGGAGTCTTAAAGGCTTGAAGTTAAACAAGCAACCATCCAACAGTGAAGCAACAAGCCCACATGGAAGAAACACTTCAGCTGGTGCAATCATGAGGTGTCATCGAGAATGGGCAATGGGCATCAGAATATTTACAACAAACAGTAAACAAACAAACAAAAATGCATTGGTGAGAATGGAGGGGGGTTGGAGCGGAGACCCAAAGTCCATCTATAGACAATGGAACATCCCCCCACAGGAGGAGTCACAGGGAGGGGATGAGTCAATCAGGGTGCAGTAGAGCACCAATGGATCATGCAATATACCTCTGATCCCTAGAGGCCTCCTCACCCCTCGCTATCATGACCCCAGTGCTGCTTCCCGCTCTGGACTAGACGGGACCATGTACATAGGGATAGGCAAGAGATAAATCTCACAACACATGGACCCCAGGAACAGGAATGGGAAGAGAGATAACAAAAGTGTATGGGGAAGCAGGGGAGAGGTGGGGAGGAAGGGGGGCACTAATCACAATAAATGACATAAAACCACACACCCCCATCCAGGGGGAAGAACAACAGAAACCAGAGGGGTACGGAGACAGCAATCAGTGTGAGATTTGAAAATTATAGACAAACTATAATCTATCAAGGGGCCATGAGGGTTAGGTGGGGGACGGGGTGGGGGGAAAAAGAGGAACTGATCTCAAGGGCTCAATGGAAAGTAAATGTCTAGAAAAGAACAATGGAATATATATACAATTATGTCAGATAAATTGATATATGGATGTCACAAGATTTATTAAGAGCTCCCAATAAAATGATTTTTTTAAAAGTAAAAACTTATGGAAATCTCATCAAAATTCTGTGAAGTGGGTATTATATTAGAATATGAATTGTATATAGTATACAGTATAATATGTAATAACTGAAGGATTGAGAAGTTAGGCAACTTGTGAGGAAGCCAAAATGGAAGCCCAGGCAAGCTGCCTCCAGAGTATGGCCTTTAGCCACTATTTTCAGGTCACGGTGATTGGTCACAGAGACTTTTGTTTTGTTTGTTCTCTTTTTCATTCTTTGTTGTTGCTGTTAACCCATGCCTTCCTGTGGGGTACTTGGACATTAATTCCAATTCGATTTTGATTAATATATAGCATAGTTTTGTTTTTTGACTTCCTGAGTAGAGTAAATGTTTAATGCATATAGCTCTTAACTGAAAGGTTGAAGGTTCTAGTCAAGCCAAAGGTACCTAGAAAGAAAGGTCTGGTTTGGGAAAAACAAATATTAAAAACATTAAAACTGGAGCACACTTCTCCTCTGCCATACACGGGGCCACCCACCATGATTCAAAATCCAATTGGTGGCAACTGGTTATAATTTTTAGTGGGTTTCTTTGAGTACAGTTTTAAGGGTTGTTGTACATATTGCATTAGATATTCAGAACTTACCAAGGTCTACTGGTGTCATAATTTACCAGGCTAAGTGAAGTGTAGAATCCTTACTTTCCCTTATTCTTTACTTCATCTCTACTATTGTATAACTGACTTGCATTTTATTCTACACCTACTGAGAGTCACATGAAATGCTATTATAATTTTTAGTGCAACCATCAAACATAATTTAGAAAAATTAGGGTAAGAAAAGTCTACCATAATTATTCATGCTCCTATTGTGCTGCAGTGTCCGTTACAGTTCACAGAGCCCATACAGGGCAGAGTAGAACTGACCCACAAGGTTTCCTGGGTCTCATGTTATCAGCAAAGACTATTCCCTGGAAAAGGACATCCATGCTTATAAAATAGAGGGTCAGTTAAAAAAAAAAGAGGAAAACCCTTAACAAGATGAATGGACACAGTGGCTATAAAAATGTGTTCAAGTTCAACAACACTTGTGAGGATGGTGCAGAACTGAGCAGTCTTTCTTTTGTCTAGAGTTGCTTGTGAATCTGATGGGACTTGACAATCTTCAAAAGAAGAGGTTGTCCTGTCTTTTCTCCTGCAGAGTGTGTGGTGGGTTCGAGCCACACATCTTTCAGTGAGCAGTCAAGAGCTCTGCCGTAGTGCTTTGGGGCTTCTTCTAGGAGATATATTTTCTTTTAACAGTTTTATTGACTTATAATTAATGTTCCATACAATTCAATTAGTATATTAAAAAGAGTTCTATACCTGTGCTCCAAGATGTGGATGCAACATACCAGCATGGAGCAGGGAACAAGTGGAGAGGGCTGGGGGCCCGGTCCAATCTGAACTATGTGGACACCTGCCCCTCCCCAACGGAAGATTTATTTCAGAGGAAGGCACTGAAGCTGCAGCTCAGGGAGTGGGACATGTCTAATCAGAGCACATGGGAGCAAATGAAGGGAAAGAGGAGAGAGTGGAGCACATCCTGGCCCACCAAACTTTGAGGATGATATTCCCACTCAGAGCAGCCAAACAACAGAGAAGACCATATGGCCAGCCCCACTATGAGACACGACATCACTTACTGACCCATAGCCCTACAGGGGACAACACTGGACACACAGTGTGGGAATTACGCCCAATCAGATCCCACCACACGGAGGGAAAACACTAAGGATGTGCAACAGAACAGCAACGAAGTCCCAAGGGAATACCAAAAATAGACTTTGGGGCCAGAGTTTGGCACCCAATCAGACTCAACCAGAAAACACTCCTAAAGGCCAACAAACAGTCCTTAAACTAACTACAAGCTTTCCATTTTTGTTATTGTTGGGTTTTTTTGTTTTCTTTTGTTGTTCAGTCTTGTTTTTGTGCAAGTTATTATCTCTGCAGGTCTGTCTGAATAAGATAAGCTATATGAACACTCTGGAGGAGAAAACAATGGGACTGACGGTTCCGGGGGGACATGGGAGAGGGGGAGGTGGGGGGAAAGGAAGTGGTGTTAACAAA
>NW_022103968.1:37543234-37574498 GCF_000313985.2 Echinops telfairi
AAGTGGCCATCTAGCTCAGAAGCAACAAAGCCCACATGGAAGAAACATTCAGGGCCTGTGTGATCACAGGTGCCAAAGAGATCAATTATCAGAATGAGGGGGTATGTGGAGTGGAGACCCAATACCCATCTGCAAGCAACTGAGCATACCTTACAGAAAGGTCACAGAGAGGAGATGAACCAGTCAGGGTACAGCGTAGCAACAATGAAATATACAGTTTTCCTCTAGTTCTTAAATGCTTCCTCCCCCCCACTCCCCCACTATCATGATCCCAACTCTACCTTACAAATCTGGTTAGACCAGAGGATGTACACTATAGATTGGAACTAGAAACACAGGGAACCCAGGACAGATATCCCTTCAGGACCAGTGCTAAGAGTGGTGATACCAGGAGGGTGGAGGGAGGGTGGGGTGGAAAGGGGGAACCGATGATAAGGATCTACATATAACCTCCTCCCTGGGGGATGGACAACAGAAAAGTGGGTAAAGGGAGATGTCATACAGTGTAAGATATGACAAAATAATAATAATTTATAAATTATCAAGGGTTCATGAGGGAGGTGAAAGGGTTAAAAATGAGGAGGTGATACGAAGGGCTCAAACAGAAAGCAAATGGTTTTAGAATGATGAAGACAACAAATGTATTAATATGTTTGACACAGTGGATGGATGGATGGATGGATGGATGGATGGATGGATGGATTGTGAAGAGTTGTACGAGCCCCAAACAAAGTGATTTTAAAAAATAAAAAGAGTTGTACAATAATTAGGAGGTATTAATAGGAAGCAATTAAAGCAGCTCTGGGTTCTACAAAAGAATGGCAAAGAACTGATAGTGGTGAAGGAGTAAAAGTTTCATATGTAATCTACTTGCAAATGAATTTGACTTCCTACAGATGGAAGGAGATCCAGCATATCACATCTAACTATTCTTATAAGTTAGAGGTAGAGAAGACTTCATGTTATAAAGCTGTGGGGAAATAAACTTGGGAATAAAAAGATGCTGGTGGGATAAGATACTGGTAGGGCCAGATTACTGTTGGCTATGAGCCATGTTCCTTCCCACTGAGCCTACAGGAAAGAATGGAAGAGCAACCTAGAGCATTATAGCTGAGAGAGATCTTTGCAATCCTTTTGTTCTACCTTTTCCTTCAACAGTAGAGGAACTGAGACCTGGAGAGTAAGGTGCCTGCAGTTTATACATACTCGTATCTGTCTGCGTGTTCTCTGTCGAATGTCCAGATTTTTTTCCCCATCCTCTTTAGAGAATGTAACTTCTGCCATTCTTTTATGGTTGATCCCTTAATGACAAAGGTTCAGTTGCCTTTCATCTTAGAATGCCCCGATTTCCCCTTTGTTTTCAGAAGGTATTGTGGCTAATTGCTCACTTTTCGAATGACAGTTCTGCTTTTACAGCATTTGAAAGATGCCATTCAACTCCCTTCTGGCCTTTGTGATTCTGATGAAAAATCTGTTCACTCAAACGTGTCTTTTAAAAAAATCATTTTATTCTTGTATTTAGACCTCTATAAATGCCTTTTGCCTCCTAGTTCTTTCCTCTATTTCCTTTTCCTTTCCTCTTGTCCCACTATCATGCTTAGCCTTCATTTGGGTTTCAGTAATTCCTCTTGGTTACGTTGCCCTTGATCAAGCCCTATCAGACCTCCTACATCCTCCTCGTCATTGATTTTGGATCACTTGTTGTTCCCTTGTCCCTAGGTTTGTTAACACACACATCCTTTCCCCTGCCTTCCCCTCTTCCATGTCCCCCTGGAACCGTCGGTACTGTTGTTTTCTTCTCCGTCCACACATATATCCATTGTGTCTAGCACATTTGTATATATGTTGCCATCATCATTTTCAAAGAATTTTCTTTCTACTTGAGCCCTTGATATCAGCTTATTTCCCCCTCCCCCTCCCTCCCTCCTGAACCCTTGATAATTTATAAATTGTTATTTTTCTCATGTCTTACACCGATCGCTGTCTTCCTTCACTTACCTTTCTGTTGTCCATTCCCCTGGGAGAGGGTTATATATCGGACATTGTGATCTGTTTCCCCTTTCTCCCCCTAGCTTCCCCTTACCCTCCTGGTATACTTACTCTCATTATTGGTCCTGAGGGGTTTATCTATCCTGGATTCCCTGTGTTTCCAGCTCTTATCTGTACCAGTGTACATGCTCTGGTCCAGCCGGTTGTAAGGTAGAATTGGGGTCATGACAGAGGGGAGGAGGAAGCATTAAAGAACTAGAGGAAAGTTGTATGTTTCATTGATGCTATACCCTGACTGGCTCATCTCTTCCTTATGAACCTTATGTAAGGGGATGTCCAATTGTTTACAGATGGGCTTTGGCTCTCCACTCCACACTCCCCCTCATTGACACTGATATGATTTTTTGTTCTGATCTTTGATGCCTGATACGTGATCCCATCGACACCTCATGATCACACAGCCTGGTGTGCTTCTTCCATGCGGACTTGGTTGCTTCTGAGCTAGATGGCCACTTCTTTATCTTCAAGCCTATAAGACCCCAGATGCTGTATCTTTTGATAACAGGGCACCATCAGATATCTTCACTGCATTTGCTTATGCACCCATTTTGTCTTCAGCAATCGTGTTGGGAAGATGAGCATCACAGAATGCCAGGTTATTAGGACAAAGTTTTCTTGTGTTGAGGGAGTACTTGGGTAGAGGCCCAGTGTCCATCTGCTACCTTAATACTTAACATATAAATATATGTACATGTGTACATGCCTGTATTTAGACCTCTCTAAATGTCCTTGGCCTCCTAGTTCTTTTCTCTATTTCCTTTTACTTTGCTCTTGTCCTACTATCATGTTCAGCCTTCATTTGGGTTTCAGTAATTCCTCTAGACTACATTGCCCTTGAACAAGCCCCACCAGGCACCCTACGCCCTCCTCGCCATTGATTTAGGTCACTTGATGTTCCCTTATTCTTTGTTCTCTACATTCTACTTTTGAACCCATTCATTAAGTTAAAATAAAGTCTTTGTTTTTGAATTTTATAGCTTGAAAGCTTCCATTCTATTCTTCCTCATATCTTCTGTTGCTTTGATAAGATCTTTATATTTTCATTTGGTCCAAGCCTGTTCACATTGCTCTTTAAATATTTTGGCCATGTTTTTTAAAAATAAATTCATAACAGATAACCCTAATGTCTGTATATTCTTCGTGTTAGTACCTGTTGGTTTATTTTTCTCATTTAGTTGAGGTCTTCTCATTCTTGGCATGAATGACTTTCTTTCTTCCTTTTTTTTTTTAGGGAATAGTTTCAGGACTTAAATTGTGAACATATGGTTTGCAAAAGGCTATGGATGACAGTGGAAGCCCAAAATCAGTTTTTAGGGTCCCCACATGCATTATGCCTCCAGTGACGCCCCTCTGACCATAGTCCAGGGATGTGAATAGACTTGCTATCAGACAGAGAGCATTGCAAAGTTGATTATGACAGATGTTGTTAGGGTAAAATTAAACACCTTATCATTTGATCTCCCTTGTGACCCATTTTTTAAGTTGTTTCCATTTAAAAAGAAAAAGTGACATGGAAGTACACTTGGATTAGGCCTCTGGTGAATCCTCTCTACCTACAGACCGGGCCGTCAATAAGTTTGCTCTTCTGTAGACTGCTTTGGGAGGTGGACTGCAGCAGGGGCGGGTTGGTTGAAATTTGGCACCTGATCATTTGATCACCATTTTAGATTTGTGTGGGGGAAGACCAGGCCCGCCCTCCCAACTAATCGTGGGTTCGATAGCTGTAATTGTATGGTTAACTATACACACACACACACACACATATATTATAATAAAGTCATAGAGAATAAGGAGAGATAGAAGAGAGATTGAAATAATGGAGTCAGACACATTTCATGGTAGCATGCTTACCTCAGCCCTGCTTGGTGGTCCACGTGGAGATGGGAGACAAGAGGGCAGGAGAGAGGGGGAGGGGAAGGAAGACAAGGGGAGAGGGGACCGGGGAGAGAGCCAGGGGAAGAGAGGGGCTGGGAACCCAGCATGAATGACTTTCAAATGAAACTTGGGCTTTTGCATATTATATATTATAAGACTTTGGGTTATATATAAATTTAAATATCACCATTTACCCAGCTGTTTTTTAAAAAACAAACATGGAGTTATATAAGGAGCTAGGTGGGAAATAAAAGTTGCTAGAGTTCTTGAAACCTATCCTCATTATTTACACAATATCATCTCTGTCACATCCTAATAGTCAAAGCAAACCTCAGTCACCCCGATTCAAGAGGAGGGAAAGTCAGATGCTACCTCCAGATTGTGGAGTAGAGGAATGGCAAAGTCACATTGCAAAGCAACATGTATGATGAGAGAAGTGGTAAGGATCATCTTTGAAAACAATCTACCACATTCATGATTTTACCTTCCAGAATTATGGATTTCTTTTTTCCTCACCTATTTTTCATACTTCTCGATAGTAAGCCTATGCTTCCATTAATAGCAGAAGTATACATGTCAAAAGACAGGGAAAAAGAAGAGATGTGGGTACTAAATTATACTGTGTCCGGCTTCTGTAAAGGAGATTTTAACAACCATGCTCTTTGCTCCTTAGAAATGTAAAATGTTTAAAGGTAATGTCTTGGAATGATTTCAAGCAGTTGGCAATGACATGCTGTATATGTCGTTTAGCCTGATCATCCAATTTAAAGTGTGGGAAGATACTTTCTATGTACCTGTCATCCTTCTCCTTGCATAGACTGCGAAAGCAAGAACCCTCACAGCCTTCTCTCCTGCGGGAGTGTTGGGAAATTGGAGATGCCAGAGTTTGCTAACAACCCTCCTCCCTTTCCTCTTCACATCTAATTGGCACAGATGGAAACCATGCTTGGATCTGTGTTGCCACATAACTAACATGCTCATGAAAACACTTGTTAAGTTGTTGCCGCAAGAAGCTGTGGGGCTGGTTTTGACTCATAGAAACCCCATATACAACAGAGGAAAATTCTGCCTACCCCAGCACCAGCCTTAGATGATGTAACAATAGTAGGTTTGTTTGAATCCATTTTTGCAGCCACCATGTCACTCTATCTTGCTAAAGGCTCTTCTAATTTTCCGCTTGCAAACTATTTTACAAATATGGTGTCCTTCTCCAAGGATAGGTGCTTTCTTACAGTGGCCTGACTAGGCAGATACTTACAGGAGTGCAGATGGCAGAGGGTGACAGAGAAGGGGGACACTAAAATAATTGTCTATAAAATCTTTGTGTTTTTTTCCAGAAATTTATTTTTAAAATTTATAGTTGTCTTTCATAAGCCAAGTTTACATGTATCAATACACATACAGTCAGAGCTGTCATGATTACACAATTACAGTGATGCTTCGAACTGTGTATGTGCTACAAGGATGCAATTATTTTTGATACTGCCAGTGGTTTGTAGTCACCTTGTCTAAAGCCGCCCTGGCAGCATAGTGGTGACTGTTGAGCTGCGGTCCACGAGGTCAGCTAGAAGCATGAGTTGGTCTGAGGGAGGAAGACGGGCTTTCTACTCACCTAAAGACGTACAGTCTCCAGAACGCTGAGGGGAAGCTCCATCCTGTTCTAGAGGTTTCTGTGAGCCGACAACGACTCTGCGGCAGGGAGTTTTTTGTTTCTTTTTCTGGTCTAATTTTCTGGTGCTTTAGCTACGATATTGTGGTAATTGTTATTTTGAACTTAAGCCAATAAATTTTAGAGGATGAAATGATAATTAAAGGAAAATAAAGAGAAAAACTAAAAAGGCTTCCACTCACTAATAATGTAGTTAATAATCTGATTCAGTGTACAAAGGCTTTCACACACCAATTTTATGAGTAGTAATCATATAATCTAAAAAGTTTTCTGTTTAAACAATTTACAACTATATATATTACATATTACCCTATGATTAAAATTGATAATAAACATTCCCAAGGATTTTCTTTGTCCTGACATGGGAGGAGGTCCATGAAGGAAGGGAGGTGACACTGTGAATTACACCCCTGGGTGACACTGACTCTAGTGATACCACTGCCTCCTGAGAACATGTTCAAAGTTCAGGAGACTCATCAGCCTTACTGCTGAGGAGCATTCTGGTTGTACTTCTTCTCAGATAGACTTGTTCACTTTTCTGGCAATCCATGCCACATATTAAATACTCTTCACCAACCCCCTAACACAAATGCAAAAATCCTTCCCTGATCATCCTTTTTACTTTTTTATAAATCACTTTATTGGGGGCTCTTACAGCTCTTATAAAAATCCACGCATCAATGGTATTAGCACATTTGTACATGTTGCCATCATCATTTTCAAAACATTTTCTTTCTACTTGAGCCCTTGGTATCAGCTCTTCTTTTCCCTCTCCATTCCCCACCCTCTCACCTTCATGAACCCTTGATATATTATAAATTATTGTATTTATATCTTACACCATCCACTGTTTCCCATGACCCATCTTTCTTTTGTTTGTCCCCCTTGGGTGGGTAGGGGGGTTATATGTCAATTATTATGATCGGTTCCCCCTTTCTCTCCCTTCTCCCCCCACCTCCCTCCTACCCTCATATTATCACTACTCCCATTACTGTTCCTGAGGGGTTTATCTGTCCTGGATTCCTTATGTCGAGAGCTCTTATCTGTACCAGTGTACATGCTCTGGTCTAACTGGATGTGTAAGTTAGAACCAGGGTTGTGAAAGTGGTGGGGAGAGGGGCACTAAAGACCTAGCAGAACTAGTGGAATGTAGAACTAGTGGAATGTGGTGTTTTTTCGGTGCTAGACTGCACCCTGGCTGGCTTGTCCCTTCCTTATGACTCTTCAATGAGGGAATGTCCAATTGTCTACAGTTGGGCTTTGGGTCTCCACTCCGAAACCCCTCATTCCCATAGATATGATTGTTTGTCTTGGGTCTTTTGATGCCTAACACCTGATTCCATCAACATCTTGTAATCACATAGGCTGATGTGCTTCTTCCATGTGGACTTTGTTGCTTCCCTGCTAGATGGCTGCTTGTTTAACTTCCAGCCTTTAAGACCCAGATGCTATATCTTGTAATAGCCAGACATCATCTGCTTTCCTCACTACATTTGCTTATGTACTCTTTTTATTTTCAGTAATCATGTTGGGAAGGTGAGTATCACAGGTTGCCATGTCATTAGATTAAAGTGTTCTTGCTTTGACGGAGGACTTGAGTAGAGACCCAATGTCTGTCTGCTACCTTGATACTTAACATATAAGTACAGTATAGCAATAATGAAACCCACAACCTTCCTCTAGTTCTTAAATGCTTCCTCCCCCCAACTACCATAACCCCAATTTTGCCTTGCAGACCTGGTTAGACCAGATGATGCACAGCGGTACAGATGGGAATTGGAAACGCAGGGAATCTAGGACAGATGAACCTCTCAGGACTAGGGGTGACAGTGGCGATACCAGGAGGGAAAGGGGGCATAGAAAGGGGGAATTGATCACAGGGAGCTACATATAACCTCCTCTCTGGGGGACGGGCAGCAGAGGGGTGGGTGAAGGGAGACACCAGGCAGTGTAATATAAGATACAATAATTATAAATTATCAAGGGTGCATGGGGGAAAGGGGAGGAGGAAGGGATGGGGAGGGGAAAAAAGGAAAATGAGCTGATTCTGGGAACCCAAGAGGAAAGCGAATTTTGGGAATAATGAGGGCAACAAATGTATAGATGTGCTTTACACAATTGATCTATGTATTGTGATGAATTGTTATGAGCCCCAATAAATTGATTAAGTAAAAAAAAAAGAAATGAAAAAAACACATATAAATATATGTACATCGACCTATATTTCTATCATTATATATTAATACATTTACATACATTTATATATATATACCTCTACAAGTGTCTTCTGCCTCATAGTTCTTTCCTCTATTTCCTTTTACTTTCCTCATGTCCCATTATCATGTTCAATGTTTATTCGGCTCTCAGTAATTCCTCTCAACTACATTGCACTTCATCAACCCCCACCAGGCATTCTATACCCTTCTCACCATCAATTTTAGATCTCTTGCTGTTGATCTTTTGCTCCTGTGTTTGTTGCCACCCCCCTTTTTTCCACCTCCCCCTCTCCCCAGTCCCCCTGGATCCATTAGTCCAGTTGTTTTCTCTGTGGGGCTGTTTATCTTGCCTATCTTATATAGATAGACATTAAAGAAGAAGAAGGAGGAGGAGGAGGAGGAAGAGGAAGAGGAGGAAAGTGAGGGTCTATATATAGATCTAGGTCTGTCTGATGACCCTATGTGTGGTTTCCGATTGAGTCTGATGAGGTGCCAAGTCCCTGCCCTCTGAATTTGAAGTCCATTGTCGGGATTCCTCTGGGACCTCGTTGCTTTGCTCCCCTTGCTGCTTTCTTGTACTCCTTCATGTTTCGCCATGGTGTGTGTGTGTGGTGGTGGTTGGGGGAGGGGGATGGTATCAGACTCAGCACAATTCTCACACTGTGTCTCCAGTGCTGCCCCCTGAAGTGCTGTGGGTCAGTGAGTGGATGTTGTGTCTCCTGGTGGGGCTCGCCGCTTTGGCTGCTCCGATGAGTGTTGTCCTCGGTGCTTGGTGGGCCAGGATGCAGTTCGCTCTTCTCTCTCTCCCTCTTAGTTTGGTCCGAGCAGACCCACCACTCTCCCAGGACTGTATCTTCCGTGCCACTCTCTGTAGTGCAATCATCTGGGGGAGGGAGGGTCGATGTAGCTGGGATTGGGGCCAGCCCCACAGATCTTTCTGTCAGTTAGCTGCTTCATGCTGGTATAGCAGGTTGAGGTCTTGTCCATCTCTCCCTTTCCTATGGAGACATAACAATAACCTCCCTGTGGATGGTTAGTGCCCTGTTCCCGGACTATCCATGTCCTTCCCCCCCCCCCTCTTTTCTTTTCCCCTCCTTTTTAGTTGGCTGTCATTTTTCATCATCCAGATTTCAAATGTGTATGAGGCACCTGAAAATACCATTGTCTGAGTCAGACTCACCTTAATCCACAAAGTGATATTTTGGCTCTAACATTTTAAAAGAGGTCTTGTGCAGCAGATTTGCCTAATGAACTATGTTGCTTGACTTCTTAACTGCTGCTTCCATGGTAGCTGACTATAGATTCAATTAAAAAGAATCCTCAACAAGTTCCATCTTTTCTCTGTACACTGTGGTGCTGTTTCTTGGTCCAGTTATGTATGAATACATGTATGTATACATATGTATGAATACATGTATATATACATGTATAGTTTTATTTGTATGTATGATACATGTATGTATATATGTATGAATACATGTATACATACATGTATAATTTTATTTCCCCTTTACATTGCATTTTGTAACTCTCATGGAAGGCTGTAAGTTCTTCAAGTCCTCTTCTTTCAGGCAAGCATAGCTCTGTTGTCTGCATGTTCCATGTAGTTAATCAGCCCTGGTGGCATGCTAGTCTTCATGTATAATCTTCTCAAACTCTGTGTGTAGCATCTAGATGGAAGAATGATAAGGAAAGGAGGCAATAGTGATGAATGCCTTTCCTAATTTTAACCATGCACTATCCCCTTGCTCTGTAGAAATAACTTCCTCTTGGTCATTAGCTTGTTGATGCGTTTCAATTGGTATTCCATCAATTCCTGGAGCTTTGTTTTTGACTAATGCTTTCAGTGCAGCTTGGACTTCTCCCTTCAGTATCATTGAATCTTGCTCATATGCTACCTCTTCAAGTGGTTGAATATTGACTAGCTCGGTTTGGTACAGTGACTCTCTGTATTTTTTCCACCATCTTTTGATACTTCTACCCCCACAGAATTTTTTAGCCCACATTTTGCCCATAGAATCTTTCAATATTTTTTCTTTAGTTCCTTCGTTTAAGATTTGCTGAGAGTGTTATTCTGTTTTGGTTTTCTGACTCTAGGTCTTTGCATATTTTCATTATAATATTTTCCATATCTTCTTATGCTTCACTGAAATTTTTTGCTCGGCTCTTTGACTTCATCCTTTCTTCCATGTGTCTTATCTACTCTACAATTAATAGCAAGTATACGAGTAAGAGCAAGTATGATTAAGGGTCTCTTCTGAATTTCACTTTGCTCTTTCTTTCTTTCTTGTCTTTTTAATTATCATTTGTTTTCACATGATATTCTTCCCACAGCTCCTCAGGCCTTCTCTCATTAGTTTTTGATGCACCAAATCTGTTTGGGGGATGTTCTGAAGTTCAGATGGGATAGACTCAAGGTGGCATTTTTACTCTTGTGGACTTGTTTTAACTTTCCTCTACTTTTACTTCCACTTATATATGAGAAATTGATGGTCTGTCTCACAGTCAACCCTTGGCTTGGTTTTAGCGCTGATATTGAGCTTCCCCATTGCCTCTTCCCACAGATGTAGTCTATTTCATTTCAGTGTATTCCATCTGGAAAAGTCCATGTGCATAGTTCCTTTTTGGTTGTTGAAAAAAAGTGTTTGTGTTGAAGAAGTTGTTGGCCTTACAAAATTCTCTCATGTGATCTCCAGCTTCATTTCTATCACCAACACCATATTTTCCAACTACTATTCTTTCCTCTTTGTTTCCAACATTTGCATTCCAATTTCCAATAATTATCTGTGTGCCTTGATTGCATGTCTGATGAATTTCAGATTGAAGACATTAGTAGAATATTTGAATAATAGTTGTATTGGTTGATTTTTTTTTTATGATTGGATTGTCTATGCTTGTTTACCTTTTCTGCTCCTTTTTTATTTTTTTTTTTTTTTTTTAACATTTTATTAGGGGCTCACACAACTGTTATCCCAATCCATACACACATCAATTGTGCAAGGCGCATTTGTACATCGTTTCTCAAAACATTTTCTCTCCACTTAAACCCCCGACATTAGGTCCTCGTATTGGTTGATTTTTATTGAATGTGGAGAGATATAATCCTATCACAGAGAGCATTGTACTTCAAAATAGGTCTTGTAATGTCCTTTGTGAGGCTGTATTTAACACATTCCTCTGGATTGTTTCATCCCCAGCATCATAAATCATAGGATTTTTCTCATTCAACATGGCCAATACGAGTCCATTTCAGTTCATTAATGTCTAGAATTTTGATTTTTATGCATCTCATTCCATTTCTTACAACTTCCAATTTTCCTAGATTCATATTTTGTACATTCCAAGTTCTGGTTAGTAACTATGTTTGTAGCTGCTTCTTATTTTGAGTCATGCTCCATCGGCATGTGAAGGTCCCAAAGGCTTGACTCCCATAGGTCCTCTTCACGTCATTATGGTTGGCTCTTCCTCAGTCATATTTTGAGTGCCTTCCTAGCTGTGAGGCTCATCTTCTAGCACTATCTCTGACAATGTTCTGCTTCTTTTCATGAGGTTTTTAGTATCTTGCAATGTTTCTAGTCTGTCCACAAGGCTTACGCTGGTTAATTCTGCAGAAATAGATAGTCTGTTCTTTCTTGATAATCTGTTCTTAGTTGGGAAGATCTGCTGATATCTATTCACTTTAGGTGATGTTACTTGGCATTCGAAATACCAGTGTCAGAGCTTCCACCACCCAGCAACAAACAAGTGGGCACAGTTCAACACGCAGACAGACAGTAGTGCTTCACAACATGAGCTCTGGTTTATTGATAATGATCTACAGATCTACAGGCACTGCCATTGAATCAATGCCAACTCACAACAACCCTACAGGTCAGGGTAGAATGTCTTTGTGAGTTTTGGAGATTGTAACTGTTTAAGGGAGTAGAAAGCCCTGTCTTTCTCCTGCAGTGTGGCTGGTGCTTTGAAACTTTGAACCTTCTGGTTAACAGCTCAATGTACAGCCACTACTCCACCAGAGCTCCTCCCCTGCCAAATAGAAACCCTTTAATTATCTTGTGTTTTCTCCATAGGAATTATTTTCATTTCCTGTACACTGTTTTTGGTGGTGGTGGTAGGTATGATCTAGTCGATTCTGATTCATAGTGACTCTAGGTAGAACAGAACAAACCACTGACCAGTCTTATGCCATCATTACGATTGTTCTTATATTTGAGCCCACTGATGCAGCCACTGTGTCAATCTAACACACAGAAGGTTTTCTTCTTTCTCATTGCTTCATTGCTTCACCGAGGCTGATGTCTTTTTCCTAAGACGAATCTCTCCTGACAACATGTCCAAAGCACTTTTCTAAGCAGCATTCTGTCTGTACTTCTTCCAAGACAGGTTTGTATGGGTTTTTTGTACTCTATTGGTACTTTCAATATTCTTTGCCAACACCATAATTCAAATGCACCAATTCTTCTTCGATTTTCCTTATTCGGTGTCCAACTCTCACATGCATACAGGGCAATGGAAAATACCATGGCTTGGGTCAGGTGTGCCTTAGTCCTCAAAGAAATATCTTTGGTTTTCAACACTCTAAAGAGGTCTCTTGCAGCAGATTTACCCAAGGTAATGCGTTGTTTGATCTCTTGACAGCTGCTTTGATTGTGCATTGATTGTGGATGCCTAAAAGTTGAAATTCTGGACAACTTCAATATTTTCTCCAATTATGATATTACTTACTGTTCCAGTAATGAGGACTTTAGTTTTCTTCACAATGAGTTGTAAGCCATACGGAAACCTGTAATTCTTGATCTTCATTCGTAAGTGCTTCAAGTCCTCCACATTTTTCATCAATCAAGGTTGCATCATCTACACCTTGAAGGTTGTTAATAAATTTTCTCCTACGTTGATAAATTTGACATCCTGATGTCAAATCCTTCTCCATATAATCCAGTTTCTTTGATTATTTTCCCAGCAAACAGAATATGCATGGTGAGAGGATACAGCCTCGATGAAAACCTCCTTAAGATTTTAAACCACCAAGTGTGCCCTTGTTCTGTTTGCACAGCTACCTCTTATTCCGTGTAAAGGTTCCCTATGAGCACAAGTAAGTATTCTGTAATTCCCATTCTTCACAAGGCAATTCATAGCTACACAGTCAAATGCTTTTGCACAGACTATCAAAACAGGAAGGAGAGGGATCTAAGGCAACTTGCCACTCAGCATATTTATTCCAGAAACAAGAACAGAGACACACAGAAGGAAAACAGTTTCCTCCAGTTAGGTCAATAGATTAGAGTCCAGGCATCCTGACTCCTAATGGGTATATCACGCTAAACACTGAATGATACTGAATTACACTACTTTCCTTATGAACAGAAGGTGTGAATTTTCATTCAGTTTGTTTTGTATGTGTGTGTGTTGGGTACGAGAAGGCCACAGAAAGATTAACAAACCACAAGATATCATCCAGAAAGTTCTTGTTAGGATTTGGAGCTCTTGAGTGTAAGCATACATCTTATTGTTCTGTTAAGAAAAATTCTGAATGGAACACAGGATGTACTATTCATCTCAGTCTCTCTTGCTTCTGAATTTCTCCACTTTCTGTTTCACTCAGGATTAAGAATAGCGTTGGTACTACTGTCTGACCTGATGGCTTAGAGGTTTCAGAAGACCAGACCACGCCATGACAGCCATTCAAATAGCATGAATGAGTTTATGGCGGGAGAGAACCTGTGGAGGGAAATACTAATTTCCTACTCTGGTTTCTGCATATCTTAATATTGTCTGATCAAAGTTGTTTTTTAATTTATTGATTCAGCAATTACATGAAGCTTATATAGGTGCTATGCTGTAAGTGAGAGAAAAAGATCAAAAGTTTTGTTTGACCAAGCCCTGAGGACAATATTCCTGCTCGGAGCAGCCAATACACAGAGAGGACTGTAGGGCTGGCCCCACCACGAGACACGACATCCCTCACTGACCCATAGCACTACTGGGGACAACAGTGGAGGCACAGTGTTGGAATTGTGCCTGGTCTGACCCCAACACTCCAGGGCGAAATGCTACAGGCTTGCAACAGAGCAGCAAGAGGAGCAAAGCAATGAAGTCCCCAGGGAATACCAAAAATAGACTTTGGGGCCAGAGCATGGCACCCCACCAGACTTGACCGGAAAATACTCTTAAAGGTCACAAACAGACCTTGAACTAATTATAGGCTTTTCTTTTTATTTGTCACTGGTTTTTTGTTGTTGTTTTGTTTTGCTCTGTCATTATGTGTGTGTGTGCTTATTATTGTCTCTCCATGTCTATCTAGACAATACAGGTGGGTTACACAATCTGGAAGAGAAAACAACAGGCCCGATGGTTCCGGATGGACATGGGGGAGAGAGGGAGGAGGGGGAAAGGAAGTGGATGTTAACAAACCCAGGGGCAAGGGAACAACACGTGATTTAAAATTGATGGAGGGAGGGCATAGGATGCTTGGTAGGACTTGATGAAGGGCAATGTAACCGAGGGAGATTACTGAAACCTGAATGAAGGTTGAACATGCTAGTGGGACAAGAGGAAAGTAAAAGAAAATAGAGGAAAGAACTAGAAGGCAAAGGATACTTATAGAAGTCTAAATACAGGCATGCACATATGTAAATATATTTATATGTAAGGATAGGGAAATAGATCTAGGTACATATATTTATAGATTGAGTATTATGGTAGCAAATGGATATTGGGCCTCTCCTCAAGTACTCCCTCAAAGCAAGAAAATTTTGTTCTAATAACCTGGCATTCTGTGATGCTCACCTTTCCAACACGATCTCTGAAGACAAAGTGGGTGCATAAGCAAAGGTGGTGAAGAAAACTGATGATTTCCAGCTATCAAAAGATATAGTGTCTGGGGTCTTAAAGGCTTGAAGGTAAACAAGCAACCACCTAGCTGAGAAGCAACAAAATGTACATGGAAGAAGCACACCAGCCTGTGTGATCATGAGGTGTCGATAGGATCAGGTATCAGGCATCAAAGAACAAAAAAATCACATCATTGTGAATGAGGGGGAGTGCAGCTTGGGGACCCAAAGCCCATCTATAGGCAACTGGACATTCTTTTACAGAAGGGTCACGGGGAGGAGATGAGCCAGTCAGGGTGCAGTATAGCAGTGTACAGCTTTCCTCTAGTTCTTTAATGCTTCCTCCTCCCCACTATCATGATGCCAATTCTACCTTATAAATCCAGCTAGACCAGAGCATGTACATGGGTACAGATAAGAGCTGGAAACACAGGGAATCCAGGACAAATAAACCCCTCAGGACCAATAACTAGAGTAATGATACTAGGAGGGTAAGGGGAAGCTGGGGGGAGGTGGGGAGAAAGGGGAACAGATCACAATGTCCGACATATAACCCCTCCTTGGGGGACGGACAGCAGAAAAGTGGGTGAAGGGAGACATTGGTCAGTGTAAGACATGAAAAAAAAATTATAAATTATCAAGGGTTCATGAGGGAGAGAGGGTGGGGGAAGGTGAAGAAAAGATGAAGAACTGATACCAAGGTCTCAAGTAGAAAGAAAATGTTTTCAAAATGATGATGGCAACAAATGTACAAATGTGCTTGACACAATGGATGGATGGATGGATTGTGATAAGAGTTGTACAAGACCCCAATAAAATGAGTTTTTTAAAAAAAGCTTTCTGTTTGGAGGATCTAACTGAATCCATTGCGATTTATGGTCAAAATTACCTGCATCAAGAGTGTTGCTCACCAATTTAGTGAAGATTAGCAAGGTTCTCAGTAGAAAACCTGGGCTGGAACACAAAAGTCCAATGGGAAGGCAGGTTAACAGAAAGGATGAAGACCATGGCACAAACCACAAAACCAAACCCATTGTCACAGAGTCATTTCCAATTCAGAGCCACACTCGATCGGGTTTCTGAGGCTGTGAGCCTTTAGAGGATCAGACAGCTTCAGGTTTCTCTCCAGGCTGGTTGTTGGGCCCTTGCAGTTAGCAGTCCAACGCTTAGCTACCAACATCACCAGCTCTTCTGATGATTTTGACTAAAGCATTCATATTACTGGACAAGGAAATTTTGTTTTTTTATCCAGAGATTTTTAGAAGGTGCCATCTTTGGAGGACATTAGCATGTGCAATTAGAATGGGCATGGAACCTGGCTTCTCTCTGTCTATAGTCTTGTCTTCTTTTAGTAACAGATGTCCTTCCAGTTGGGCATTCTTGCCGTCTCACTGTGTTAGTCAGGGTTGGCTAGAGAAAAAAATCCAGGGAGATTGAAGACATTACTAGAATTCATCAACCTCTTCATCATTAGCTTTGGTGGTTATGTATAAATTTGAATTATAGTTGGATGATGGGATGTCCTTGAATGTGGATAGGTATAATTCTATCACAAACAGCACTATATTTCAAGATAGATCTTAAAATGTCCTTTTAGGGGATGAATGCAATGCCATTCCACTGGGAGTTTGGCTCTGGACGGTTGCATTCCCAGCATAATAAATCACATCGTTTTCTGATTCAAAATGGCCAATACCAGTCACAATTTCAGCTCACTAATGCCTAGAATGTTGATTTTCATGCACTACATTTCACTTTTTACAACTTCAAATCTTCATACTTTGTACAAGTTCCAGTTATAAATTGATGTTTGCATCTGTTTCCTTTTGAGTGCTACGTCATCAGCAAATGAAGGTCCCAAGGGCTTTACTCCGATGTCTTTACTCCACTCAGCCGCCTCAGTCATATTTTGAGTGCTTTCCAACATGAGGGGCTCATCTCTGACAAAGCTATGCTACTTTTCATGAGGTGTTCAGCATCTTGCAAGGTTGTCAGGAACGAATTCCTCAGAAGTGAACAGCTTATTCTTTATGCATTGTCTATTCTTAGTAAAGAAGCTCTGCTGAAACCTGCTCACTTGGGGTGATTCTGCTGACATAGCTTCCAGCATCACAGCAACAAACAAGCCACCACAGTACAACAAATTGGATGACAAATGGTGGAAAACAGACCTGCTTAATCTGGCAAAAATCTTAATCTGACCACAGTTTTGATCCTATTGAGTGAGGTTTCATTCATTGTGTAGCCTACTCTATAAATTAACAGTATGTAGAAGCTAGCTCACTTCTGTTACTGGATTTGGATCCTGCACCTGAGCTGTCAACCTCTGTTATATCACCTGCTGATCCCAGGAGCCTTGGATGCATTCGATCCATTCTGCATTCACTCAGCTTTGCATCCACCAACCTGCAGTCTTCCTGCTTCATCTTCCCACTTCCTGTTCATCAGTCCCTGCAGCTATAGGAGAAGACTTCAACTTACACCTGACCCAGGAACTTGAACTGGACTGACCCACTTCTACAATAGTGTGAGACATTTCTTGATACAATTCTTTTTCTATATACATACATATAAAAGCTTCACCAGTTTCACTTCTCTAAAAATCCCATCCTTCCTCAGGGAGAATTTAGGTAAGTTGCCATAGTTGATGCAGGTAGTAAGGGAAAGAGCTAAGATTGGAGCTTTACCTTGCATTGCCTTACGTTGGATCCCTGACACGCTGGCACCTCATGAGGGCGAAGAACAACTGATAATAGGCTCCAAAAGTTGAGGTTTCAGGACACAGGGAGATCACCATAAAAATCCTTTAGCATCACTCCTACACTACTTTAATTTCTTGTCATATTTATCTGTTAGACTTTGTTTCTCAGTATGAAAAGGTTAAGGCATGTGTCTCTGGGTGAAAAAATATTTTTCAGGTGAAGGCACTGATGTCTGGAGATGTCAAATGGATTGCCCATGGTTACAGCAATTTAGTGCCAGATCAGAAATAAGAACCTAGGGTTCCTGGCTTCTAGAACTGCACAGAGCTCTGTTTTCCTTGATTACTTCTTGAAATGATGACGTGTTATGCCTTTTCTAAACAATATAGTGGAAGCGAACCCGAGACATAGACATTTGACTTTTAAAATTTTGGTATTTAAATACTTAGCGATGCAAGGAAATAAGGAAAAGAGGACCCACACCGAGAATTTAATATTGCAGGTGTTTATAACCCCAAATGAACATGAGATGGGAAAGGAGAGTGTGATAACTACTCAACAGGTTTGTGGTTCCCACACCATGAATTTTATACTTGCATGTTATTCCTTTGTAAAATTTAATTCATCATAAATCCTGAAGCCTCTATTTGCATCTCCTTCCACCAACAACTCCTTCCCAAATTGTGTTCAATATTGGAGGAAAAACTGACTGGTGGAATTCCTGAGAGATGGTGTTATTCTTCATGGTCAAAAGCATTGTTGAGGATCATTGGGATTACAGTTTGTATTTGGTTAGTGTGCTGAATTTAGTATATTATGAAACAAAATGGCATTGGATTTGGTGCCAGAAAATTTACCATCGGCTTCTCAGTTCTATGTATGCATTTGAGCAATCATCATTTCCTCAGGTTGTGGGAAAAGAGCCACATAAAATGTATAATTTCCTGAATATATTAAGTGCTTAATGTTCTATGTTAGCATAATTATTATAATGGAATTGTCCAAAGAAAGTTTGGATGCAACATGCTTATCTTGGCTTTTATTCATAAGATGAAGGAATTGGAACCACTATTCTTCCAATAAGTCTAGATCTCTGATTATGGCAGTAGGGATACCCTCATCTATTTTTGTTTCAGTTATATTACATAACTATTATGTAACAAACCATCTCAAATCTTACTGACTTAAAGGATATACATTTATTTAGTTTTCACAAGTTTGTAGGTCAACTAGGCAGTTCTCTTCTCATTTTCGTCTATGATTGGCTGAGGTTGAATAAGCCATCTGCTGATCTTGGTGCACTAGCTTCCACGTCTAACACTGGTGGCAGGGACGTCTAGGAAGGTCTTGGCAAGTCCATGTGATCCCTCTTCCTCCTGCAGGGCACCCTGGGTTTGCTCATATGATGGTGGTTGGTTCGAAGAAAGAAAAGAGCTCACTGTGCCTCTGGAGACGTAGACTCAGAACCTGTATGTCATCGCTTCCCCCATATTCTATTAGGTATAAAAAGTCACAAGACAAGCCTAGATTCAAGGGATGGCAAAAGAGAATGCTCATTTTGATTGGATGAGCTACAGAGTTGTATTTTTAAGTGACTTGGTTAGAGAAGGGACATCATTTAGGCCAATAAAAAAAATCAATCTACCATAACTTCAAATGTCTTGTGTAGGAACACTAGTTACTGTTCTGAAGTGGCTGCACTTCAAGGAAGCAGGCAATCTTGGTGTGTCCATGGGACCCCCTGAAGGAAACCCTCCCCCTTCAGGGAGCCAAGAAGCATTGTGAATGCTTCTTCCTGCTTCCTCCCTTACCAGAAAGAACAGTCTAATACACATCATGACATTGACCTAACCATGAATTTCTGGACTTTTTTCATCATGACACTTGTAGTGGCCATATAGGACAGGGTAGAATTGTCCCCTATGGATTTCTGAGACTATAAATCTTAATGAGTAGAAAACCTCATCTTTTCACCCAGAGTGGCTGGTGGTTTCAAACTCCTGACCTTGTGGATAGCCACCAGAATTGACTAGAAACCAAACTTCAGTTTGGTTTGAAGTTTATCATCATGGTGCTAATAGATTCACCTCACTCAGTTATTTGACCAATATAAAAAGAGCTCCTGAAATCAACACTACCCCTGTGGTACTTACATAATTTCATGTAAACTTGAAGATACGAAAGTGGAGGGGTGGAGTCTAGCCTGTCAATCAGGTTACAGCCGGATGGTACCTCCTTCTGCATGTGGTGTTCTCATAAGGAGGGTCTTGGGAAACTCCCTCTTTCTCTCTGCTTCACCTTCTTGTTGATGAGCCACTCGGAGCCCTGCCAGAGCCCCGTGATGCTTCCACCACCTTTGGATCCACAAGACTTTTCACCCACCAGCTTGAGGTCTTCCTGCATTTTGCTTTATTGCATGTGGCTGTGTGAATCTGATGAGGGACTTATGGACTTGATCTGGATTGGGCTGGGAGGTTTGCTTAATATATGCTTACTTCTTGATATAAAGTTCTCTTTTACTCATATAGGAGTGTCACTGAATTTGTTTCTCTAGTCAAGCTGGCCTAGCACATCTCCCAAAGTGGATCATTCTCTGTCTGGCTGGCTTCCATTGAAATGAATGTGCACTACTTGCCCAGGTCTGTAAGATCCCCAGTGAAAATAAGGCAAATAAACTAATTTCTCTCAGATTGGTTTCTGGTCAGTTTTTTAAAATCCCTTGGCATTTACATACAGGGAGTCTCACCCTCTTTTGAACTTAAGTCCAAACATTTTGGCATCTGCATGTGGGATCTGATGTGGTCTCCAGATAGCCTCCCCACCCCACAAGTGGGGGCAGGGTGCCTTGCTTGGAAGAGAGTTCTGGCTCTCCAGTAGTTAATTTTCCTTGGACAGGAATCCTAGGATTAAGACGCAGCTTTTATCAGAGCCTGTTCCGGTTTTGTCAGAATTTAACCTGGAGAGGCAAATGTTTGTTTCACATTTGGAATAAAATGTACCAGCTGGACATGCACTAAAATTGCAAATGCATTTGTCAATTAGGATTGTTCAAAAGGCAACTGTTGGCTAAAGTAATGACAGGATAATCTTCTCTTCATGATGGTCAGAAGAAAGGAAAAAAAGACAAACGACTAAGAATGCTACTTCTCATGGTTACAAAATAATTTTCCTTCTCTATGGCAGGGGTAGGTGTGTGTGTGTGTGTGTGTGTGTGTGTGTGTGTGGTACGTTTAGAATTTACAGAAAACAAATGCTCTGTCAACAGAACAGTGCTTCATTATTAGATGCAGCTAGGAGGCGTATAGTGTTCTCTGGCTCCTACTGGTGGCGGTAAAGGCAATGGTGCTATCTAGCCACTTTTCCCCCCTTTTTTTGGTTTAATTGGGAGGTAACAAATATATTGTATCATTCCATAGTTCAATCACGCCAAGCAGTACTGTACAATTGCTACCACAATCAGTTTCCAAACATTCTTTTTCCTACTGGACTTCTTGACATCATCTCCCTTTTACTCTCCCCCCATCACTGTAACACCCCCTCCCAAACCCCCAAACCCTTATTCTACTTGCTGCCCCTACAGGTTCATCAATCCTGGGTTTCATACACCAGAAAAACATATAACATAAATTCAAGAGGGTGACCCCCAATGACATAACCCATCTGAGATAAACCCCAATATGAACAAACAAACAAAAAACACAAAATATTGAAAACCAGATCAGGTCCAGCATGTATCAAAAGGGGGATCAACTGACAAGGTTTAAACCATTCAAGTCAGGTTTATCCTTTTGATCGTCTATACTCATCACTCCAATGCACTCTGTTAGTAACCACTTCCCTCCCAGCTCTCTATTATGGACGGAGGGAGATCACTGGAGGCTTGTTTCCCATGTAGTTCCCACAAATGTACCTTGGGCTCCCACTGTCATCCATCACCTTCTGTACACTGATTCTCACGATTTAGTCTCTATATTATTCCCTCCTTTGAATTTGGATGATATGATTTACAATTCTTTAATGACTGATGTTGGTGTGCTTCTTCCATGTGGACTTAGTTCACATCTCACTTA
The DNA here is from genome assembly GCF_000313985.2 of Echinops telfairi. NCBI lineage: Eukaryota > Metazoa > Chordata > Mammalia > Afrosoricida > Tenrecidae > Echinops > Echinops telfairi. The sequence goes on from NW_022103968.1 coordinate 37,564,646, forward strand.
AATGGCTGCTTGTTTGGAGACAAGCCTTTAAGACCCCAGATGCTATTTTATCTGATAGCTGGACCATCTAATTTCTTCACCACATTCTGCTATGGCACCCATATCTCCTCTGTTCCCTTCCTGGGGGCAAGTATCCAGCAGGCCCATGATATAAGAACTAAAAGAATTGTTCTTGGATTGGAGCTAGGATTTGGTGCAAGCCCCATGCCCATTCTTGGATCTATGTTTCTTTCTATCTTTTTTAAAATCTGCTTTTGGCTCCCTTTCAAAATCTTATTAATTGGGACATAATGATCTTCTGTTAATATTGTCTTTGATTAGCCCCTGGTACTAATTTTTCAAAGCCCTGTTGAGAGTGGGATCCTGGGCTAGCTCCATATCTCAGTACTTGAATTATTCACTTGTACAGAATCAATCCTTCTGTGGCTGGATGCTATTTACACAACAATAGGGGTTCATTGTCAGGGAAAATTTACAATAATAAGCACTGAGAAGGGCAGTCACAGATTTGCTAGAATAATACATATATTAATACAGCACACAGGGCATTGAATGTAGCCAGACCATGCTTGGCCTCTTACCATCAGTTCACCAATCTTGGTACAGCTGTCTTCTGCTTCCTCAGACACCATGTATTTTTGGACTTAAGTCCTCAGGTTACAGTGTGTCTCAGGTAGAGCACAAGTCACCCAGTGGAGTTTCCACACTCTATTTCACTGATACAGCCTCTTTTGAGGATGAAGGTCTATACAGTCCAGTGTTAGGAGTCTATGCCCCAAAGATACAGACTATAGAAAGCAAGTAATTCTATTAATAATTTTAATTGTAGAAAACATAGAGCTTATAGCCATACTCTTGTGCTTTCTTTTTATACTGGTTTTTTTTTAACTTAGTGTAGTGATTTGGAAGGTCCTCCAAATGTCTACAAGCAATCTATACCTTTTTATTGTTCACTATTATTAATTATATGGATAATTCATGATTAGTTTTTATTCAACTTTTGAGATGTTTCTAGTTTTCAACTATTATAAATAAAGCTACGATGACTATTTTGTGTACATTTTGTGAGAATGTGCAATTATCGACGTTTCTTGAGTGAATCTGGGAGTTGGACAGCTGTGTGGCATGGTCAGCATAGCTGTAACCTTTGGCTGTAGTTAGGAGCCATAGGGTTGGTACAGCTCATAGAATCTGTAGTATGTACACTTGAAGGAAATACTGTCCAGTCTGGTGACATCCTCACAACTCTTAGGTCTCAGCCCACTGTTGTAGCCACTGTTTCAATCCATCTTTTCCTTTTTTGATGCCCCTCTACTTTCTTAAGCATGATGGTTTTTGTTTTTTCCCAGAGACTGAACCCTCCCGACATGCTGAATGTATGTGATAGGAAGCATCACCGGGCTCGCTTCCAAGGAGCAATCCGACTGGACTTCCTTCAGGACAGGTTGGCTTATTCATGTGGCAGCTCATGAAACTTTTAACATGATTGCCAATACCATGACTCAAATGCATCAGTTCTTCTCCTTTCCCCCTTACTCATCTGCCCAGGTTTCACATGGATGCAAAGGCAACAAAAATACCAGGGCTTGGGACAAGTGCACCTTAAGCCTCAAAGCGACATTTTTGCTCATTAACTCCTTAAATAGGTCTTGTGCAGTACATTTTCCCGGTGTAATATGTCTCGGTTTTTTGACCGCACTTTCGATGAGAATTGCCTGTATATACAAGTAAATGCAATCCCTTACAGCTTCAGTCATTCCTATGTGTATTTTGATGCTGGGCATTGGTCCAGGTGTGAGGATTTTTGTTTTCTTTATACTGAGTGATAATCTACACTGAAAGATGTACTCTTTGACTTCATCAGTAAGTGCTTCAAGTCCTCTTCACTTTAAGCAAGCTAGCTACACCCAGCAAGTTATCTCTATATCTCCAGTGGTTCACGAACCTTCCGTTAATCCTGATGCAATGTTCTTCTTCATATTGAATAGTCTTCAAAGTCTTATTTCATTTGCTTAGCATACAAATTCAAGAAGTTTGGTGAGAGGATATAATCTCGACACAGGCTTTTTCTTTTGTTAAGTCAAGCCCTATCACTTTGCTTTTTATACATGACTGACTCGTATTCTGTGCACAGGCTCCCCAGGATCACAAGTGTTTTTCCCTTTTACTTTATTTCCCTTTTGTTTTCAGCTATGGGCTCTGGCAAGTGTTTCTATTTAATGTGTGTGTGTGTGTGTGTGTGTGTGTTGACTTGCTGTTGTAGATTTGTCTTAATTTTAAAATGATTTTTATCCTGCTACATCCGAGAAAACAGCTCTCCTGCAAATCCTAGCTAATCCTAGCTATCCTTGTACCTCAAACAACTGTTTCTAGTGACCAAGGAGCACCATTCACTCCAGTACCACCTGGTCAACAAATAAATATGAATCTGAAAATACCATGATGTCTCAGCGACAACAATTACAATTCATATGAAGAAACAAAGCGTAAAGGCATAAACAAGGGACCGATACTTGCAGCCAAAAGGCCTCCCTGGGGAAGAAAGATTCCTCAGAACAGTGGCCTGCTCCTTTCTAAGAAAGGCTCACTTCTGCTGGACTTCTGTCCTGCATCGGGTTTATCAACATTCTGTCATATTATCTGCCTATTCCAGGTGCCATCAATGGACTGATCACCCTGGATTTACTAGACCCTGTGTCCACCAGTATATGCTTCCTAGTTTGTTATCTCTTGCAGTTGCATCAGTCAGGAGAAGCCTCTACCTTACCTTTTGACCTATACACTTGAACTGGAGTGACATAGGCTTCTACAACTGTGTGAGCCATTTCTGTTATAAATCTCTTTTTATATGCATACACATATAAGTGCCACTGATTGTACTTCCCTAAAGAACCTAGCCTAACACACCACCCCAAAGATGAAATACTTAGGAATTAACCTGACTAGAGACACAAAAGAATTGTACAAAGAAATTACAAAACACTACTACAAGAAGTCAAAAGAGACCTAAATATGTGGAGGAAGATACCATGTTCATGGATAGAAAGATAAAACATTGTGAAGATTTAACTACCTAAAGTGATCTATAAATATAATGCAATCCTAATCTAGAACCATGCATCATTCTTCAGGTAGAAAAACTAATTACCAACTTTACATGGAAAAGAAGGAGCCATAAGATAAGTACAGTGTTACTACAGAAGAAAAACAAAGTAATAAAATAAATAAATAATTTTTAAAAAACAAAGTAGGGGGGCTCTCCTTTCCCAACCTCAAACCTACTACATATCCATGGTAGTCTAAATAGTCTGGTTCAACAAAAGATACACAGACCAAGGTAATACGGTAGAAACCCCAGAAATAAATTCATCCACTTACAGACAACTAATTTTTGACAAAGGGCTGAACCACATTACATGAGGGTGAGAAAATCTCCAACAAATAATGCTGTTCAAATTGGATTTCCATTTGCAGAAGAATGGAATAGGACTTATACCTCCCTCAATAAACAAAAATGAACTCAAGGTGGATTGGCAACCTAAATGCCAATCCTCGAACTATAAAGGTAATCGATGAAAAACCTGGGACAAACGTAGGGACAAGGCATAAACACACTGTCGAACAAAATAAAAAATACACACACAGCAGAAAACAAATTAGATGATGATGAGCTTTTAAAAGTGAAACCCGGAGGCACATCAAAATATTCCACCGAAAAAGCACAAAGAAAACTCACTGGAAAAATGTTTTTCATATCAGACAAGGGGTTAATCTCTACAACCTATAGAAAACTGAAATGCCTCAACAACGACAACAAAAAGACAAATAACCATTTCAAAATGTGCAGAGGACATGAACAGTTTACCCAAGAAGACATTCAGGTGGCCAAAAAGCATATGAATAAATGGTCAAGGTCACGAGTCATCCAAGAGACAGAAATCTAAACAATTGTGAGCGACCACCTCACACCGGGACTGATAGCAAAATTCAAAAATACAGAAAACAACAAATGCTGGAGAAGGTGTGGAGAAATTGGAACCTTCATGTACGGCTGGTGGTAAAACAGTCCAACCACCATGGAAAGCTGTATGCTTCCTCAAACAATCGGGAATAGAAATACCACCTCACCCCAACATTGCACTACTTGGATATACGTTACATGAATAAGGCACCCCAACATTGCACTACTTGGACATACGTTACATAAATAAGGTACCCCAACATTGCACTACTTGGATATACGTTACATGAATAAGGCACCCCAACATTGCACTACTTGGATATATGCTACATAAATAAGGCACCCCAACATTGCACTACTTGTATATACATTACATGAATAAGGCACCCTAACATTGCACTACTTGGACATACGTTACATGAATAAGGCACCCCAACATTGCACTACTTGTATATACGTTACATGAATAAGGCACCCTAACATTGCACTACTTGGATATACGTTACATGAATAAGGCACCCCAACATTGCACTACTTGGATATACGTTACACGAATAAGGAACACAGCACAAATAGACAGATGCATACCCATAGGCATCACAGCACTAGTCACAATAGCATGAAGATGGAAGCAACATAAATGCCCATCAGTGGGAGAATAAATAGATACACTTTTGGGATTTATACACAATGGAATATCATGCAGAACTAAAGAATAAGGATAAAACTATGAAATACCCCCGGACATAGATGGATTTGGAGAACATCATGCTCAGTAAAGTTAGTCAACCACAAAAGGTCCAATATTGTATGGGGCCACTGCTATTAAAAAAATGTATACCATAAGAATATGACACTTGCCCTCTACACACACACACACACACACACACACACACACACACACACACACCAGGGTGAAACACAGAGGGAGCACAACCGAACAGCAAGGGAAGCAAAGCAATGAAGTCCCTGAGGAATCCCAAGGGGACTCTGATTCAGGGGGCAGCGCTTGGCACCTCATCAGACCTGATCAACAAACATCCATAAGGGTCAGCAGACGGACCTGGCTTCCTACCCCACCTCTCCCCATGTCTATTTACATAAGATAGGCAGGATTGTTTACAATCCTGAGGTAAAAACAACAGGACTCATGGTTCAGGGGGACATGGGAATGGAGGAGGTGGGTGAAAGGGTGAGGGAAGCCAACAAACCCAGGGACAAGAAGAGCTCAGAAATCGATGGCGAGGAGGGCGTAGAATGCCTGGTTGGGTTTGATCAAGTGCAATGTAGCTTAGAGGAATTACTGAGAGCCAAATGAAGGTCCAACATGATAGTGGGACAGGAGGAAAGTAAAAGGAAATAGAGAAAAGAACTGGGAGGCAAAAGACATTTATAGAGGTATAATATAGGCATGCAAATATGTAAATATATTAATATTTAACAATAGGGATATAGGTCTATGCTTCCTCCCCTCCATTATCATGACCCTGGTTCTACCTTACAAATCCGGCTAGACCAGAGCATGTACACTGGTACATATAAGAGGTCTCAACACACGGAATCCAGGATGGATAAACCCCTCAGAAACAGTAATGGGAGTAGTGATGTCATGAGGGTAGAGGGAAGCTGGGGAGAGAAGGGGTAACCGATCACAATGATCGACATATACACCACCAACCTGAGGGGAACAAACAACAAAAATGTGGGTGAAGGGAGAGAGCAGATGGTTAAGATATGAAAGTAATAACAATTATAATTTATCAAGGGTTCATGAGGGAGGGATGGGAAAAAAAGAGGAGCTGATACCAAGGGCTCCAGGAGAAAGGAAATGTTTTGCAAGTGATGATGGCAACATGTACAAATATGTTTGATACAATTGATGTACAGATTGTTATAAGAGCTGTAAGAGCCCCCAATAAGATGATTGAAATAAATAAAAAATAAAAATATGAAACCCAGATGAGGCAATCTATAGATTCAAAAGACCAAAACTGAATCCAAAGATTGAAGTCTACTTCTTTATCATAGAACCCAGAAAGATCAGAGCAGAAGCAGTCATAGATGACCAACAGCTATGATAGATATTTATTATTGCAAGTGGCAGAAATTTGGGAGTTATTCACTAACTCCCATCGAGTCCTGGTGGCTGAGCGGTCATGCATTGGGCTGCTAACAGTGGGAGAAAGAGCAGGCTCTGCTCCCATAAAAAGTTCCAGTCTTGGAAACATAAAGGGGCAGTTCAACTCTGTTCTATAGGGTTGCTATGAATTGGAATTGACTTGCTGGCAGATTTTGGTTTGGTTTGATTACTAATCCAGGGGAACTTAAATATAAGGGTTATTTGTGGACTTGATGAATTAACCATTAAGTTTTGGCTTTTATTCATGTGGACTCCAGAGGCCTGACTCAAAGGACATATTGAGAGTGGATTCCTTGCTCCAAGACAGGTTTTCAAACTCACTACATTGTCATTTTACTAGTTTGTCTAAAGCAGTGGTTCTCAACCTTCCTAATGCCGCGGCCCTTTAATACAGTTCCTTGTGTTGTGGTGACCCCACAACTATAAAATTATTTCTGTTGCTACTTCCTTGCTGTCATTTTGCTACTGTTGTGAATCTGGTGACTCCTGTGACAGGGTTGTTTGACATCGAAAGGGTTCACGACCCACAGGTTGAGAACCGCTGGTCTAGAGACATACAATCTGTAGGAACTGACACAGTTAAGCCCCATGGCACACTCTTTACTTCTTTGGAGAAAAGTCAAGTGCAACTGGGAAGTTGCTCAGTAAGCATGATACAGTAGGCTGAACTATGGCCACCCACGATGTCCATGTCTTAATATTAGAACCTGTGAGCTTATGGCAAAAGGAACATAAGAGAGGTAATTAACTTAAGGATCTAGAGGCAGGGAGATTTTTATCTTGGGCTTCCAAGTGGGTCTAATGAACATAGGTTCTGATAGAAGGGAGGCAGGAGATCAGACGTGACAATAAACTAAACTTAAACCAAACGCACTGTCTCCAAATTGATCCTGACTGATAGCAACCTTATCTGGGGTTTCCATGGCTAGAGATTTCCATGGGAACAGATGGTTTCATCTTTCTCTCAAGGAACAGCTAATGGATTTGCACTATAGACCTTGTGGGCAGCAGTACAATGCTTACCTTACATCACCACCAGGGCTTGTTCGTATGACAAAAAACATACGTTGGAGTGATTCAACCACAAACCAAGGTGTGGCAGCAGCCAGTAGAAACCGGAGAAAGCAATGATGTGATAACTCCTAGGAGCTGCAGAAGCAATCAGCACGGCCGGCACCTTGATTTTAGCCTTATTTTAGACTTCTGATGTCTAGAAATATGAGAAAGAATTTACGTTGCTTTATGCTAATACATTTATAGTGACATTACAATAGAAAAGGAAACGGGATTCATGGGGGTAAAAGTCACATGGTCAAAAATGTAATGGAATCAGTCTAAGATAGCCTTCCATCTAATAATACCAGTTGCAAGTTACCAGGCCATTGAGTTAAGTCCATCTGATGGCAACACAATATGTGTCCAAGTTGATCTGTGTGCTCTGGAGTTTTCCATGACTGGTTTCCCAGATTAGCTCATGAGGTTTTTCTAAAGCACTTCTAGGTAGACTTAAGTCACCAATTTTTCAATTAGCAGCCACGTATATTAACTGTCTGTGCCGCCCTAGGCCTCTATAGAGGCTCCCTCGAAGGCAGGATGGTGACACTTCATCTCACATACTTGTGATTTGTTATCTCCAGTCCCCGGAGATGGACATTATGTTTGGTAAAGTAGAGGGATGCCCAAAATCAATAAGATCTCAGCAATACAGAATTGGCAGAGTAGCAGCAAAAACGGACTCAAGTATAGCAATTGTGAGGATGGAGCGAGATAGGGTAGTGTTTCCGCTGTGCAGAAGGTCACCAGGATTTGGAACTGAGTTGAGGGCACCTAACAAACACAATCACCTATATACTACAGTTAATTATTTAACCTTAGGAGCCCCAGTGGCATTATCAGGCAGCCATACTACACAAGGTCAGTAGTTTAAACTCACCTTGGTGCTTGAAACCCACCAGTAGCTCCACGGCCCAAAGATGAGACTATCTCCTCACCAAAAGATGTGTCAAGAAACAGTTGTGTGGCCAGGACACAAATATATACACACTGTAAATTCATGTAAGAGCAACAGAAACTGAGCTATGGAACTTAATTCCACCAGAAATACATTTTTAAAATTTAGACACTATTAACCACTTAGGATTTGGTAAACATAAGTTATGTTGATATATTTTTAAAGTATGCATAATTCAAGGAGCAAATATGTAAGTTTATTCCTAACTATTGACTCCCTTTCTTTCCATTTAAGAGTTTTCATAGTTCATTTGGGGGGCTTAAGAATCTTCTCATTAACTTGATATAAATTGTTATTTTTATTCCTAACTATATCTATGTCCCTGAAGTCTCTACATGTCTCTGTGCATAAAATATAACTATTTCTCTTTGTAGCATAGTTGTGAATGAATTCATTCTGACAACCTACCCATATTTGTACAATTTACTTAATAATAAAATTAGGATTGCATTTGAAAAACCTATTTCTAGCCTTGGAAACCCTATTTAGGGTTGCTATGGGTCAGTATTGACAGAGGACAGTGGGTTTGGTTTACATGCAATAAACCATAAAGTCAGCAAAAACGAAGACCATTAATGAAGTGGATTATCACAGTGACTGCAACAGTGGGTTCAAATGCAACAATTGTGAGGATGGCGCAGGTACAGGCAGTGTTTCACTCTGTTATACACGAGGTCACTGTCAGTACAAAGGGATTCAATGGGACCTAGCCGCAACAGCGTGCAATAATAGGGACTCCTGAGCCAATAACCGGGCGAGGGGATTTCGGCAGTGAACAATGAAGATAGGAACTAGAACTGAAGGTGATTACACAACTTATTTTAAAGGCAATCTAATCATGGTGGTGGGGGGGGGGAATGTTCTGAAGTTGATTGAATTGTGGTAATGATTGTACAATTCTTGATATGATTGAACCACTGCATTGTGTGATATGGGGATTAAGTGTCAATAAAACTGCTTTAAAAGAGAGAGAGGGAGAGGGAGAGGGAGAGAGAGAGAGAAAGTCCCTGGGAAAAGGTATCATGCTTGGTAAAGTGTAAGGTCAGCAAAACAGGATAAGACGGTTAAAGGGATGAATTGACAGAGTGGTGGCATGAATGGGCTCAAACTTTGTGAGGGTGGTGAAGGACTGGACGGTGTTTTGACTGTTGTACATATGGTCACTCTGAGTTAGAACTCACTTGAAGGCAATTGACAACAATGAACAAACATTTAGGTAATCATATGCTCCCTAAGGAACCCCAATGGTGTAGTGGATTATGCACTGGGCTGCTAACTGCAAGGTTAGTAGTTCAAAACCACTAGCATACAATAAAGGTTGACCCTGTCAGAAACCCACAGGGGTGTTTCTACTTTCTTCTCTAGGGTCTCCATGGGTCAAAATCTACTTGATGGCAGTGAGCTGACGACCTCAAAGGCATGAGTTTGTAATGATTGTTACAATCATTACATTTGTTATTACAATCATTTGTAATGATTGTTACAATCAGCCAACACAGTTCACTGAGTAAGTGTAAAGGCTAGTGGAATAGATATCATCAACAGGGACATTTTAAAACTAGATTTGGTAGAGTCCCTAGGCAGGGCAAATGATTATGTGCATGGCTAATTAAAAGTCTGGAAGTTTGGGTCCAACACTTGCCCTAGGCTCCTAGAAAAGCAGCTGGAAGTTTCCAGGAGCATAGCTCTAGGAAGAGTTGGGCTATCTACTTACAGGTTGATAAACCAGAAGACTGTTGCT
>NW_022103968.1:37574598-37612998 GCF_000313985.2 Echinops telfairi
GCAGCACTGTCATCCAATTACCAATTCAAAGGAACGACCCCCCCCCTCATGCCCCAATTTGGTTCTGTTGGGGCTTTTCTTTCTTTTCCATCCTCTTCAACCTTTTTCAAAGGGCATGATCCAGGAATATGAAGCATGTTTTCTGGCTATTCAGCCTTCTAATCAGAATATGATTAACTAGTTTAATGATCAGTCAATGAGCTGCAGTTGTCCCTTTGCTTGCCCCTCTACTGCTCCCTGATCCCTCACTCACTTTTTAGTCAAAACAAGTATTATGATCTAAGCTCTCTGAATTTATTATGCCCCGCCCCCTTTCTTCCTGCAGCAGATTCAAAGCTGCTTCTTATGAGGCACCTGGCTCTTTCCTTTCCTGAACATTTGGTAGAAACAATTCTTAAATATAACCCACCACAGTGGCTCCTTTGCAGATGATCATCCAAGCTGCTCTGTAACCCAGAGCAATACGGCAGTTACTCTACCCACCTGTTCTAGAAAGTTTACTACCCAGAGGGGGGGAGATCTTTACTTAGTCCTGAGACCCCAGAATAGCACAAATTACTCTGAGATTGAACATAGGGGATTATACTTAACGGCTGATGCCTTTCCATTAATTTTTATATATTATTTCAGTTTACAAAATAGAAGTGTTAGTAATTGTGGTAGACAGAATACTGACTCCCAGAGATGTTTTCATGTCAAACCCCAGAACCTGTGAATACGTGACCTGACTTGGTAAAGGGGCTTTTCTGATTAAGGTAAAGATCTTGAGATGGTAAGAGTAGCCTGGTTTGTTCAGGTGGGCCTGATGTAATCATAAGGGTTCTTTTAAGAAGGAAAGAAGGAAGATTCAAGGTAGTAGGAGATGCGACTATGGAAGCAAGACTTTCTAAGGGTGATAGATAAGAAAGGGCCACAAGCCAAGGCATGAAGGCAGTCTTTAGATGCTGAGCTTGGCAAGGAAAGAAATGCTTTCTTCCCTGGAGCCTCCACAAGGATCCCGTCCTGTCAACATCTGTACTTGGAGCCAGTGAAACCAATTTTGGACTTCTGACCTCCAGAAGTGTAAGAATAAATTTACATTGTTTCAAGCCACTAATTTTTTTATTGAGCCTTTATCCTATAATTTTATATTATTGCATTTTAATACAAATAACTACATATTGGATATGACTGTCAAAATCTTGTTTAACTTGCCTAGGAAAAAAAGTAATTAAAAAAAGGTTTTGTTCACTACCATGACCAGTACCAATACAATCACTGGTTTAGAAGATTTAGAAAGAAATAACCAATCTTTAAGGGCTCCAAACCTGCTACCAAGTAAATTCTGATTCATAGGGCTAGGTTATAATACAGCCGCATGTCTGGCACAGAGCATTATATATGTATGATAATTTCTCAGTGGGGGTGTGTGGTTAACCATCTAATTTCAGGAGTCGGGAAAATATCAATTCAATTACTAGTTCTACCATTGATTCATTTGTGATGTTAGGGAAGAATTGAACTTTTCTAAGCGTGGGATTTCTTATATTTAAAACAGAAACCATAAAGGGGTTATGGAGGAATAATTCATGTAAATCACTCTGCACAGCTCCTTCTCCATAGTAGCTACTGTGGTGGTGGTTGCTAGTTGCCACTGACTGGATGGCCATGCATGCAGAGTTGTACTGCTCCAGATAAGGCTGTTGTATTGCTCCAGATAAGGCTATGAGCTTTCGGAATCATAGTATCAAGCAGCTCTCACAAGGGGCCTCTGGGTGGCTTTGAACTGCCAACCATTTGGCTAATAGTTGAGCAATTAACTGTTTGAATCACCCAGGTACTTCTAGGGACTCCTTGCATCTAGACTTGGCAGAGTACACTGATATTGGTTCATTATGATTATATGTGAGCCACATATAGCATTCTGCCATGGAAAACTATGGAGTACTTGGGAAATGATTTAAAAGCAAAACAAAAACCTCTGGTAGCCATTTGCTTGATCAGTCACCCAGCTGAGAGTACTAAGTTTAAATGTGGAGTGAGGTCATATCAGAAGGGTATTTATTCTCACTTGAAAACACTGTATTCTCCGGGGAATGAAATATATACACATCTTGGTTCTACATATGACAAAAAACAAAACACACACACACAAACACTGCACAATGTGCTGAGATGTGTTTAATGTGTGGGAGGTAGTTCTTTCTTACGCCTTTATTAATCTAGCAAAAGACAGCATTCAGCCTGAGTTCTACTTAGAAAATCAAATAACTAGGAAGTTGTCAATGTGAAAAATGTAGTTTGTGGCAATGTTAGATATAATTATGTTGTTTACTAATTAAGAAATGCCACTTAATTCCAAAAGCATTTAAAAATATTTTTGAAAGAAAATATTTTTAAAATATTTTCTCTCATATTTGAAATATCAGAGTAAACCACTTAGTGCGCTCTGTAGGCATATATAATGTGAAATGTAGGCATATACATCCACATACAATCTAGAGAGAAGATTTACAGATGAGAAGACAAAACAACTCACTGCCGTCAAATCAGTTGGGACGCATGGCAGCCCTATAGGACAGCGCAGGAGCTCCCATGGGGATTTCCAAAACCAACCCTCCTTGCAGGCGTTGGAAGCCTCCTCTTTCTCCCACAGAGCCGCTGGCGGTGTCATACTGCTGACCTCGCAGTCCACAAGTAGCCCACTCTGCCACCAGGGCTCTGGACCACAGAAGAGAAGGCGCTTGTAAAATACTGTGTGTCAGAAGTATCTCGACACATGAAGCTGACGTGCTTCTGAGTAGGACAGCTGAACACTCGACATCTCATTGTCTTCATTTCTGTTGGTGTTACAGAAAGCCACTGAATCAGGAGGCCTGGGTTCTTGTCCCCGTTTTGCCATCAACTAAACATGGGACTTGGAGCAGCAGTTTTCTCATCAGTTAGTTCTCCATGCATCAGTAGAACCAGGGGCTGAACTTCAGTAATTTGTGTATTGCATTCACACACCTTCCCGTGTGAATGGATCTGACTTGTAAAATATTTGTCTTTGGAAGTGACTCACTTTAAAAAATAAATAAAAGCAAGTTTAAAGGAAATACTCTTACCATAAGAACAAATAGAAAACTGGTATCACCCTGGGAGGGTAGAGGGAGAATGGGTTGGAAAGAGGGAACAGATTACAAGGACCTATATGTGACCTCCTCCCTGGAGGATGGACAACAGAAAAGTGGGTGAAGGGAGATGTCGGACAGGGCAAGATATGACAAAATAATAATTTATAAATTATCAAGGGCTCATGAGGGAGGGGGGAGCAGGGAGGGAGGGGAAAAATTAGGACCTGATGCCGGGGGCTTAAGTGGAGAGGAAATGTTTTGAGAATGATGAGGGAAATGAATGTACAAATGCGCTTTACACAATTGATGTATGGATTGTGATAAGAGTTGTATGAGGCCCTAATAAAATGATTAAATAAAAAAAGAAAGAAAGAAAATTGGTATCACCAATGATAGATAGCCTCAAAACTGAAGACGAGAAAATATAAGCGGGCACACCTAGAGCATGTTGATTGTTGAAGGCGCCAACGCAGACTTCTACATAAAGGCGGGCTCGGAAATGCCAGCAAGGTGCTGAAGACAGCAGCTCGCAACTTCCTCAATGAAGGAGAAAGAGAAGGGAAACGTGAGTATCCCTTACGATGTGATTCAATGGCTGAAACAATGGGCTCAGAAATCACAAGTGTGTGGAGGGCCCAGGGCCCAGCAATGTTTCGTCGTGTGGTACAAGTGACATACAGTCATCACGAGTGGGAGCAGCATCGATAGCACACCACAACAAAAACAGGTGATTCAGTGATATTTTAATGCTTGTTTTGTGTCCTTCTTAAAATAATCCACTAGTGGTGTACATCCTGTGCTTTGGAAATCACTCAATTATGATGATTTCAGTGGTCCTTTCTAAAAGCCAACGTTCTGTTATGCTTTCTGCCACAATGGAAAAAATCCTGACAACACCCCCCACCCAATTGTGGTCAAATCATACATAAAAGACCAACATTCTCAGGTGGAAAGGAAGTAATCTGTACAGAAGTTCCTGAGGATGATGGTGAGCGTGTTCTCTGTGAGAGCTGTTGCTTGTCTTAGTGCGATGTAGTCAGGAAACATTGCCATGATCCTGGATAGAGACACTTGCTATGTGAAAATGTTTTGCCGACCTTCTCTGTTGACTTGAATTATTTTCATTATGCTACTACATACGTATAACCTTTAATGTAATATAAGGAAAAAAATATATAGAAACAGAAATTTAAAGCTATTTTGTTGAATGATGCCCTTTAACTGACATTGCTTTCTTCCTGCTAGTAAGCTACCACAGGTGGAGGTTACTTTGAATTTGACAAACATACACCAGCGGGTGTCTATTCTTAGCTTAGACAGAAACATCAAAGGTGTGAGAGGCAGGGCAGGAGAGGTAGGAGCAAGAGAAGTAAATGAGCGTGTACAGGCAAGAAGAGCAGGCAAGGCTTGGTCAGCCAGTAGATGAGTGACTGTTGTGGAAGCAAAGACAAATGAAATAAACGGTATGATTCTGATGATGCGGCACCCTCATCATCTCTTACTGGAGAGGAGGGAGCTGGCTGGCATGGTCTATAATCAGATCCTTGCGAGGGACGTGAGGACATATCTTAGAGAACCGGACTCATAGGTGTCTGCAATTCAAAGCCAAGTCTGGGAGATGATGACATGTCATATGTAAGCTGCAAAGAATGGATAAGGGGGGATTGGTGCCAGTTGTGGCTCGGAGGTTGGAAGATGGATGCTGTTAGATATAGATCTGGACTTTAGGGGAAAGAAGTCTGCATGAACTAGATAGAAGTTTCAAAGTTTCCAAGGGACTGGCTTCCAGGGGCATAGGGTCACCTTTTAGTCCCTGAGATGAACCAGAGGAAGGAACTACCAGATGGCACAGACAGTGCAGTTGGCTGTTAATGGAAAGGTTGTCATTTCAAGTTCACCCAGAAGTGCCTTCAAGAAAGGTCTAAAGACAACAACAACTTATTTCTGAAAAATTAGCCATTTAAAGCACTATGGAGCACAATTCTACTTCGATGCTCATGAGGTTGTTTCAAGAGTCACAATCATCTCCAAGACAATTCCTTTTGACTTTAAAATAAATAAATAAATAAATAAATAAATAAATAAATAAAAGGAGATACAGCACACCCAGCATAGCAGTCCAACACTTACACAGTGCTACCAGGACTCCATGACAAACACAATAGGAAGTAATTATTATAAGCAGTCAAGATTGAGAGGGGTCATGACAATATCTGAGAGTCACTAGTGTGGTAGTTACATAATCTGTTGTCAACTCGAGATTATTAAGAGCGAAGGGTTGGGGTTTAGTCTGTCAATCAGGTTGCAGCTTGATGACCTCATTTAGAGGTGCCACAGAGATAAACATCTTACTGGAAGTGGGACACACGCACACTCTGTGTGACATTCCTGTTGACAAGCCACATGGAGCTACACTGATAGAGTCAGAGCCCTGGAGCTGGAGGAGCCACATGGAGACCCATGCCAGCGCAGAGATGTTTCCACCACCACTGGATCCACAAGCCTTTCCACCCAATGGCCTGTGATCTTCCTACATTTGGCGTCATTGCATGGCTGTATGAATCTAAAGAGGAATTTATGGACTAGTATTGACATATGGGGTAAATCAGATTTATGGGCTTAATCTGGAATTTGGATTAGTATCGACATATGGGGTAAGATCAGATTTATGGACATGATCTGGACTAGGCTGGGATGTTTTCTTAATGTACTCTGATATAAAGAGTACAATTGCTCTTTGATATAAGGTTCTCTGTTACACACATCTGAGTGTTTATGAATTTGCTTCTCTACTCAACCCAGACTACTACAATGAACATGACTTAAAATGCCAGTCCTCTGAGAGGTACACCTATAAGAAGAAAATTTTACATCACTTCACAGTACTTTTGACTGAACAGTGTGCTAACCCCTTCATGCATTCTATGTCATGCAATTATAGCATCTAAGTGTGAGGAAAATCAGAGGGTTAAATAACTTGCTTGAAGTCGTGCAACTGAAATAAGTGGCAAAGCCAAGATTCAAACCCAACTTGTTTTACTTCCATTGTTTAGTTTTAAAGCACTCAGCTTTAACATCTCTGTATGCCCAAGATGCTCAGACTTGACCTCAAGAGTGTGGGAGGCAGTAATTGGGATAGAGGAAGGCTTTGGGCTGACTGCCTCCCACTGTGAAATGTCCCTTTCTGACTGCAAAAGTGGTGTGGAGGCCATATTTACCCTCCTCAGGCTTCACAAGGGAGAAGGAGACTCCAGCTCCATGCTAGCCCAATGCTGATGGCCACAGGGCAGAGGCCCGGCATGCCCTTCGTCTTGCTTACCCTATTCGTATATTAACTATTCCATCCTTGACACTCGGCTTTTCTCCTGGGTTCTGTCATCTGTTGTAATAGTCACAAAAACTCACACACTACTCACAATTGTGGGGGCGTGTTAGGGAAAAGAACAGGTTATCTATCACAAGTCAGGATCCGTAAACAGAAAGGATGGAGTCATTGGCCCACAGCCGCACTTCTCCTCAGTCAGCAGCCAAGCGTCTCCCTAGTCCTCAGCCTTTGGCCAAGTGGTCCTTTGGCCTCTGTTCCCATGTGCCAAGAAGCCAGTCCAATGCTCTGCCTTACAATCTCCTGGTCTCAGCGCTGCTCCTCTGTTCTAGCATGCAGTTTCCTTCAACCTTGTCTCAGCCCGGTTCCCTTGCGCGCTCCCAGGGTCTCTGTGCTTTAGCTGCCAATGCCTCTGGTCTTAGCCACGCCACTTCAGGCAGAGAGCTGGTGGCTCTCGGACTGCTCTGTTTCTGAGATGGCTTTTGTTGGAGATACGGTTTTGTCTTCAGTAGACCATATTCTCAAGAAAACAAGGGATGGTGGCTTAGTTCATACCCTCGATGGAGACTCAGAATACATCCCTTCTTAATCTTGCCCATTAGCATATCAGACAACTCCGTCCAAAATAGGTTTACCATCACAGGCATAGAGGCTACCATTTACACTACATCACATAAGGCGATGGTTCTCAACCTTTCTAATGCTGGGACCCTTCAATATGGTTCCTCATGTTGCGGTGATCCCCCAACCATAAAATTTTCGTTGCTACTTCCTGTAATTTTGCTACTGTTATGAATCGGGCAACCCCTGTGAAAGGGTCATTCGACCCCCAGGTTGAGAACTGCTAACATAAGGGATTATGGCTAGAGGGCCCTATTGATTGACTACATTTCACTGGCCTAGCAGAAGCGAATCCACTGCCATCCTCTTGTTATTATCTACCATCAAGGAGATTCTAATGCTGAGTGACCTGCATACAGAATTTACCCAGGTGCTTCTACGTGGCTTCTAACCACCCACCTTTTCAGTACTGGTCATGAGTTTAACTGTTTGCAGCCCCCTGAGAGCCTTTCCGTCTCCCTGTTGTAGTTGTTGTGTCCTGTCTGATCAGTTCTGATTTACAGCGGTCCCATGTGACAGACTTGCCGCATAGGGTTTCTTGGCGATAATCTCTATGGAAGCAGATCTCCTGGTCTTTCTCCCCTGGAGAGACTGTGTGGGTTCAAATGGGCAGTGTACTTTTGGGGTAGCAGCCAAGAGCTCCGACCCATCTCCTTAGGGCCCAGGAAAAATGTTGCCCTCTTTCCCCACATCTTTATGGTAGCCCACTTGGCCTAAAGAGTTAAACTGTTTCTTTTTCATACCTGAGTTGCTTTACCAGAATCAGAGTCCACTGTATCTTAGCACACAGAATCTCTGAAATGCGATCACAATGCAGTAAAAAAGCTGCGCAGTGTTACCCATCCTTTTGAAACGCTGGTGACAATTGCAGGGGAGAGTCTGAGCAATTGGACCTGACATTGGTATTCAACTCCGTCATTGAAAAGCAACAGCGGCATCAAGATTGATGAAGAAAAGATCAAGAGGGAATCGTGCTGGAAGGAGGCTAACTCCAAGGCTCAAGCTGCGGAAAGCTCAAACCAAAGCTGGTTAATATCGACCCTGGACTGATTTTCTGTTGACCTATTGGACATAACAGAACCAGGTGTCCATTAACAGGAATAGGCCTGCTTCTGTTCCCTGCCACATTGCTGTCCCCACCACAAAGCATGCTAGTGTATAGATTAGTGCCAACAGGTGAGCAGTTGAATAATTAAAATCATGAGCCCAACCTGTACAGTGAAGATCAGGATTGTGTAAATCAGTGATACTCAACCCTGGCTACATATTATAATCACCTTGGAAGCTTTTAAAACTATTAATGCCTTGGCCCCTCCCCCAGATGTTCTGATTTAATTGGCGCTCAAGCATAAGTGCCCTTTTAAATGCTCCCTAGATGATTTTAAAAGGACGGCCAAGTTTGAGAACCTTCGTGTGAATCATCCCAAGCAATCCTTTCTTTGATTTCTCTGGAAAAATAGGCAATTTTGCCCTAGCAGCACTGCCTAGAAATGAAGCCCTGAGTAGAGGCCTGCATTGCGGTTGAAGGGAGGGGCTGAGAGGTTGTCATTCTGGTTATTTCCAGATCGTGCCTGCCCAGCTCCACCTCACCCGTCTCTTCTACACCCTAGATGCCCCCATCTGGACAGGAAGCAGAGAGACCCTGTGCGAGATGAGAGGTGTGGGCGACATCATCCTCTAATACTTGGTACACAACCAGTTGCCATCAAGTCGTTCTGACTCACAGAGGCCGTGTGTGTGGGTGTGTGTGTCAGAGTAGAACTGTGTTCCACAGGCTTTAAAATGGCTGCTTTTTGGAGAAATAGCCGACCACATCTTGCTTCTGAGAAGCGTGTGGATAGACGCAATGCTTCAGTCTTGCCATGAGCAGCAAGTATATTAACCGGTTGCACCACCTAGGGACTCTGCCTGGTACATCCCCACCCCACAGCCATCTAGAAGATTCTGAGCCATGGCAACCGGACAGCACAGACTGGAGCTGCTGTACTCTTTACAGCAGTGCTGTATCTCCTCCTGTGGAGGGGTTGGTGGGTTCAAATCACGCCGTTTTGAGGGTTTTTAATAAGCAGCTGCTGTGGCACCAGGCCTCCTCTCCTCTGGTATACAGTAGGTGCTTATCATGTTTGTTGAATGAATGCAAGAGTTAAGAGTAGATTCTACTCACTTTGGATTTTTATATACTTAATTTTTCCTTTTTGAAACCCCCAAAAGTAAACTAATTATTTTTGTATCAGTATTCTATAAGAACTAGTGACAATTTTGTTTTCTCTAATCTTTCATTTAATCCAACAGGTGTTTACCAGTAATCTGTATTTGCAAGCATTGTGGTGTATATTGTGAATGTATAGATGAAGAATACAAATTATCTAAACCCCCCTCCTCCCCCCCAAAACTTAAAGTTTCACCATTTAAAGGGATATACATTATTGATAAAAGTGAAAATCTTTAGGATGGTCACATAAACATGGATAAATGTATAACCAGAGTGAAGAGAAGGGAGTGGTTATTTTACTTTGAAAAACTTGAGGCAGTCCTAAATGTGAAGAGTGAAAGCTCAATGCCACCCATTTTTATCTTGTTCTTTGGTGTGTGTAATATTCACATGTATAAACACATATATACAGACATATGCACATATATGTTGTTAGTTCAGATTCATAGTACAACAGAATTACCCAGCTCTGTCTCAGAGTGATCCCAAGTACAACAGAGGGAACTATATGTATATATGTATGTACACACATACATTTTTGCTGTTTAGGGGCAAAAATACAAACAAAAGCCTATTGTGACAGTAATTTTTATGTTCTTAGTGAATACTAGAAATTCTACCATCCAGCATAGAGACAATTGACTTGAATAACCTTCAGGTTAAAGGACGGCTGACAGTTGAAATAGGATAAATGAGTATCAAGGATTTTAAGGCCATTTTGGTTTGCATTTGGGAGAAGAAAATAAATTCTGCAGTTGGGATTGGGAGTGAAATGTATTCTAGGAATGAGGATTTTAATAGCCCCTATCCTGCATTTCATGCTTTATCAGAGTCACCAGGTGTTGATTGGCGTTTTTTAATTGATAAATATTTATATATAGGAGCTACACCATTGCTATATATTTCATCTGATCTGGTTTGCTGAAAATCCCAAGATACTTAGAAAGTCTAGATCCTTCTGAGGCAGCAAAAACCAAGTGTATTCAAGGTAAAGACTGAATGAAAGGAATAATTTAGTGCAAGGCTGATTTCTCCTTTATCTCCTTACTTCCCATGCTATACAGGTGGTTAATTAATTGTAATCGAACAAGATTAAGGGGAAAGAGACCTTAAAGTTAAGAACCATTACTCTACAACATTTCTGTTTTATCAGCCCAAGCTCCCCTATGTCAAACAGAAGGAAACACTGCTTGCTTCTGTGCCATCTTCATACCCTTCCTTTGTTTGAACCTATTGTTGCAGCTATTGTATCACGTATTACCTGCCAGGCTGAGCCCTGACATATACGTGTATATATGAATTCATTTATTTATTGAGCAGTTGAATTAGGTATTATCTTCAGCTTTATTATACATCTTTATAGATGATTAACTTGGGTAGCAGACAGGCTTAGTAACTTGCTGAAGGTTATATAGCTGGTAAGTAGCAAAGGCTTGTGTGGAAACCAACGTCCAGACCTTAAATAAACTTAGTCATGAACCACGAAACACCGGATCAAAATGGGGTGAAGCCCCATCTTGGTGGAGCTCCTCCTCGTACTCCTTCTTAGCCCCCATATTAGGGCCCATAATTTTAGTTACAATTTTGCTTCTAATTGCCCCCTGCCTTATCCAGCTCTTACAGAGTCGACTCCGTGAAATCACCCGCATAGCAGTCCATCAGATGATGTTACAACAATACCAACCTCTTCGCCCTGTGCCGGGCCAGGAATTCCAGTACTCTGCCTGAACAGCCCCCCTTCCACTCCTGAACTCGTCATCCTTTTACCAGCAGGAAGCAGCTACAGAAGAGACTGACTCCGCCCCTTTTCACTATAAGGCAGAGTCTGGTATGCCTGGTCTTGGCACAAGGGACTCCATTTTGAATCCGGCACCTTCTTGGTTCTCAGAACTCCCTCACATCGGCCTCCCCTCCCCTCGCTGAAAACCAGATATCCCCGAGAAAGAATATTCTTTGAAGATGTTTACTTCACCTACCCCGGTACCTATAGATAAGATTAACGACCACTTCCCTGCATCCCTTGAAGGTGTGTTTATTCCACCCATCCCGGACCTATAGATAAAATTAATGAGCGCTTCCCTTTGAAGTCCCTGTGTGCAGCTGTGCCTGCCACCAGGGGATATAAAAATGCAGCCAGAAATTCCCCTCGCGCGGTTTCATTAGCTCAATACGTGAGTTACTGAACCCGTCCGCAAGCTTCTCAATAAAGCCTGCTTCTAAAACTTTACCAATTGTATCTTTAACTCCGCTTCGCGCCCCAAAAACCCTTACAGCTAGGTTTGAAACAAAGCAATCTCACTAAAAAGATCATTTATCCGACTTACTTTGCTTTCACTCACATTAGAAAGGACAGGATAAACTCAGTCTGATTATGCTTTTTCTAACCAAAATGTTTATCTTATCAGTGGACTATTCATTGTTCTAGAAAATTTTAACATAGTATGATGTAATATATTTCTAAGGGTACCATTTTAAGCGGCAGTGACTCGACATTTTATGCATACCCACCTACGCATGCGCCACCCGCCTCCACATGAATACGCCTACCGCCCCCGCTTACGGGCGCGCCACCACCTCCACTTACGGGCGCGCCACCGCTTTCGCGGGTGCACGACTCTCCGGCCCCACCCGCTTGTGATTCACCCCCCCCAACGCATGCGCACCTCCTTCCTGCGACACACGCTAACGCATGCGCACTTCTTTGCTGCGACACCTGTCTGACACATGCGCAGTTTTGTCCTGCGACACCCGCCCAACGCATGCGCACTTCTCTTCTGCGACATCCGTTCTACGCATGTGCATGAGATTCTCCTGAGTCATTCACCTGACGCATGCGCGCTATCCTCCCGTGCCCCCCCCACTTTACGCATGCGTATTGTCTTCCTGCGACATCCACTGTACGCATGCGTGAACATCCCCCCCTCCCCCCCCCCCCACACACACCCATCCCACCCCCGCACCCCGCGCCACGGAGAAACATGCGCGCTATTTTCCTGTGACATCAGTTGAGGGATATGGCCCTCCCTCCTTTGACACCCGCCCACGCGTGGCGTGCATCCCTTTCTCCGGTGTTATGAACCTAATGTTTGCACACCACCCTCTTGGGAGCATCCCTCCTCCCACGAAGCGCGCCTCCTTCTTGCGACACCTGTCAACCAATGAGCACCTCTTTTCCGCGACATCCTTTGACGCACACAGCGGCCCTCTTGCGACACCCACCTACGCACACCCGCCCACGCACATCCTCCTTCGCGCACCCTTTTCTTGAGAGAAATCACTTAGCCGGTGTCTCATTTTGTGGTAAATAAGTTCTGAACACCGATCATTCGCTTTGTTCTTAAAGTGGCCATAATTTCATGTAGGGTGGTCACCTTTCACAGTCAAAAGCAGTTGTCTTGGTAACCGCATTTGGTAAGAACAAAGGCCAAGAGAACTTTTGTCAGGACCCATTAGACTGTATGGAGACGCTCTGTCTCCGCTGAGCCTCTGCTACCCTTTTCCCGTGTTTATCACTCCCTCTAACCACATCAGAAGCAGCGAGGGAAAAGGGTGGTAGTTTGGAGCCAAGCATTAAAGAATGTGGGAGCCAAGCATTAAAGAAGAGTTGGTTCAAGGATTCTGTTCTGTAATATTCTAGAAAAATGACTTGAACAGTAACAAGCAGCTCACTACTTGATTCTTAATTTTGGTTAGATCTTATGGTTAGAGATTTTCTGTTAATTGGAAGGCTTTAAAAACTGGCACGACTCTTATTATAATGATCCGCTCCCTTGAGACTTAGGCCTGCGCTCATCTTAACACAGTACGTCTGATCACGCCTATCAAATATTGCAGACAGGAGCCATCTTTCTTCTGAGGTTTCTTTGTCATCTCTAAATCTTTGGCATCTTCAGTGATCCCTTCTGGGGAATCTAAAGGGGGAAAACCGTAGTTTTTCCGTGTCTTTTAAAATCTGTAATTCCCAGGACAGGCACATTATGTAGGTATTCTGATCAGTGCAGAGTATAGCGTCAATATTTTGTCAGATTTTGATAGTCTCTTATATGTAGTCCAAAGGTTATTTCTTTGTAGACACTTCACATAGCTTGCTCTACCAGGCAAAAGAACAGATTTAAATTATTTCACTCATTTATGACGAGAATGGTGTTTCCTACAAAACTGGAAAGAGCTGGTCTGATTAATTTTTTTATAACACAAGTTGAAATGACATTATTGCCTCTAACTTTTTGTGTGTTTTAAATGGGAAACTTTGACATACATACTAGAAAATAACCTTGATGGTTGAAATATCTTTGTCTAGTTCCACTCATAAAATTAGGCTTTAAGACTTGCTGGTATCTTTCCACTGAACTGGCAATGAAGGAAATGGGACTCGAGGTGAGGCAGAGAAATACTTCTAAATTCATGCTCAGTAGGGTTACAGAAAAACAAACCAATCTGTCCTGGAGGGAGTACAATTAGAATGCTCTTTAGAGGTGGGGATGGTGAGACTTGGTCTCATATACTGCCAATCGAGTCAGTGGACCCCGCCCGTGGGGGTTTCCAAGACTGCGACTGTTTTAGTGAGTAGAGTAAGCTCGGTTTTTCTCCAGCAGCGCTGCTGGTGGTTTTAAACTGCCAACTACACTGATCACAGCCAATGCATACCAACGACAACCCTGTGGCTCTTGAAGGAGACCCGTTCCTGAAAAAGGACATCATGCTTGGTAAAGTGGAAGGATGAAAAAAAAAGATTTTTTTTGAGTGGAACTAGACAAAGATATTTCAACCATCAAGGTTATTTTCTAGTATGTATGTCAATACTTAGGACAGGATGGACTGACACAGTGGCTGCAAGAATGGGTTCAGACATAACATTGTGTCGTGTTGTGCACAGGGATTTTGTGAACTGGAACCACAGCACACAACACGTGTTACTTTGTCTTAGTGTCCAAGTAAACCAGGGAAGGAAAACAGAAGTTAGGTGGGACTTCTCTCTACAACCCAGGTAGAGTCTAGTAGGGCAAAATCCAGCCACCCTTTCCCCACTTAAATTATCCCATTTTGGTTTGGGGAGGCACTGCATCTGGTGAAAGATCCTGGACGTTAGGATTGTACAGACCTGAGCCAATCGCAGCCTCCAGGCCCATTCACGGTTCGCTCTCGTCAGAATGTTAATGTCCAGAACTTTCACGCAGGCCTGTTCTCACATATGAAATGCTACTGCCGATCCCCAGAGATGCTGTAATTGAAGTGCAGGACACTGGTGATTCACCCAAATACCCACTCACTAAGAATTCCTTTGAGATAAGCATTAAACTGCCAACTGAGGCTGTTTTAGGGGAATTTAGTATTGTTCTGGGAATCCGTGTGAATTCCATTTCAGGCACTGTACTCGAAACAAAGAAGTGCAATTTGCTTTCCTGCTGGCAATGTGCTTACAGTCATTAAAGATGTACCCAAAGTAACAGGAATAAAGAAGGCACTATTGCAAGTAGTTTGATGTATAGGAGGCTTTTTAAAAAAAGAATGTCTTACCTAAGTTAATCCTTGAGCAATAAGTAGGAGTTTGATGAGCTGAAACCTAGGAAAATCATATTCCAGGTGGAAGAAATGTCTGAACCAAAGGAGGCTAGTGACAGTATCGGGATGAAGAACGAAGGCGCATTAAGCTTTTGTACCTGTCGGACATGCGTGCTCAAGCATTTCTGCAGCTGGATCCTCGGAACAGCTGCTGAGGGATCACCTCCTTCTGTCTATGCTACTGGCTGTTTACTAAGCATGTGCTATGTGCTAGACCTTCATAAAAATATTTACACCAAGTCTCATTTCATCTCTGGCAGTCCAGTGACATGGGCACTATTATTATTTCCATTTCAAGCTCAAAAGGGGTAAATGAGCTTGTCAAAGGCCATGGAGTTAGTAGGAGAAACAGATGTGAATCAAGCAACTTGGCCTCTGGCCCTGTCGGTTTAAAGATATAAAATAAAATGGCTAAATTGTATAGCTAACAAGGTAGAATCGAATTTTAAACCCTGATCAACCTGACGGATGGTGGGGCTGGAGAAGAAGTACCATGGACTGCTAAAAGGACAAACCCATCTGTAAAAGACAAACCCATCTGTATTTGAAAACATACAGCGGAGTGCTCCTGAGAGGTTAGGATGGCCAGACTTCATCTTACATGCTTTGAGCATGTCAGGAGAGATCAGTCCTTGAAGGACATCGTGCTTGGTAAAGTGGCGGGGTGGCAAAAAAGAGGAAGGCCCTCTAGGAGTGGGATTGACACGGTGGCTGCAGCAAGGGACTGAGGCATAAGAACAATTGTGAGGATGGCACAGCACCATGCAGCGTTTCGTTCTGTTGGGCATAGGGTTGCTATGGGTTGGTGCCAACTCGATGGTACCTAACAACAACATCCTTCTGTAGAAGCCTCGCCCACAATCTGGTGCATACGACCCTCAAACAAGCACTTGCAGAATGATGGGAAAAAATAAACAGACTGCCTGGGAAAAGTGAGTCGACAGTTTAATATTTCAGCAGTTTATTTGTTCTCTAAAGTGCAATTGTGTTCAAAACGATTTACATTTCCTTAGGGGCAAAAACCTGCATTCAGTCGTAAACATTTCAAAGGAATAATTGCTTTAATTTTAGCTAAACATAGATTTATTTACTCAGAATATGATAGACTACTTATTTAAATCATGCATATAATAATTGCCAACACATATACTGTTTCCTATTTGCTAAACATTGCTTTACATGGATTAGCCCATTTAATGCTTACAGCATTTACCACTATTTGATTTTTTGAATTGCTTTGCTTTTCTCCAAGCCATGTGTAATGAAAATAATACAACTAGATGAAAGAAAGTTTGCACCGTAAACTGCTACGGGATTTCTAATTAGACTGTGGAAACGGCTTCGCCCCCACAGTCATCGTCATCGTTTGCAGCTGCGACAGCAGGAGGGTGAGATGTGTGCAGAGGAATGGAAGTAGTGGGACAAGATAAGACAGAAAAGTGGATCTGGAAGCTTGTTTCCTGGGAAGCATGCGAGGCTGCACACTGGTTTTAGTAAAACCTAGTTTTTGCAGACCTTCTTGATATAAAGGGCCTATCCATAAAGAGTTTCTTTGAAATGAAAAAGTCCATTTGGGTAAAAAAGGCGCAGTAACCTAAGGGCCCAACTCCTAGTTGCTATGCATCCTGGGGGCTGGTAATTTGGTTTGGGAGATTTCAGGTATTAATTTTCTCTACAATATTTTCTGTCTTAGGTTACTCTGCACGCAGAGGTTATATCTTACCTGCATTACAGTCCCAAAACAAAAATTCACTGCCATCGAGTCAATGCTGACTCCTATAGACTCTATAAGGCAGAGGAGACCTGCCCCTGTGAGTTTCCAAAACTGTAGCTCTTTATGGGAGTAGACCCCCACCCCCACCCCACCCCCAGTCTTTCTCAGAACAGCTGGTGGTTTCCAGTGGCTCAGGCTCATCGTGCAGTTAGCAACCCAACTCGTGGCCCCTGTGTCACCAGGACTTCCAAAAACATGAAAAGGAAGCCCCGGAGGTTGGCAGTTATATAACTTGCTGAAGGTCCAATAGCTCACAGCGAGTAGAGGCAGGCTTTTAACCACAGCACTTTTGAATGGGAAGTAAAGTTACCTATTGAAAAAGGTTTAGCTCTGCTGTCAGAAAACGTTACTAGTTGCCTGATTTTGAAGCTGTTTCTTCAATAAAATGGAAATAGTGTATTACCATTCTGAGTACTTGTGTTCACCCTTTTTGTCTCCCTGTGCTTTAGGTTTAACTTAGCCTTAATGAATTGAAGTCAAGAGTTTGGTACCCGCTATTATTATGGAAAGCCCCCTTCCGTCTCCCTGCCTTCCAAAGGCAAGCCAAACTCACTGCCATCAAGGTGACTCACAGTGACACCCTACAGGGCAGGGTAGAACTGCTCCTGAGAGTTTCCGAGACTGTGACTCTCTATGGGAGTAGAAAGTCCTGACTTTCTTCCTCGGAGCAGCTGGTGGTTTTGAACTGCTCACCAGAGACCAATGTGTTACAACGACACCATCGCCCTACCTTACAGCCGTGTAATACGGAGTACAAACTGATCCACCCAGAGGCGAGAAAAGATCCAGCAGAAGAAACTTACACCACATACAACGACCACAGTTTTCAATCCTTCAATCAGTCGGCTTCCCCGATGCACAGAACGTTCAATACACAATGCTATCCTGGCTCTTTGAAGACAGGGCTCTAAATCAGATAATCTCGTAAAGTTTAAACTGGCCCAAATTCTAATTTCCTGGAGTTCTAGCCTATTTAGAAATAACAAATATTTTGGGAAAGTGTGGAAGCGGGACTTGTCTTTCTTTTTTTGATAGAAAATATAATTTGACATCAGAAATAAAATCTGCCATTGGAAATGCTATGATGTGGGACCATTTCTTTATTGCTTGTACATTTGATTTCTCACCCAGACAAGGAGACTCTCTGATGCTAAATGACTCAGGAGTTCCTGAATGGTGCACATGGTTGCGTGTTCAACTAGTAACCCAAAGATTGGAAATTCAAATCCACCCAGAGGTGCCTCAAAGAAAAGCCCCCCAATCTGCTTGTGAAAGTTCACAGCCTTGAAAACCTCAGAGCGAGCAGGCCAGCTTTGCATACATTGCATCCCTATCTAGTGCAATCACCTTGATGGCCATCGCTTGCAAGTTCAGTTTGATACCTGAGAGCAGAAAGTCAATGTTCGTCATTGGCATTGGTGACCGAGACAACAGACATTGCTTATTGATAGCAAGTGGTCACACTCATCTAGTAGAGCCCCCAAGAGTTGTCAGGAAACCAGAACGGAAGTGGAATTCTGCTAGAAGATGCCTGTGGATGAGGAGAACTTCATTGTCATTACAGACCAATTAAAGTGCTGCCAGGCAATATAACTCTCGGCAACCAAGGTGCCCGGGGCTGTTTGTCTGAGAAACAGGAACGCTCACAGGGAAGGGTATTCATTTCTTCCATCTCCTTCTCTGGAGACTTTAAATCATTGATAGATTCCAATAGACTTAAAGCACATATTAACATGGACTGAAAACCAGACTGGACACTCCTTGTTTTGTGGGAATTAGAGTTTCTGGCTGGGAAATTTCTTGTGGGTTGTCTCTACATAATGCATAAGGTGAGCATATGCCACAGGTGTGGCTCGTCATGGGTCTTCATTCCCCAAGGCATGGAGATGTGTAAAAAGAGAGTCATGCACCTGAAGCTAGTCCAATCACCGTGCTTAGGTGTGTGTAGGTCAGTGATTGACAGTCTCAATCCAGAATGCATGATTCAGATGGAAGAGGAAAATTCTCCCAAGGAAATAGTGGTGCCATAGTCAAAAAACAACAAAACACCCCAGTAATACCCACTATAAAGAAGTGTGATAAAATCTGAGCCAGGAAAGGTAAGGGAAAACACAACTTCTATTAGAGCAAGGGTGGCCAGTGTGAATGGCAAGAATGAATTCACTCAGCCGCTAACAGTGATTATCTTGTGAGAGGGAGGGACAGTTTTAAGGAAACAATCATCTCTTCAGCCACAAGTCTGTGGTCTTTCCACGTCCTACTATCTTGGTCACTAGGAGGCCAACTTGACTTGACGGCAGTGAGGGAGTGACTCTATCGAGTGGTTATCAGAAAACTGTTCCTTTAAGACACTTTCAGTGAATGTGCTGACATGTGTCTAGAACTGGGGGTAGGATACACAAGTCAAGCACACTCCCAAGGACGTTAGGAGCGAAGACTTTGTTAAAGGGAATCTCTACAGCGGGAACACGGAGCACTGAATACGTTTTCTGAGGAACCACTGAGCAAACGGAGGAAATACACCATTTAACTTACACACCTGCACAACGGGCCTCGGTCCAAAAGAAGGCACACAACAAAAACCAGTGTCCCTTTCGCCACCCACCCCACCCTCCAGCCCCAAGATGTCTTCATCCATTCCTGGATCAAGACACAAGAACCAGTTACCAGGAACGTGATCACTTGGGTGATCAATAACATTGTCCCCATCTCTTATAATCTAATGGGTTAAACACACTTAGATAATGATAAATGTCCAAGTGGACAAGGACTCGGGACCTGGAGAGGACAACCCGACACAACAAGAGAGAGCAAGGTAAAGGTGGTCACAGATCAGGTCAGAGGAAACCTTGGAATCTCAGGAGCTACATGCAGCAATTTGCCGTCCATGGCTGACTTAGAAACTTTTGTGTAGACACGAGTTTTTCTACACTAACGCTACTAACTAGTTTTTCTACACTAATAAAGTGACTCTTTAATGCAAAGACTCAAAGGTGACATTGTCAAAGCTCCCTTCTGACAAAAGATCAGCGAACCAAGTCTTCCGGATCAGGCCTCGTTTACAGCTCGGGGTGCGGTGCACGGAGGGACAGGATTACCACCGCTGTGGCAGTACGAGGACCAAATGAAATCTGCAATTGCGTCACGGAAGTGGAGGCAGGAGTAGCAGTGGTGGAAATGAACAGCAAGAGCAAGCCCACTGTCGTGCCGTTTATTCAGATTCACGGTGACCCCATGTGTTAACAGAGCAGAACTGCACAGGGTGTCCTTTACTGAAGCACACCACCAGGCCGACCTCGTGTGTACCGGACGGCTCAAACCGAAACACCAAACTCACTAGCATCGAGCTGCAACCTCGGACGTCCCTGTAGGACACAGGAGAACCTGTAGGACAGGTTCTGTAGGACACAGAAACCCCCTGTGGGTTTCTGAAGTGCTGCTGGGTGGACTCAAACCACTGACCTTGAAGTTGAAATCCTTTCACTGAAAACACTTAAGTGAGAACATTTGCAGAAGTTCTGGGCCAAATGAAACCAGCCAGGTGTGGAGCTATGGTAAAAGATTGACTTATGGGGACCTCTTCTGTGATGGACCAGGCTGGAGTGGGGTTAATTCCAGTGTAAGCCCCACGTGAGAAGGTGCATTTCACTCTCTCACTGTCACCCAGTCCTCTCCGAGTAGAACTGCCCCTGTGGGCTTCTGGGACTGCACATCTTTACAGCGGTGAAAAGCCTCGTCTGTCTCTGGTTGGTTTTGAATCACTGACCTTGTGATTAACAGCCGAGCATCTAACCCATAACACCACCAAGGCTCCCCATTTGCATTCTAAATATACCAAATTGGAATCTATATTTTAACAAGATTCCTGATTGCTTCCTATGCACTCAGGTGTGTATCTTGTACATACCTCAAAATCACCTGGAGGGGGGCTTGGGAAAATGGAGGTTCTGGTCCAGGTTATCTGGGGCAGAAACACACGTGCCCAGCAGGTCGTTGAAACAGAAGGAAGCCGTCAGTGTGAAGCCCTGGTTACACAGTAGAATTAAGATCCAGGAGGCTTTCCTAGCTGGAACCATTGAGTCCTGTCAGAAGAGCCTTATGGGGTGGCTCGACTGTGGGGGGGACCCCACTCTGGGGTCATGGGGTCACTGTGAGTAGAAATTAGCTCCACAGCACCCCACAGCAATGACAACCACACTGCCAGTCTTTACAGAAGCAGATCCCTAGGCCTTGTTTCTATCGTACTGCTGCCGGGGACTTGAACTGCTAACCTTTCCGTGAATCGAAGAGTGCAAATCGTTTGTGCCACCCCGGGACCCCTGGCAGAAAGACAAAAGGTGGAAAATATCATGAGGGAAATCGAGTGTTAAAGTCAAGAGCATCCTAAAATCAGTCTGTTAGAAAGGCCAGGCAGCTCATGTGGGTCCGAGGGGCTGCGCAGCCACCAGGCTGCCTGGGATGCTTTGTGAAGAGCGTACTCTAGTGGCTCAAAGCTGCACCTTCTAATCCAGGCTCTCGAATGAAGGCAGGGCGAATAATGTGATTTGTATAGTGAAACAGCCAGATAATACAGAACCTATTGGATTTTTATTTCAGAAACAAATAAGCCCTGAAACCCTGGTTGCAGTAATATTCTACGGCGTGAGTGACCAGTGGTCATCAATTCCAATCATGGCGACCCCATGTGATGAAGCGTAGAATTGCACCAACGGCACCAAGCCTTTGTCCTCAGGTACCTCCCCCTGCCATTGCGTCAATGCTGGCTCACAGGAACCTGCAGGACAGAGGAGAACTGTCCCTGTGAGTTTCGGAGTCTGTAACTCTTGCCAGGAATAGAAAACCCCCATCTTTCTCAGCGGAGCAACTGGTGGTTTTGAACTGCTGACACTGCAGTTAGCAGTCCAGTGCGTAACCACACCACCACTAGGGCTCCTCTGGGTGGGTTCAAACTACCAACCTTTCAGTTAATCATCAGGTGCTTGCTCATTTGCCCCTCCCAGGGACTGCTATTATTAGACGTTGTCAAGTTTATTCTTTCTGACTCATGGTGATACCAAGCGTGCGGAAGAGGACAGCTCCATATGGGTTCCACGGCTGTTTCCGCTCCGAAGGAGACTGGGAGAGTTTATTTTCTAAGGGACCCTGGGTGAGTTTGAACTGCCAATTTTTCTGTTAGTCAAGTGTCCACTGCTTAGCAGTTTGTGCCATTCAAGGGCTCAAAAGCTCAAACTCAATGCCATCAAGTTACTTCTGATGCCTAGTGACCCTACAGGCAGAGAAGAAATGTCCTTGTTGGTTTGCTGAGGCTCTACATCTTAACAGGAGCAGAAAGCCTCGTCTTTCTCCCAGGGAGCAACTGGTGGCTTCAAACTGCTGACCTTGGCGTTAGCAGCCCAGTGCATTACTTCCGGCAGAACCAGGTTTCCTTGGTTGGTATGCCCCCTCATGGGGCAGAAAATAAAACCTTTCTTTCTTTTCTTTTTTTTCTCTGCTTTTCAGACTTGGGAACTACAAGCACTTTAAGAAAGTTCCAGGTGTTTCAGCACAAAATTTCTATCAGCTGCCAGAAGGTAGGGTTCCAGTTGAGAGAATGCTGGGAAGCAGCATGTTTGGTTTGTGAACCATGTGTCTCTAACCCCAGTCCAAGGACATGCCCAACCATCTCTGTATTTATTTCTAACAAACGATTCTGTAACCTCCAACATGCCTTGGTACCCAATTTATCATGTCTCTGTGATGAATGTACTATAGGAAAAATGACTTTTCATAAACTCTTTCCGACCCAAATATTCTCTCAATATTTCAGATGCTAACTCTGACAAGTATATATGCTTTTGAGGAGGAAATCACATGTATGTATATATATTGAGCCCTGATTGCACAGTGGGTTATGTGTTGGGCTGCTACCCCAAGGTCAGCAGTTTGAACCCACCAGCTGTTCAGAGGGAGAAAGATGAGGCTCTCTGCTCCTGTCAGAATTTATAGCTTTGGAAACCCCACTCTGTCTTCCTAGTCTGTCCTATAGGGTCACAGTGACTCAATGGCAATGGAGTTGGGCTTTTTATTTTTGTAGATGTGTGTGACCTTTTCGAAGCAGATTTCCAGACTTTTCTCCCAAGGCACCTCTGGGAGTATTTGAACTGGCAACCTTCTGACTCGTGGTCCAGTGCTTAACTGTTTGTACCACTCTGGGACTCTAGTAAGACATTTTCAGGTCAAACTCTTAAGGAGAAACATAAAATCAGAAATGTGAATGGAACACTGAAGTAGTTATCACTCAACCACCTGTGCCCCCTAGAGCATCAAGTGTCTGTATGTGTGTGTACATATACATACTATGTGCTGGTGCTTACACATCGGGCTGCTATGCACAGGGTCAGCATTTAGAAACCACCAAGACGAGATTCTCTCCTCCTGTAGAGAATGACAGTCTTGGAAACTCACAGGGGCAGTTCCACTCTGTTCTATAAGGTTGCTATGAGTCAGAATGCACGTGATGGCAATGATTTTCTTAATACATGTATATTATATGCATGTACACACATATATGTATATCCATATTTGTGCATATATACATATGCATACACATGGAGTCACTGGGTGCTGCAAATGGTTAATTCACTTGGCTGGTCATCGAAAAGTTAGGTTCAAATTATTCTCGAAGCCCTCAGAAGAAAGACCTGGCGATGTAGTTCTGAAAAAACTCAGCCATTGAAAACCCTATGGAACACAGTCCTACTTTGATCCACCTGGGGTCTCCGTGAGTCAGAATTGACTGCAGGACAATTATTACATGGGGGTGGGGAGAGAACTTGAGAAAGTTCCTGAGAAAAACCATCTAGAGACTGACACAAAATTTGCAAATGTTAGCTATTGGGGGTTATAATCCTCAAATTACCATTACCATTCTGGTCATGACAATGGCAAGAACCCATCTGTATTTTCATGCAGCTCATTCCTGTATCCAGGGACATGGTAGAACGTGAATGAGGTGAGGGGCTGAGTCTTGACGGACTGAGCACCTCTTGGAGAGCAATGATAGTGCTCTCTTTGACAAGGGAGATCTTCATGAAAGCTAGATTGTCTCCCATTCCAGATACCAAACTAGCATGATATATGGACTCTGGATGGTGACTGGTTGTGGCTCATATTTATCTCGACTACTGTATTTCAGCCATGTTGGCCTCCTTTGGGGTCGTGTGATCCACAGGTCATTTCCTCTGAAGAAACATCACCAAACACTATTCTCTCTAGAATGCCCTGCCCCTGGCTCTTCACATGACTGGCACAGTTTTTCATGTATCCAATCCAGACATAGAGAAGATGGGAGTATGAGCACCCTGGAACGTACATTTCCGAATTATTGCAGGAAGATGTAGGATTGGGCCATCTAGGCTCGGGTGATCTGATGATCTGATTCATGTAGTGAACGTCACACCTAGAAGTCTATCCTTATGGGTGGACAGTTAGGGAAAGTAAGGGTTGGTCTTCAAAAGGATGAGCATCTTCTTCCAGAGGTGACATGTATGTCAGAGCATGACCACAGAGATATGTGCAGAGGGGCAAAAATAGGGCAAGACGGGAATGAAAAGACCTGGAAGACGAGCTGGAGCTGGAGTGGACCTCAGCTCTAACCAATGAATCTTTATTTATCCCCTTTTGGGTAAGAGATAGCCTTTGAGACTGCCCCAGAGATTTACTATAGCAGCTGGGAAAGGCTGGCAGGGTAAAATATTTATGATGGAGACCAAAAAACAGGTCATGATGCAGATTTTACTTGCTTAGGCAAGGAGATGGTTTTAAACTGGGCAGGGCTCTCTCTTTCATTATCTCACTTTTTAAAGCAAGGGAATAATTTTAAGATCATTTCAGTGATATTATGGATAATAATTGTTCTTTCAAAGGGCTTGATTTGATGTTCTTCTTGCCCCCATTAGAAATAGGATCAGCCAATCACATTAGATCATTCCTGGAGTTACCTGGGACTCTCTTTAAATCTCCTGGCCTTACAACTTTTCTACATAAAATTTTATTTTATCTTTTATCTTGTGACATGTGCTCTGGCTATTATATCCAGAAGTTAAACCCTGTCAAAAGGTTTTTGAAAAATAGGAGTATATTGCCCTCGCAAGCTCATTGTCCTGTGAATAAAGAGACAACTTCAAAGGCTGCAGCAGGTATTAGGAACAGCATTTTTTGCCACTTCCAGGCTGGTTAATCTTAATCAAATGCTTTTCATTCTCATAACCTCCACTTACGCTTCTGAAGTATCTTTTCAAACACTTTATTCTAGAATCTCTGTTTCATTTGGGTCTCTGTGGACATCACTCTTTACTGAGCGAGGTACTATTATGCCCTCTCCTGGGCAGTCTCTATTTCTCGCATCACACTAAAATTTTCACAACACAATCTTCATTCCTTTACTTAGGGTCGATTTGCAAAGAAAAAGGCTGAAGCAGGTAGCTATTAAGATCTTTTGACTTATTAAGAGGGTAAAGAGTTATCTAGTAGGTTTATTTTCCAGGAATAAATACCTGGTTCAGTTTTTCAGTCCATCTTTTCCTGTTAAGCCACCTGGGTTAAGAAATTTCCCTGCTTTTTTTTAATGAGCAGAAACAGTATTTACTATTAGAATAGAAAGAGCTAAGACACAGCACAAGGGTAAACTGTAATAACCATTTCCTGTGTGTCAGTTTGTCCTACTGTGGTGATGTTACTGTGCTGTGGGAAGCTATGCCGCTCGCATTTAAAATACTAGCAGGGTTTCCAAGTTCCAGCCGTTTCTCCAACAGTTCTCAACCTGTAGGTTGCTACACCTTTTGGGGTCAAATGACTCTTTCACAGGGGTTGCCCGATTTATAACTAGCAAAATGACAGTTATGAAATAGCAACTAAAATAATTTTATGGGTCACCACAACATGAGGAACTGTACTAAAGGGCCATGGCATTAGGAAGGTTGAGAACCACTGCTCTAGACTAAGACAAACGAGGAAGAAAGGTGTGGCAGTTAAATTCTAAAAATTAGCCACAAAAAAACTTTATGGTACACAACAGAATATTCTCCCACAAGTGCCAGAAGTGGAGTCCTCTAGGTTGAAATGCAACAATGGACTCACGCATGTTCGTGTTAAAACTGGCATGGATCAGCAGAGTTTCAAACTGCTGTGACACATGCGGTCACTATGAGTTAGAGCCAACTCCACAGCTACTCCGAACAACAAACCTGCACTCACGGTGATGTTTCCAGTCATCTGGTGCTATACCTGGTCTTCCTTAGAGGTTCATTCCTCCTATGATGACATGCTACCTGCCCCTGGGATGTTGTCAAAGACAGGGTAGAAAGTTCAGACTCTTCTAGGCAAAGTTAATATCTGTTTCCCAATCAGGGCTCTTGACTGAGGAGATTGGGGTATCTTGTTTTATAGTGCCCTTCAGATGTGAAGTGTTTGAAGGCTGTGATTGGTCAGAACACGTATATCATGTTTGCATGGCATGGAAATGAAGTTTGTAGTGACATTCAAGGTTGGTAGCACAGGCGGAAAAGATGTAATGTAATCAAAAGAGGCATGTAAGTATTACAAGCAAGTGTGATATTCAATTAACTAAAACTATTCCCCCGCCACTGAGCCCATTCCAATTCCTACTGACCCTATCTAGGGTTTCCAGGACTGTGCATCTGCACAGAAGCAGAGAGCTTCACCTTTCTCCCTTGAGGCAGCTAGTAGGTTTGAACCAGTAACGTCTTGGCCAGCATCTCAGTCCAAGTCAGTAGGACTGGGCTGAGTTCACAGACCAGGAAGGCCTAAGGAAGCATCTTCTTTTCATTTCCCTGCTTACTTTCAGTCTTTGATGTGGGGTGCTGGTCTTTCTGGTTTACTCTGGGGTACAATGAAATGCCACTGAGTTGATTCTGATTCATGGCAACCCCTTTCGTAAGTAGATGGTCAAGCCTTCTCCAAGGTACCTCTAGGTGGGCTCAAAACTTCCACCTCTTGGTGAGCAACCAAACCATTAGCACAATTCAGGGTGTTTGCACTAGAGCAAAGGAACATGCCATGTGTTTGTGGTACAGTGAGTGTGCAGAAGAGTTCTCACAAAAAGAATCTATCGTGTAAAAAATCTTTATACTTCCTTAGTTGCCTCCGATCTCTCAGTCTCTCCCAAGTTCATGATGGCCTGTTTCCTCGACTAACTTTACCAAAATCTACTCTCAAGAAAGAAACGTATCGGCATCATACTGAAGTGAACAGGCCTACTGCGGCACCTCAAGCACGTGTCCTCTCAGAGAGAAGCATTGATCCACAAAACCAGGAACCTTTCCAGTTTCCACATTCCAGGGTTTCTTGGGTTACCTGTCTGTTTCTGGTGTCCATGAGCCAGTAACATCTGCTGGTTAACTTTTTTGCTGCTTTCCCCTTAACAATTAGCTTACTTCTGATTGTTCACTGTTTTTAGCCCATTTGATTGCATCTAAACTGTTGACCACTACTAACAACTGTTAACCCAAAAGTAATGAGCCACTCCCTCTACCTGTTTGGCCTTGTGTGAGTGCCTCATTTTCTCTTGAGGTTTGGTCCAATACCATCTCCCCACTCCAACTTTCCTTCACAGTGATCTCAGCACCTTCTTTGTTCCAAATCAGTAGAACTGGGCTGTTTATACGTATAAATGATTCTTTCTTCTAGAAGTGATTGTGTAGTTCTCTGTTGCAAAGGAACTAATACCAGAGAAGAGTCAGGTATCCAAGATGGAAGGAGGTTGGATAGTTACCAGAGAAAGAGGAGGTATTTAGATATTACTTGAATTTTAAGGGAGTAGGTTTCTCCACAAGCCATGTAAAATGTAAACCAATGACTCTTATCTCAACTATGCTACAGTATGACCTGATACTTCTTGCAAAACTGACGCTTGGGTCCCACACACAAACCAAAATCCATGGCCACCAAGTCAGTGATGGCTCATCGCAATTATATAGGGCAAAGGGCAACACTCCCGAGCAATTCCTGGGGCTTCTAAATCTTTAAAGAAGCAGACTGGTGCATCCTTGTCTCTTGGAGTGGCTGGTGGATTCAAACCACTGGTTTTCCAACAGGATGCTTTAACTGGGCCACCAGGACACCCTGGCCCCTGGCCATAGGGGTTTGGATTTTGTTGGTTTGGAAAAGGGCCTGATCCCTGGATTGTATATCAGAATTATTAAACTTTCCACAGGTGAATCTAACATGCAGTTAAAGTTGGGAAATACTAATCAAGGACCAAAAGAGATTTTGGACTGAAAGGCTTGTTAGGACACAGGCAGAAAGGGTTTTCCTTTCAGATGGAGGGACAATACAGTTCACTGTGCACTGTCCACATCACTGGAGTGAGGTGCTGGAATCTGATTCAATAGAAGTCTCCCTATCCCACCCCAATGCAAGAAAACAAAGAACCCAACGGTCTGATGCACGGTGACCCCAGGCTTGTCAACGTTGAACTGCTCGAGGGGGTTTCCTGGAATGTCGTTTCTAAGGAAGCAGCTAGCCATGCCTTTCTTGTGCAGCACCTCTGCCTCTCGGGTAATGATTGAGACAGCCTTCCCAGTCTACTTTGGACAACACTCTAGAATGGAAAGCAGCACTTTCTTACATACGTCTGCTGTTGATGATCACAGTATTGTGCTTAAGCCTTGCAAATGACCCCAAGAGGAAAGTCAAAGCGTTTCACTCAACACTTGAGCCACTAAGATAAAGAACTTGTTCAAGAACACTGAACTAGTAAAATAGCAAAGCTCTTTATTTATCTGACGTGCTGGGAACAAAGACACCCTGGTGGTGTAGTGTGGGTTCTGCCCAGGACTGCTATAATCACAGCATCCTTAATGCAAATCCACCAGCTGCTCCACAAGAGAAAGAGGAGGCTTTTTGCTCCCAGGAACCAAAAGCAAATTCACTGCCATTGAGTCACTGCCTACTCAGAGCGACCCCATAGGCTAGAGTAGAACTACCTCTGTGAGTTGCCGAGACTTTAACGCAGCTGGTGGGTTCAAACTGCTGACTTGGTGATTAGCAGTCCAGGGTAGCTGTATTCTGTCCTTTAGGCTTGCTATGAGTTAGAATTGGCTTGATGGCAGTAAGTTTCGTTTGGTTTGGGTACTAGGGACAAAGGAAGGTCTTAGCTATAAACCATCTTTCCTAAGCTTTTTCATGCTGCCTACTGGGATATCAGTTTCTGTCTCAGGGTCATCAGCCCTTAGATCAAAGGAAGTGAGTGAGAAGATCGCCCCAAGGAGCAGAGAAGCCCAGCTGCTGGCCTGGCCTGGCCTGGACAGGGTAGGGTTCCGGGGAGACGATGTGGCCAGAAAGTTTTCTTAGTGCTGCAAAGTCTTCGGCCCATCAGCCTTGCTTGCAAGAAAAAGCCAACAATTGGAAAGTAAAAAAGAAAGCCTCCCTGCTTTTAACTTTTGTTTTTTCCGGCCATCTATCAAATGCCAATCCTGGTTGTCCTGAGAAGGAAATACACCCTTTCCCAGTAAGGAGACTCTGCAAGTTCCAGAAACACCCATCTGTGACTATAAATGTCAACTGGGGAAGGGTGGCGATGTCAGAGCTGTAACAGGGTAGGGACTGGGGAAGGGGAGGGGCTCTGGGAAAGAGATCTTATCTTTTACTGGCTGAGAAGTCATTCCTCCTCCTAACCCCTCATCAGGTGGGAGCACTGACCCCCGCCCCCATTGTAAACACTGTAGTCTAATGTAATCAAAACTCAGTTCTAGTTCAAGGCTCTCTGTATTCTGGGTCTGGAGCACTGGTGGCACAGGGATTAAGTACTTGGCTGCTAAGTGAAAGGTCTGCAGTTCAAAACCCAGCAGGCCACCAAGGGAGAACCAGCGTGGCTGTTTGCCTCTGTAAATATGTACACTCATGGCAACCCTATGGGGCATTTCTACTTCCTCTATGGGGGCACTCTGAGTATAAATGGACTTGACAGCTGTGTTTTGGTTTTTCATTTTGTTTTCCTTTGTTGGGTGATGGTTAGTCTGGATGTGCACGTTCCATTGCTTACTTGTGTTTTCTTTGTGGATAATTCAGGATCAAGAAACCTGCTCATCTTCTAGCCCGGGCCCAGTGTCACAGATTACCTATAGAATCGCCATAGAGTTGATCCTAACGCATCGGAGACTGTAAGTCTTGGCAGGATCTGATAACCTCAACTTTTTGCCTCCGGGGGGCTGGTGGGTTTGAGCAGTTGGCCTTGTGCTTAGCATTCCAATCTTTGCCGGGAAGTGCCAAATATATAGTTGTTTCCTAGCTTTATACTAGAGGAGAATTAATTTCAGATTGACCCTAAAGCAAAGGTTTTAGCCTGTCTTTGGAATTATGGAAACTACACATAGGTAATGCCTTAAAAGAGCATACTGCTCAAAGAAAAACACTGGACTGATAACCGAAAAGTAGGTGGTTCAAATCCTCTAATCACTCTGTGAAAGAAAGGTGAGGTAGCCTGTGAAGGTACAGATTTACAGTGTTGGAAACCCCACACAGCAGTGGTTCTCAACCTTCCTAATGCTACGACCCTTGAATACAGTTCCTCATGTTGTGGTGACCCCCCAACCATAAAATTATTTTCATCACTACTTCATAACCATAATTTTGCTATTGTTATGAATCAGGGGACTCCTGTGAAAGGGACATTTGACCCCCAAAGGGGTCGCGACCCACAGGTTGAGAACCACTGCTATACAGGTCACAGAGTCAGTAGCAACTCAATGGCAGGTTTTGTTTTCAGTTTTATTATTTCACTAAGCAAACTTGGTGGTGCAATGGCTTGTGCCTTGGGCTATGGATTAGAGCTTGAATTCTGAGCACCCTGGTTTGCAAAAAGCTATAGATGGCAGTGAGAGGCCAATATTCATGTGCAGAGTCCCCACAGGGATTGAGACTCCACGGAATGCTTTCTGATCATTAACCAAAGATGTAGATAATCTTGCCCTAAGGCATAACGCCTTGGAGAGTGGATTGCCTCCACCCTTCTCTGGCCAGCCCAGCGAGGGACAGTCTTTGTCTTGGGGA
This sequence comes from Echinops telfairi, assembly GCF_000313985.2. Taxonomy (NCBI): domain Eukaryota; kingdom Metazoa; phylum Chordata; class Mammalia; order Afrosoricida; family Tenrecidae; genus Echinops; species Echinops telfairi. The sequence goes on from NW_022103968.1 coordinate 37,605,234, forward strand.
CTTGCCTACCTGTGACTTTGATGGAAGTCACCCTCTTGGGGATGATCCAGGGGTTGAATAGCCATGAGCCCTTCTCTTTCTCAGTCTCCCTGACTGGTCAGACGGTCCTGGACCAATCTAACAATGTGCATGTCCCAATCGTGGTCTCATGGCTGCTTCCGCAGTCCCACCTGTAGCTGGGATGTCATGATGTGACAGCACTCATGCTTTTGTGACAGTTTCCTTTGCCCACCCATGTGCTACTTATCCCAATTGTGTTTTAATTGTGAACCCTCGGATGTCCTTTCAACCTCGCGTTGGTGGCCACCCTCATCAGGACGATCTGTCTGTCTTTGTGTTATCTTCACCTCATTTAATAAATGTTCTCTTTAAATCTCCTTAAATTATATATTCGAGATGGGGTCTCGTTTGTACTCCAAACGAGCCGTAAACCACAAGTTTAGTTAGCAAGGGAGAAAGGTGAAGCAACACAGCTATCCGTTTCCTTAAAGATTTGCAGTCTGAGCTGCTATGAAGCTGTTTTACTCTATCGGGTCACTGGAAGTCAGAATCCAGTTGATGGCAGTGTTGGTTTTTTTTCTGTTTACTGTTTCACGAAGGCGCTCTGGTGGTGCAGTGGTTAAAATGCTCTGCTGCAAACCAAAGGGCTGGAGTCCATCTCCTGCGACACGGGGAAAGCTGCACTAATCTGTTTTCCTACAGACTGGAAATCCTATGGGGCAGATCGATTCTGTCCGATGGGGTGGCTGTGCGATGGAATGGACTCGGTGGCAGTGGGTTGGGTTTGGTCTGGTTTGACTAAAGGTGAGCTTTAGGAAACACCTTTTCTTAAGTCTCAAGGTTCAGAGATCATCTCAGGATGACAGCTTAGAAGAGCACCTCAATCTCCATGGAATCCAGATTCGGAATCCCATACAAATGAAAACTGTCATTCCTCACCCTCTGTCCCGATCCTAGTCCAACACGTTAACTTCAGGATCAGGCCAGGGGTTCCTCTTTCATAGTTTTCCTCCATTCCTGCTCTTTGACTCCTTTCTTCCCCCGTGTCAGAATAGTAATCTTTTTAAGATGTGTATTTTAATTTTTTGGTGGTGGTATTGGTTTTAGAACAACGATTTAAATGTTTGACTTGACCCCTGTTACCTTTCTTTAAGGAACCCTGGTGGTGTAGTGGTTACCAATTCAGCTGTGATCTCCATGGTTGGCAGTTCAAAACCACCAGCAGCTCCGGGAGAAAGACTGGGGTTTCTGCTCCCGTCCATAGTTACTGTCTCAGATGCCCGCAGGGGGTCGCTATGGCTGTGACTGGACGGGCCAGCAATGCCTGGAGGGCAGTGAGTTTTCCTTTTGACCTCTTCCTTGGGATTCTCCCTCCTGGGCTCTTGACAGTCTCCTTTAGTCCTGCCAAAACAGCCTCATCAGGGGCTAATGTTACCTTACTCATTTGTGAATTCCTTGTGCTGCCTAACTTTCTTTTTCATTGATTTTTCAGAAGCCAGCAGCTAGGCTCTGAAGATAACCAACCTAAACTCCATTCTCAACTAGTTCAGGGCCCTGTATATGTGTTCTGTCAAAGGAACCAGCCGACTAATTCTCTTCCCTCACCCCTTTCTGCACACACAGAATTCCTGTAGGCCTCAGTTGTGAATTAAGAATTGTGTGGCTGGCTCATGAGGGAGGGGGGAGCAGGGAGGGGGAAAATGAGGACCTAATGCCGGGAGCTTAAGTGGAGAGGAAATGTTTTGAGAATGATGAGGGCAATGAATGTACAAATGCGCTTTACACAATTGATATATGTATGGATTGTGATAAGAGTTGTATGAGCCCCTAATAAAATGACTAAAAAAAAAAAAGAATTGTGTGGCGCTTTACATTGAAGTATACATGAATTCAACCAATCCCCAGTCTTGTCCATTACCCCATAAAGTTGTAAAACCCCAGCTATTCAGCAACAATGACCCTAGGACCTGCCCTCCTGGTTCCTTTTGCAATAAAGCTACTTTCTTTCTCAAAGACTGGTGTTCAGATTAGATTTCTGTGCACACTGGGGAAGGACACTGTTATATTCGATTATACTTTGGGTATTTCATTTCTTCATCTTCTTCAGGGTCTTTGTACCAGCTCTTCCGGCGCCTGGGCCCCTTCCTGAGCCTCCTTAATGATTCCTCATCCTTCAGATCTCTGTTCAAAATACCATTCCCATGAGCCTCTATTTTGTCTTTCCAAGCTAGCTTGTCTTCCAATATTCTAACATCCTATAGACAACTTCAAAACTGCTTATTTAAGTTGGGAAAGAGTCCTGGGGTGGGGGACACAAATGGTTAAAGTTCTGGTTCCCATGTTAAATCATGTAGCAGACCTGGCAATCTAGTTTACCAAGAAAACCAATGGAGATGCTCTACTAGATTAGGGATAAAGGGGGGTTGTCTTCCCGAATGCCTGTCCTAGCAGAAATAAAGGAGTTGGGAGGAATCAGGCAGACTAATTACATACCTACGGGAAAATCCAGAACTGAGCATGCTCAGACTCAAACCACCTAGGCCTAGGTGGGAGCCAACCTGGTCACACCCACCTAGGCACCAGCAATATGACAACACATAGGTGTGCCTAAATTCAGCCAAGAAGTGTGGCCAATACCCTCAACAAGGGCCTCCCCAGCCAGTGGGGCTGGGAGGGGATAAAAGCAGGCTGCACCCAGCGGAGGGTGGGCTTCTCTCGCTCCTAGAGCACGTGTCCGCTCACGGCCCACTCACTCCCTTGGGATTTCCTGTTCTTGGCTACACAAGCAGGTGCCATGCTCCTGGTCCGGTATTCCTTCGATGTGGCTTTCCACGCTGCTGTGACACAGCTATCTTGAGTCATGGCTCCCGAGCGGCCTTGCACGCTTTCCAGAAGTAGTGCGTATTTTTTACAGATCATAATACCTGAAATTTTCCTTTCCCTCTTAAATATCACTTTGATTTACAAAAGTGCTTCGGCACTGCTGCAAAGCAAGAACGAAGTACCCCGAGCCAGAAACTAACTCTGTCACATGTCCTCACCAAGAGGTAGAGTTTACCCATGACGCTCACCAACAGCAACAGAAGTCTGTGCTGCATGGTGGAGTCTGGTCCTATTTTACTAAGGTTATGTCCCCTTTATAACTCTAGGGCATAACATACGCGAAGTATTCAATGCATATTTATACAGGAGGAAATGCATTTAAGAAATGATAAGCATTCCAACACCATCACACCCCTTCCCCTGTACCTTCTTTCTTATATAAACACACATCTCATCTGCTTGGTCAGAAGATGACTCTACTATTACATTCCTTGAAATCTTCAGTAGCGCAATTCACTTTGTAATATGCCTGGCCAGAATGTGAAAAATTTTAATATGGATGAGAACTTAAATTCTGAATACCCCAGGGTGCAAAAGGCTATGGACATAACTCAAAATCCGTTTGAAGGGTCCTTACATAGATTAAGCTTCTGTTGAATTCTTTCTGACCATTCACCAAGGAAGAGATCCTCTTGCCCTCACGCAGTGTCTTGGAAAGTGGATGACCACCACCCTTCGCCCGCGAGCTCAGGGAGGGGCAGACTCTTATTGGGAAGTGCCCGTGGGCCTATTCATGCTTTCCTAGTCCCACTTGTCACTGTGATGTATCAATCTGCCACCAATAATGAGTCTGTGACAGTTGTCTTTGTTCCTGACTGACGTCCACCACCTGTCTGTCAGTTTATTGTACAATCTGCTCTCCAAGGCAGGGAGCAATGGAATACCGCATGGATTAAAATCAGGACAGGTGTGCACCAGGGCTATGTCCTCTCATCTTACTTACTCCATCTGTATGTGGAGCAAATCATCAGAGAAGCTGGATTATGAAGAAGAATGTGGAATCAAGATTGGAGGAAGGCTTATTAACAACCTTCAATATACAGGTGGCACAAATTTGCTTGCTGAAAGTGAGGAGGACTTGAAGCACTTGCTGATGATGACAGAGGATTGCAGCCTTCACTATGGATTTCAACTGAATATAAAAAAGACCAAAATACTCACAATGCAGTGTCTTGGAAAGTGGATGACCGCCACCCCTCGCCCACGAGCTCAGGGAGGGGCAGACTCTTATTGGGAAGTGCCCGTGCCCTATTCCTGCTTTCACAGTCCCACTTGTCACTGTGATGTATCAATCTGCCACCAATGATGAGTCTGTGACAGTTGTCTTTGTTCCAGTTATCTTTGTATGAATAGGCGGCATCATGATAAATGGAGTAAAGTTTGAAGTTGGCAAAGATTTCATCTTACATGGATCCACAGTTGATGCTCATGGAAGTAACAGTCAAGAGATCTAACATTGTGTTGGGTGAATCTGCTGCACAAGATCTCTTTAAAATTTTGAAAAGCATGGTTATAACTTTGAGGACTAAGGTGTTCCTAACCAAAACCATATTTTCAATTGCCTCATCTACATATGAAAGTTGGATATTGAATAAAGAAGACCAAAGAAGAATTGATGCATTTGAATCATGGTGCTGGCAAAGAATACTGAAAGTACCATGGACAGTCAAAAGGACAAGGATGGTGTGAGACTTTGTCTTACATAGTACTCTGGATATGTTGTCAGGAGCGACAAGTCCCTGGAGAAGGACATCATGTTAGGTAAAGTCGAGGAGCAGCGAAAAAGAGGAAGGCCCTAGAAAAATATTGACACAGTGGCTGCAACAATGAGTTCAAACATAAGAACAATTGTGATGTGGCATATGCTTTGTTCTGCTGTACACAGGGTCGCTATGAGTCGGAACGGACTCCGTGGCACTTAAGAACAACCATATCGTGCCTCATTTAACTAGACTCCTGATCGAATCCCCAGACAACATTCTGACGTTTTGTTAATGGTATGCTTGTCCGTATATGTCTCTGTGTTTTTGTCCCTTTTGAGACTTAATAAGTGATCTTAAGTTCTATTTGAGATTGGGATCTTTTGCGTACCCTAAAACAGATAAATAGTGATGCACGCCACTGTTTATACAGCACGCCACTGTTTGATCCTCCTAAGGGCTTTGTGAAGTGGTTAGGGCTGCTATTATTATGTACAGAAGAGGAACCTGAACCTCAGGGGAGTTATGTGATTTCTCAAGGTTGCATAGCTAGAAAGATGAGACATGAAAAGGAAAGAGTTTTCATTATATAAATTCTACTTACCATAGAAGGATGATTGCATAATAGTAGCTAACTTAGTGTTTCAAATACGTTCAATACTGTGCTCAGGAATTTATATAAATTTTTTTATCTGTATTAACATCCTATGAGGTAGGAGGGTTCCCTCTTGGCAGACAGAGAAACTGAGCTTGTTACTGTGATCAGATGCCATTGAACTGGTTCTAAGTCCTCATGATGCACGTAAGATAGGGTGAAACACTGCTCATCCTGAGCCATGCTCACCACGGTTGCTACGTGTGCGTCCCTTGTTGCAGCCACTGTGTCCATCCATCTTGCCGACAGTCTTCCTCTTTTCCCTGACCCTTTCACTGGCCAAGCACGACTGCTTCTCCAGACTAATCCCGCCTGATGACGTGTTCAAAATATTTGAGATACAGTCTCACCACAAATAACTTCCAAGGAATGTTCTGATTGTCCTTCTTCCAAGAAAGATGTTTCATTTTCCCAGCAGCCCGTGATAGATTTAATACTTTGCCTGTATTATAATTCAAATGCATTAATTTTTCAATCTTCCTTATCATTGTCCCATGTTTGCATGTATATCTTAGTCTTCAAAGTGACATTTTTGCTTTTTAACACTTTAAAGGTGTTTTTGGATTTCTTTGTTTTTGCCACGTATTTACCCAAAGCAATACATCATTCGATTTCTTGACTATTGCCTCCTTGAGTGTTTATTGTAGATCAAGCTATTCATAATGTTGGCATTGGCCAATTACACCCACCCCTGTCCCCAAGTACACTGATAGATCATTCTCCCTGGTTTGTCTTATCCTGGCAACTCTGATGAAACCTGTACACCATGGTGACCTTGCTGGCATTAGAAATACTGGTAGCATGGCTTCCAGCATCACAGCAACACACAAGTCTGCATTGTACAACAAACTGACAGATGAGTAGTGAAAAATAACTGGTCAGTGGACCGAATCCTGGCACAGCAAGCCTCCTGCTTGGAGCTGTCCATGCACAGAGAGGATTGTAGGATACAGTGTCCACTCATTGACCCACAGCGCTTTGGGGACAACACGGGAGACACAATGTGGGAATTGTGCACGGTCTGACCTCACCCCCTCACCAGGGTGAAACACAAAGGGAGGGCAACAGAGCAGCAGGGAGAGCAAAGTAAAGAAGTCCCCAAGGAATCCTGAAAACAGAGTTTTGACTCAGGGGACAGGTCTTGGCACCTCATCAGACCTGATCAGAAAACATTCATAAGGGTCAGCAGATAGACCTGGAACTATTTATAGGTTGGGTTTTTTTCCTTCATGTACAGCTATATAAGATAGGCAGGATAAACAATCCCAAGAAGAAAACAATGAGGATGATGGTTCCAGGGAGACAGGGGGACAATAAGGGATCTAAAGTCGATGGTGAGGAGGGCATAGAATGTCTGGTGGGGTTTGTTCAAAGAGCAATGTAGCCAAGAGGAATTACTGAGAGCTGATTGAAGGCCCCACATGATAGTTGGACAAGAGAAAAGTAAAAGGAAATAGAGGAAAGAACTAGGAGGCAAAAGTTATTTATAGAGGTACAAATATAGACATATATATGTAAATATGTTAATATATCATGATAGTGATATAGATCTATGTATATATATTTATATGTTAAGTATTAAGGTAATAACCTGGCATTCTGTGATACCTTCCTGACATGACTGCTGAAGACAAATGGGTGCATAAGCAAATGTGGTGAAGAAAGCTGATGGTACCCAGCTATTAAAAGATATAGTGTCTGGAATCTTAAAGGCTTGAAATTAAAACTAGTGGTCATCTAGCAGGGAAGCAACAAAGCCCACAGGGAAGAAGCACGCCAGCCTGTGTGATCACGAGCTTTCATGGGGATCAGGTATCAGAAGACCCAAAACAAACAATCATATCGAAGCAAATGAGGCAGGAGTGGAGTGGAGTCCCAAAGCCCATCTGTAGACAATTAGACATCCCTTCAAAAAAGGGTCACAAGGACGAGATGAGTCAGCCAGGGTACAGTATAGCACCAATGAAACAAACAACATTCCTCTAGTTCTTTAATGCTTCCATTCCCCCATTATCATGACCCCAGTTCTACCTTACAAATGTGGCTAGACCAGAGTATGTACATTGGTACAGATAAGGGCTCTTGACACATGGAATCCAGGACAGATAAACCCTGTAGGAACAGTAATGGGAGTAGCAATACCATGACGGTAGGGGGAAGATGGGGGAGAAGAGGGAGACATGGGGGACCGATCATAATGATCGACATATAATGCCTCAGGTGGATGAATAACAGAAACGTGGGTGAAGGAAGACAGCAGGTGGTGTGAGACATGAAAATACGAAGAATAATATATCATTTATCAAGGTTCATGAAGGGAGGGAGGGAAAAAAGAGCTGATACTAATAACTCAAGTAGAAAGAAAATGTTTTGAAAATGATGATGGCAACATATGTACAAGTATGCATGACATACTTGATGTATGGATTGTTACAAGAGCCCCAAATAAAAGAAGGATATATCTGACCAGAGCACACAGGAGCAGATGATGGGGGAGGAGGAGAGACTGGAGCACATCCTGGCCCAC
>NW_022103968.1:37615777-37642138 GCF_000313985.2 Echinops telfairi
GTAGAAAGCAAATGTTTTGAGAATGATGATGGCAACAAATGTACAAATGTGCTTGACACAATGGATGGATGTATGGATTGTGATAACAGTTGTACAAGCCCCCAATAAGATGATTTTTTTGAGGCAAATTTAAATAAATAAATGGAACAAAGGTTAAAAAAAAATTCCAGTCTAGGGAACCTTATAAGAGGTTGTTATGATTTGGAATCAACTCCATGGCTTTGAGTTCTATTATATTGCATTATATTATACAAAGGTAAGTCAAATAGTATTATTACAAACTCATGTTGTTATTGTTGTTGTTGGGTGCCATCGAGTTGGTTCTGATCCATAGCAACCCTATGCACAACAGAATGAAACACTGTCTGGTCCTGCACCACCTTTAAAATTGTACCTGAGCCTGAGCCCATCACTGCAGCCACAGTGTCAATCCATCTCCATGATGGCCTTCCTCTTCTGTGCTGCCCCTCCACTTTACCAAGCATGATGTTCTTCTGCAGGGACTGGTCTCTCCTAACAACATGTCTAAAGTATGTAAGATGACGTCTCCCCATCCTTACCTCTAAGGAGAGCGCTGGCTGTACCTCTTCCAAGACAGATTGGTTTGTTGTTTCAGCAGTTGTGGTACTTCATGTGTTCTCCGGCACCACCATTCAAAGGCATCAATTCTTCTTATAAAGTCATACAAACCGTTCTTAAACAAAAATATGAAAGAGTAAGGCCCTTAACATATCTTCCACCCAGATCTATACACTACATCAAAATGGCAATGTTGACATTTTTGAAGGACCCAAATCTTCCTCTTTTCTAATGTTCATCGAGTTTGGGGAACAAGAAGTCTAAAGCAGCAAGATCAGGGTTATAGGTTGGATGGAGTAAGGTCTCCCAATGAAATCCTCATAGGACTGCTAGCCATGAAGAATGTGCAGGTGCGTTGTTGTGCTGGACAAAGTTCTTCAGTGCTACTTGCCTTGCCTCTTTATTACCAATAAAGGTTCCAGTTTTCCTAAAACTTATTCATAATAAACCTTTGTGTTTGTACTACGTCTTTTGAGAAAACCTATCAAGATCATACCTTTGACATACCAGAAAGCATCACTTGAAGCCTGAGAACATGTCTCCGTGAAATTCTAGACAGCACCATCCTGAGAGTCTGAGCTAACTGCTCTCCCTGGAGTTTAATTAACCCAGCAGAGCCTCTTGGAAGTCACTTGGAAGTTTTGGTTGGACTTTTTTTTTTCCAGGCACCCTTAGGAGACTAAGACACACGTGTTACTGAGAGAATTAGTCCATAGCCATATTCTGACTGAAGAGACATTTAAAAACACATTTGGTTTTGAATAAACCCATATAAGTATGAACTGGGAAAAAAAACAACAACTTGATATTCTGGCACACCTATATTTGTAGGAGCTCTTGGTTTCCTAAGCGTATGTTGAATATACCTCATCATTTCTCTCATGCAAGGGAAGGTATCTTTCAAAAAATGAAGTAAATCTTTTTATTTTTCATATATCTTCCTCTGTGGTTTCTGTTTTTCCTGAGGTTTACTCATTTTCGTGGAGGCCAATAGATTTGTTGCAGCAACAATAAAAACAAAACTAAATCAAAATAAAAGAACTTAAATCTTGCTTTAAAAATGTTTAAAATCTAGTTCTAGATAATTTCCTTGTTAGAATGTGATGGTCTGCAACAAATGCTTAATTTGTTTTTATTTCATTCCCCAGCAGATAAACTGATGAAGATTATATTGATTGTTCTCAATTGCCGAGTTAAACTCGGGTTCTATGGAAAGTACTCTCAACTGAAATTCAAAACACTCAGGCTTCGCTTGGTTACTTAGCTGTGTTATATCTAGCAAGGAACTTAACTCCTCTGATCACGTGTCTTCATCTATGTTGTAGTTGGGTGCCAACGAGTCCATTCTGACCCACTGTGAACCTATGCACAACCTGGTCCTGCCTGACCCCATCATGGCAGTTACCCTGTCAATTCATCTTTGAGAGCCTTCCTCTTGTTTCATTGCCTCTCTACCAAGCATCATGTCCTTCTCCAGGGGCTGGCCTCTCCTGATAATGTGTCCAAAGTATGTAAGCTGAAGTCTTGCCACCCTTGCCTCTAAGGAGCACTCTGGCTGTCCTTCTTGGAAGATTCCAAATCATAACAACCTCTTATAAGGTTCCCTAGACTGGAATATTTTTTTTAATCTTTGTTTGTCCTTTTAGCAACCTATGGTACTTTCACTATCCCTCTCCAGAACCACTATTCAAATCCATGGATGTTTTTCTGTATATGGAATCCAAGATCGGGAAAGCAGTGGAGACAGGAACTGGATATTTGGTTTCTTGAGGGTATGGCAGGAGAAGTTGGATGGAAGTGGGGAGCGAATAACAATGAATACAGGAATGAAGAAAATGTCCTAAAAATGATTGTGGTGATGATTACACTACTCTTCTTGATACGATTATATGATTGAATTATATGGTTTGTGAGTTATATGCCAATAAAGCTTATAAAAAATTAAAAAGACATATTAAATTGCTGATCACATGGCACCTAACAACAACAACAAAAACAAGGGAACCAAGGAAGATAAAAACAGAAAATAAAGCCTGGAAGCGGATCTCAAAAAAGATTAAAAAAAAAAACAAACCCTAATTCTGGCAATGCTAATGAGGAAGAGAGAACACAAACACAAAGTATTCTTACCGTAGTGAATGAGGGGGGAGTGCGGAGTGGAGACCCAAAGCCCGTTTGTAGGCCACTGGACATCCTCTTACAGAAGGTTCTCGGGGAGGAGACGAGCCAGTCAGGATGCGACGTAGCAATGATCAAACATACAACTTTCCTCTAGTTCCTAAATGCTTCTCCCCGCCACCCCCACTATCATGATCCAAATTCTACTTTGCAAGTCTGGCTAGACCAGAGGATGTACACTGGTACAAATAGGAACTGGAAACACAGGGAATCCAGGGCAGATGATCCCTTCAGGACCAGTGGTGTGAGTGGCTATACTGGGAGTGTAGAGGGAAGGTGGGTTGGAAAGGGGGAACCAATTACAAGGATCTACATGTGACCTCCTCCCTGGGGGATGGACAACAGAAAAGTGGGTGAAGGGAGACGTCGGACAAGGCAAGATATGACAAAATAGTAATTTATAAATTATCAAGGGCTCATGAGGGAGGGGGGAGCAGGGAGGGAGGGGAGAACATGAGGAGCTGATGCCAGGGGCTTAAGTGGAGAGCAAATGTTTTGAGAATGTAGAAGGCAATGATTGTACAAATGTGCTTTATACAACTGATGTATATATGGATTGTGATAAGTTGTATGAGCCCCTAATACAACGATTAAAAAAAAATCTCCTGTCGAATTAACTAGATGGTGCCATTGACTACATTATTAAGTTTCTAAATGGCCAATGTGTGAAGAGCCCAGGGGCAGGTTAAAGTGGGGAGATAGGAAAAAAAGAATGGCTCCTTTTTAAAAAAAAACTTTAGGTTGAATTAACTACCATGGCAATAAGTATAGGCTTAGTTTCTGGCACGATTGTAGACTAGGCAGACATGCTATTCAAACCTTTCACACCAAAGACATGAAAGGCTAATGAAAAAGCTATGGATGACCATCCTGGAACCCTGAGCATTTGAGGGAAGACCAGAAAAGTGGACTGAATACCAAATAGTAGAAGCTAAAGGGAGAGGGAATAGATGGAGACATAGCCACTTTGAGCTTTTGTACATAACATTTGATCAGGACAGCGACATTAGAATCAGCTTCTCTTGCCCAGGACAACTGAAGCACCCACAGAGGTGGCTTCTAACTAGAAAGGTCAGATCTCCCCTTGTTCCCCATAGCCTCTTGGTGACCAGAAGCATATCCAGCCCCTGTATTCACGCAGGGAGGTAAAAGCCTCTCCTCTCCACGCAGCGCCTGCTTTGCTAGGTCATAGGCATGCTCTCGTGGATCAGATGCTTGACCCTGGGTCAGAAGAGGCATGTCCTTGGTCCTCAGAGCACAGAGTATGCAAAGCTGGATGGACACCCTAGCCCCAGGTACTGATGAGTTGGCAATAATTCACTCCAGAATAAGATGCCTTATTCCCAGCTACCCTCTGGTCCCACAAGAACTCCCTCCATATACGGTGCTCTGACCTTGGGCATCTTCTAGATTGGCATGAACTTTCTTTAGGACCAAGCATCCCACTCATCCCACTCACCTTGGCTTACAGAGGGTGCTGTACTGAGTCCCTTGCCTTTCTGTGCCCTGCCCACCCCCCTTCCTCAGTTTTCGCCCTCAACTCCTTTCCTGTCTTTCCCTCCCCTTGTTCCAGCCCTTATTCTGCTTTCTTTTTTCTTTCTTTCCTCCTGTTTCTCTTTTTTCCTTCCCTTTCTTTTTATATTTTCTGTACGATTCTGTTTTCTTGCCTCCCTCCATCATTTTTATTTTTCCCTTTTATTTTCCCCTTGCCTTTTCTAAAAATTAATCTGCTTTTGTTTGTTTGACTTCTCCTGCATTTTGCCTTTTCTCTTATTTATAGTTTGATTTTTTGTGTGTGTTGCTTTTTGTTTCTAGTTACATTCAGCAAGAGGTGGGGACACTGTCCAGGTAGCCCAGCTGCCCCTGTACCTCCTGCAGGCCAACCCACGTGGGAAAGGGCCACCCTCCTGACTTGACCTCCTGACCCACAGCAGACAGTGGCCCAACCAGCCACATCCAACCTCAAGTTTACTTCACAAACAAGGAACAGACTGCTCCACATACTCTGTTATGTCCACTAGGTCACAGGTGGTGAGAATACACCAGTATACAGTCACCAGTTAAATATAAATATAACATCATGACAAGTTTGTGGAGTAAACAGATCATTTAAGTTCATGTGAAGAAACAGGATAGAGTAGCTTTAAAAAAATGGCCAAAATACAGGATAGGAAATTTTTCTGGGGAAGAAATGGTATTGGAACTACCTGATAAAGAAATCAAAAGAGTGATATTTAGGTACCTTCAACAGAGTAAGAGAGATCTACTTTAGATGATACAAAGGAAAACACAAAGACTTTGAGGAATTCAGGAAAATACAAGAAAAACTGATTAAATAAAATTTCAAAATAAATTAATTTAGGACCTGTACAAAAACGTCAAATAGAAATACAGCATAGTAAGATTAAGATTTCAGAAATACATAATGCAATGAAGGGAAAGGTGTAGAATCGAAACAGGAATGTAAAAAATGAATGAAACTGAAAAGAAATCTATCAGTACCCATCTACTGGAGGAACAATTAGGACAAAGAAGAATACAACGCAAAGCGAAATAGACCACCAAGAGGAAGAATTTACATGTGACAGGCGTTCCAGAACAGGAAGTATGAAACACACACACACAGAGAAGTATCAAATCATTTTTGGAAGAAAACGTTCCTAATACCATAAAAGACAAGATGATATGCATTCAAGAAGTTCAATGAATACCAAACAGGATAGTCTTCAAAACATAATCACTATGACATAATATAATCAAACTTTTCAAAACAAAAGACAAAAATAGAATCCTGAAAGTAGCTTGAAAAACCCCAAAAGGTACTTAGACGGGAGACTCAACGATCCCTCAGAACCATGCAGACCAGAAGGCAGTGGGGTGGCATCTAGAAAACCCTGAAAGGAAAAATACCATCTAAGAATTCTATACCCAGGAAAACTGTCCCTTATGGATGATGGCAAAATCTGGACAGCAGAACTTAAAGGGATTTGCAGTAACTGGACCAACCTTACAAGAAATGGTACAGAGAGGCAGCAGTGAATGACAACAACCGGAGATCAACATGCACGACAATAGCGTCCAGAAGTCAAACAAGATGCAGAAGTAACCAAAGTAAAACAAACCCACGGCCCCAAACAAGGAAACCAGAAAAGTCACTTTGTAAATGTAACAATGTGGTGGGGGTAACATCTGATATCCGTTCACTTCGTAAGAGAGGATGAGACTCAAATTCGAATCAGCCCCAGGCTGATTCCTATGAGGCACAGGTCAGGCAAGCCTCCCTCCACTTTCCTCCTTCGTAATTCTATCTCACAAAGTATATAAATATAAATATGTTTGACAAGAAGAATATATGCTGTAGATACAGCCCTGAAGGTGGTAGAGCATACTAGGACAAAGCTATTAAAACTTCTCAGCTATAATCAAACACCTCGAGGGAACAAGTCATAAGACCTGGGGGCTTAGGCCCACACAGACAATGCTTTACATCCTATTTTAGTAAGTACTGACTACATTCTTCCAAGCTCAAGGGTAGTCATTTAAGGTGCAATTTTTGGTCTCTCTTGGGTCCAGAGTTAAGAAGAGTGAAGGCAATTGAAGATCCATGGAAACAATTAGTCCAATGGACTAATGGACCAGGCAAATATGTCTCTAAGTCACTGACATCGGAAGAAATGTCAGTGTGTCCAGCTGTCTTCCCAACTGTTCTGAAAAGAATCACATCCAAAGGTCCTGAGTAGAGTGGGAGAAGAATGGGGGACAAAACTCAAAATCATAGCAAGACCAGGATGACTTGTCAGATAGAGATGAATGGAACTCACAAGACTCTGCTACACATCACCCATTTCCACCTCCTTTGGAGCTCTTAATCCAACAAAAGAGGCTATATTACAAGGTAGAGTGAAAGAAATGCTGTAATAACAATAAACTGGGCTCTGAGGAAACAGAGAAGCAAGTGATTGATTCTAATGTGGGATGGAAGAGTAAAATTCAGGGTTTGATAGAAGAAGTAACATTTGATCTGAGCCTGAAAGAGACCTTCCAATTTTATGTCTGTTCATGGTTAAATTTCCTAATTTCTTGCCCTTTCTCCCTGGGTGGCTATCCGCTCCATTTATTTATCATTCCATAAATGAGTAATCTTTCTTTTTCAGTCTAGAAGTGGGGGTAGAAGGAGCACACATTTATCTCAGTGACTAAGATTGCATGCCAAATTAGAATCGAGACCCAAGGATGTTCTTTAGACCTGTGGCCATGATTCTAGGAGCCGAGAGAGAGCCCTTGTTCTCAGATGGGAGAGCCCATGATTCTCAGAGCTGAAAGAGAGCCCTTGTTGCCCAGTTGACCCATCAAAGTCAACACTGTGAAGGATCCTGTTAAGAAATTAAAATATGATTTTTGTTTTAATGATATCACCACAGCGGAGAAGCTTGATTGAACCCCAGGGCCTACAGAGGGCTCTGTTAACCTTGTGTCTTAGAAATTTCTGACATATAGGGAAGATCATTTACAGTCATTACCCATCTCAGGCTTTGAAGCAAGTTCTGAGTATTTGCTTATGTCCTGCAGGGCTCTCCTCACCTGCTTCATTGTTTTCTCAGGGCTCCTCAAGCATTCCTGGGCAATAGAGGTTCCAGCATCGTCAAGCCAAAAGGCCTTCGAGTCCAGGTGCAGACAGGCTCTCAGGCAGAATTACTGTAGATCTGTTTGCAAAGCCCATGGTTCGTGTACACTTTATTGGAGCATTTGCCAAGCCATTTCATTATGAGTTGTATGTACAAAGGAGCTTCAAAAAGTTTGGGAAAAATTGAAGGGAAAGATAATGGATTTTCCCCCCACCAACATTTTGAAGCCCCTGTGCATGATTATCGCTTCTCTAGAACTCTAAAATTCTCGAGGCTAGAGAATGTGATCTATTTATTTATTTTCCTTCCAGGCTAAGAATAGAGATGTGCAACACGAAGTTAAAAAAATGTTTCAAATTGAATCTTGGCCAAGTTGCTTAACTTTTCTATTTCTTTCTTCAAAAGTGAAATAGAGAAAACACTTATATTACAGGGTTATTGGATATCTTAAGTAAGATATTGAAGTAAAAAAGAACTTAATGCTGTGCCTGAATTCACAGTGAGTATCCTCAAAAAAAATATCAAACAAAAAAACCAGAACCTATTATTATAGTAGAGGCCCTTGATGGTCTAAACAGTTAATGTTGAGAAAATACTGACTTAAAGTTTCAGTAGGGAGGAGAATTCAATTCCATACCAGCCCAAGGATGATTGCCACAGGCAATCGATTGTCAAGCACATCTCTACCCTCCATCTTTCTTTATGCTATTCTGCTACCCACTGTTCCTCCTACAGCACCATTCTCCTCTGCTGGGTTCCATAATCCATTACAATGGCCACATAGAACTCACAGGCCACACTCACAAGGATCAAAGTTCATTGGGAAGGTTAACAGGTTACCACATGCATTCCGGTTTTAGGAAGTGAAGATTTCTGACTGACAGGGAAACAAGGGGAGGACTGGCTGCCCTCACCCCAGGCCTGCTCTTCTTTCTTATGGGAAATGGGGCTGTGGTGAAAGGGTTTGTGCTGGCCTTGCTCTAAGACAAGGTCACAAGTCTACAAGAGGCATTTGCACAAGGTGGAGCGGGTGTCATGTTAGGAGTGGGCAAGCTGGTTCCAACGCATAGCAGCCCTATGAACTACAGAACAAAACCCTGCTGGTCCTGCGCCGTCCTCACAATGTTCCTAGCTTTGAGCCCGTTGTGGTCGCCATTGCGTAGATCCATTTCCTCTGTCTTCCGTTTTCCCGCCCCTCCCCTTTACCAAGCATGGCATCCTTTTGCAGGGCCTGGTCTCTTCTATGTCTTTCTTCAGATGAAAGAAGGAATAGAATTTTCCTTCTCCCTACTGAAACGTTAAGTCAGATGTAGCCCCCGCACCATTTTCTCAATCATAACTGTATAGACAACCAAGGGACTCTACTATAATAATCGGTTCTGGTTTTTTTGAAGACTCTCACTGTGAATTCAGGCATAGCATTAAGTGCTCGTTTACATCAATATCTTATTGAAGATCCTCAACCTATTTCATGTTTGAAGAAAGAATTATGTGTCCAAAGTCCGTGAAGTAATTCTTGCCACCCTTGCCTCTAAGGCGCATGCTACTGTCCTTCTTCCTTCTTCCAAGACAGATTTGATGGTTCTTTGCATAGTCCGGGGTACTTTGATAGTAAATAGGAACAGTCACAGGCTAACCCTTGGATCCTTCTTGGGACACTGATGCCCCATGTCAACCTATTCCCATCTCTGTTTACAGTACTTTTTTTTTTTTTTTTGCTCAGAAGTTCCACTGGTGTTATTTACAGTATTTTCATCATTGAGTCATATGTGTTTAATGGCCAGTTTCTTATGTTGTGAGTTTGTGTGTTCCTAGGTGACCTGCAGGGTGGGGAATGCTGGGCTCTAACCATCTCCGGGGGCTGACTCTCTGGGGCACCAGGGACTATATTTCACACACGGCTGAGTGTCGGCTTGTTGTGCCAGGGCCAGGACCTAAGAGAAACCAGACAGTTCCTTATATCAGATTGACTTAAAAAATGATGGCACAATTTCCTTTGAGATAAAAATGACTCCCAGTTACAGAGCATCTATTACATACTTTATCTTGTCTAATCCTCACCCTAAGCCTGAAAGCATTTTCTCCTTTCACACAAAGAGTCTCTAGTAACTTGCCCAAGGTCACAAAACAAGAAAGATTTAAACTCAGTCTTTAAAATTCCAACTCTGTCACTGGCCTCAGTAAAGTTCCTATTCATCAGAAAATGGTCTTGTAGTATTACATGAAACAATTACTAGACCGCCGAACATATTCTAGTACTTTCATTATTCTCCGAGTACTAATTGGATAGCTTTTTGTTAATGAAGAAACTAAAGTAGTAATTTCAGAACAGAAGTTTTTTTTGGATCCTTCTGGTAGCCCAAGAGAAATTTCTCTTTTTAACCATGGGATCCTGAAATATTCTTAATATTCTTTGTCTTTCACCCTTTTTAGCTGTGATACTATCTGTACAAATGAGTATGTTTACCCTTCAAGGTATTCGCTGTGGGAGGTCAAATATTTATGTCAATTCACATCCTCATTGGACCTTTTGAGAATTATTTTTAGACCAAGTTAATAAGCTATGGAAGAAAAATCTGTCCCATTAAACAACAACAACACATTGTTTTCCTTTGAGTTCTCAAGTACATGTGCAACAGTCACTATAAATTAAAGCTCTGCTGCCCAGCTCATTGATATTCTACATCATATGCTTTAGAGATGATGTGGGAAATTGAGATTTTTTGAGGATCATTTCCCTATTTACTACATATGGCATGCCTAATTAAAAATTGGAAATATTTTTATTCATTAAAACTCACCCACCTCTCCATTTCAGATGACATTGTCCAGAGAGTGTCACCTTCAGATAAGTCTAACTAAGTTTAATTGGATCCAGTGTGGAAATCTGCACACGGTACCAGTGTTTGATCAATGCTCCAAATCATACGTTTGAATATTTATAAACATGCTTAACATTCGTGAGATCAGTTTCTGATTTGCTAAACAGTATACACATCATTTTCTCACAATTTTAATTCTTGAATGAATGAAATGGTTGGATTTCTTTTTTTTCTTTACTTTAAAAAAGATCATTTTATTAGGGGCACATACAACTCTTATCACAATCCATACATATATCAGTTGTGTCAGGCACATTTGTACATTCATTGTCCGCATCATTCTCAAAACATTTGCTCTTCCGGAAGCCCCTGGCATCAGCTCCTCATGGATTTCTTTTCTTTCTGTCTCCATTCTTCCTCTCCTCCCCGCCTCCCCACTTTCCTCTTTTGTCTCTTCCTTTGTTCCCTTCCCCCTCCCTTCCTCCCTTTATCTATATCATGATACACAACGCCAAGCATAATATTCACTAATCTACTAATAACAATAAATGTGACTTTCAAAGAGAAGAGGAGACTTTCTTCAATGAAACAAAACCCCACCATCATCTCCGGATAATGGCACATACAGGCATCAGTATTAATCCATGCTTCATTATGTCTGCCATCCACCATGATTACTGTTGCAGGTCTTTGACACTAAACAGATGGTGACTTATTTTCTTTTGGTAATTAACGAAAACATATTTTGGTGTTATAAAAATAAACAATAATGATATCACTTAATTCCATACAAAGTTGAGGAATACTGATTAAGACATATATTATAGATCCTTTAGTGAAACGTGTACTTTTAGCTTTTGTGAATTTTCCAAGTTTTTGTAATGAATGGGCATCACTAAAATACCAAAAACATTTTGTATTTTTAATTTCTAAAAATTCTGAGCGATTTACAATTACCAAAGAATGGAACTTAAAAAAAAAAAAGAATGGAACTTACTCATAAGCAAAATATGGGAATAGTTAAGTATGTTATCTTTTAAACACTAGAATGTGTCATTGTCACTGAAATAATGTTTATGCAAACAAAAATGGCAACATAATATCACCAAGCTATATGCAAAGCAAATGATTAGTTATTGTTCTTGCTATTAACAAAAAAGGATAAAAATAAATAAAGCAAACATTCTGTTGAAGAAAACAAGACCTCAGTCTTGTTGCCTCAGATGCATGTGAAAGCAGGACATCGAATCGGGGACAATTACGAGGATGCCCGGACCATGCAGTGTTTCCTTTTGTTTGCAGGGGTCACAGTGGCTCATAGCTGACCACATGGCACCGGACAACAACAACAAGAACAAGGGAACCAAGAAAGATAAAAACAGAAGGTAAAGCCTGGAAGAGGATCTCAAAAAAGACCAATAAAACTCCCTAATTCTGGCAATGCTAATGAGGAAGAGAGAACACAAAGTATTCAAAACAAAAAAGGATGGCATAATCACAGACATTACAGCAATTTTTAAATAAAACTCAGAAAGATGAGTAAAGTGAATTACTGTGACGGCATCACCGAAGGACAAGGCCACAGAAGAAATACTCGGACTCCAAAGACCGTGCTGGAGCTTAGAAGAGCTCACCACCGATCAGGCTTCAGCGGGGAGTGCTTCACAACCATTTCAGACCTTCACAGAACAAATCATGGTTGAGCTCTTACAACTATCCCAGATTTCTGATTAGAATTTTTGAAGTTAAGTCATATTCTGTCTAGTTCTCAAAACCTACAGAATGAGCATTTAAAAACACAACAAAACAAGCAAACACAAAAACCTGATTCTCCATCTACCGTGAGAAGAAAATGCTAACCTCAAACTGTGACGCTCTGTGACTGAACTAGAGACACCTCCAAAGAGGAAACGGAGCTCAGAGGGAGGGGAAAGGGACTGGACCTATCTGTTCTCACAGGAGGAGCTACTGAACCTGCCAGCAATGAGGGGCCTGGACCAAACACCTAAACGACACTCACTGCCCCTGAGTCGATTCCCACTCACCGTGACCTCATAGGACAGAATAGACCTGCCCTTTGGACTCTCCAATGTTGTACATTTTTACAAAAGCAAGAGTGAACCACCAACTTTGCAGCTAGCAGCCCATCACTTAACCCACTGCGCCACCAGGGAAATACAGGGATAATTCTGAGCAGCTTAGCTCCAAAACAAACAATCAAGGATATAGAACTGAAGGAGATCTATCTGGTCATATAACTTCTGTTGTCTGTAACGAACCCTTTTAAAATGTAGCAGTTACAGAGCGCCATGGAAAATTCACAGGGCAATAATACCCAACAAGAATTGTTTCAAGTTAAATATTACCTCTTAAGTTTTCACAACCACCTTTGATGAAAGTAAGACACGGGAAATTAAAAATAATAGCTTGAAATCAAGAACTAATAAGTATTGGAATTTCAATTTAGTGGGTGGCTTCAGAACTCACACTTTCGACGAGTGTCCTATCTTACCCCTCCCCCAGCCCCACCTCGACTCTGCTATATTTAGCTTGAAAGAAAGGAGATAACACAGGAAGGCAAGACTGTCCGAGATTGGGAGCTCACATCCCTCACTCAACTTCCTCCACTATACATTTTTTATCTGGACTCTGGTGGATGAATCATTCAAAAATGATTAAAAATCATACACAAAAGACAGGCTAATGACAAAGATATGGGTATAATAAATAGTGTTTGCCTTTACTCTGAAATAACCAAGTGAACTAAATAAGAAAACTCCTAAGTTTATTTTAAAAACCAGTGATCTAGGAGTAATATTTTGATGATTTAAAATGTTACAAAGTAATTTTAAAAAGAGATAAGTATACCAATAAAAAGATAAATAAAGGCTAGAAATAGAGGGAAATATCAGTTATTTTATGAACAATAAAGATTATGAAATGAGTCATTCAAAGAAACAGGAAGGATTCAGTTCAATATTTCTTCATAGTCCCACCGAAATTACAATGTGTAAGAAAATCACAGGAAATAGATTACAACAGAGTCTGAGAAACATCTTAAAAAAAAAATCTACTCAGAAGCAACAAAGCCCACATGGAAGAAGCACACCAGCCTATGCAACCACGAGATGTCGAAGGGATCAGGTATAAGGCATCATCAGAACCAAAAATCTTACCATAGTGAATTGTGGGGGGAGTGCGGAGTGGAGATGTCGAAGGGATCAGGTATAAGGCATCATCAGAACCAAAAATCTTACCATAGTGAATTATGGGGGGAGTGCGGAGTGGAGATGTCGAAGGGATCAGGTATAAGGCATCATCAGAACCAAAAATCTTACCATAGTGAATTATGGGGGGAGTGCGGAGTGGAGATCCAAAGCCCATTAGTAGGCCACTGGAGATTCCCTTGCAGAGGGGTCTCAGGGAGGAGATGAGCCAGTCGGGGTGCGATGTAACAACGATGAAAAATACAACTTTCCTCTAGTTCCTAAAGGTTTCCTCCCCGCTCCCACTACCATGACTCGAATTCGACCTTGCAAGTCTGGCTAGACCAGAGGATGTACACTGGTACAGATAGGAATTGAAAATACAGGGAATCCAGGGCGGATGAGCCCTACAGGGCCAGTGGTGTGAGTGGCGAAACAGGGAGGGTAAAGGGAGAATGAGTAGGAAAGAGGGAACCGATTACAAGGAACTATATGTGACCTCCTCCCTGGGGGACAGACAACCGAAAAGTGGGTGAAGGGAGACGTCGGACAGGGCAAGATATGACCAAATACCCATTTATAAACTATCAAGGGCTCATGAGGGAGGGGGGAGCAGGGAGGGAGGGGAAAAATGAGGACCCAATGCCGGGGGTTTAAGTGGAGAGGAAATGTTTTGAGAATGATGTACAAATGCGCTTTACACATTGATGTGTGTATGGATTGCGATAACAGTTGTATGAGCCCCTAATAAAATGTTTTTTTAAAAATCTGAAAGCAATTTGGAAAGACTGAAAAAAGAAAAAGAAATAAGGCCTAATAAAGTAGAAGAAAAAGTAATGAGCACTGGCCAAGATGGGATTGGTGCCTGGTGAAAATCATATAAAATGAAATTAACCAGAACACATTTGAAATATTATAAATAATAACTACAGGTCCAACATATGAGTAATTGGTATTTATAAAAATGAGAACAGATAGAACAGATTCAAACATTGAATAACAAGGAGGGTACATATCACAAATTCATATTAGAAAAAAATGTAATTTGTATTATTGATAAATCAAGAGGAAAGAAATGTATGTCCTTGAAAGATGCTATAAAAGTATCTGGCAAAAATTATAAGACCCAAGACAAACAATCATATCAATGTGAACAAGGGCCAGGGGAGTGGAGACCCAAAGTCCATCTGTAGACAATTGGACGTCCCCGTACAGAAGGATCACAAGGAAGGGACCAGCCAGTCAGTGTGCAGTATAACACTGATGAAACATACAACTTTCCTCTAATTCTTTAATGCTGCCTCCCTCCCACTATCATGACCCCAATTCTACCTTACACGTCTGCTAGACCAGAGCATGTACACTGATACAGATAAGAACTCTCCACACAGATAACCCCCTTGGGGACAATAATGGGAGTGGCAATACCATAAGGGTAGAGAGAAGGTGTGGGGTGAAAGGGGGAACTGATGACAATGATCGACATATAACCCCCCAACTCCCAGGTGGGCCAAACAACAGAAACATGGGTCAAGGGAGACTGCAAACGGTGTAAGATATAAAAATAAATAAATAAATAATTTATAAATTATCAAGGGTTCATGAGGAGCTGATGCCAAGGGCTCAAGTCAAAAGAAAATGTTTTGGAAAGGATGGTGAGAACACATGTACAAATATGTTTGATACTGTTGATGTATGGATTGGTATAAGACCTGTGAGAGCCCCCAATAAAATAATTTTTTAAAGTTTAGTAAAATAGGGGGGAAAAAAAGTTTAGTAAAATAGGATTAAAAGAAAAATTAATTAAAAATTTTAAAATTAAATCTCAAACCTAAGAGACATGTTTAGCAGCTGGAAAACCAGAATCATTCTTATAAAAGCTGGATAATGACAAAGGTGTTGATATGATCAATATTGTTTATCATTGTTCTGAAATGTTACCCAATTTAAATATAGAAGAAAAGTCATAAATCTATTTTAAAAATTGGTGATGTAGGGATATATTTTGACTATTTAAACATTACAAATTAATTTTAAAAAGAGATAAACATACCAATAGATAGATAAGTACCACGGGCTCAAATAGAGAGAAAATGCTTTGAAAATGATGATCGCAACATATGCACAAATGTGATTGATACAATTGATGTATAGATTGTTCTAAGAGCTGTGAGAGCCCCCAATAAAATGATTTTTAAAAAGAAAAAGAAAAAAAGAAAGATAAGTAAAGGTTAGATATGGAGGAAAATTAAATCAGTAACTTCATGGAAAATTCTCTAGCTGCAATAGTAATCAATAGTAATCAAATCAACAGACATGATCATTTGAAAGACAAATTGTTTTCTTTTGAACTAGACAAGTAAGATTTGTAATATTATCCACAATTAGATAAGGTTTAGGAAATGGACTGTTCTTAGGTACTTTTGGTAAAGTGTATATTTATGTAAGATTCTAAAAATGTTGGAAATAGATTAAAATGTTATTTAAAACTGTTATTAGAATTTTACTTCTTAGGAATTTCTCCTAAGTAGATAATTGGGCAAATGTTCGATATAAGCAAGGGTAAAACTAAAAATATTTTTATTTTAGTTCTTTGATAGCAAGAAATTAAAGGTAATTAAGATGTTTGTGACCTACTATTAAATAAGAAATACTGCTCAAAAGATTTTGTACAATATCCTTTTTAAAAGTTTGAAAGTCTGCATATCAAAATGTTTGTTATCTAGTTGTTAAGATTTTTTTCCCCACTTATTTTCTGCAATGATAATATTCTTTATATGATAAACAGAAGAGTTATGTTTTTTTTGTTTTTGTTTTTAATCATTTTATTAGGGGCTCATACAACTCTTATCACAATCCATACACACATCAACTGTGTAAAGCGCATTTGTACATTCATTGCCCTCATCATTCTCAAAACATTTCCTCTCCACTTAAGCCCCTGGCACTAGGTCCTCATTTTTCCCCTCCTTCCCCACTCCCCTCTCCCTCATGAGCCCTTGATAAAGAGTTATGTTTTTAAGGAACTCTTAAGTATATTATGGTATGTAGATAGAGTACTATAAAAAGAAGTAAAAGTGAAACAGACATAATTTCTAGATAAACAGACATAATTTTGATAAACTTATCTAAATAGTTTATCAAAAAATAGTGTTCCTCTCTTAAAAAATAGTTTATCAATAAAAGTCATCCTGTTTCTAAAAGATAACACTAACATCAGGGAAAGTGAAGATTAATAAAAATCAAAAGATATATGTGAATTGAAAAAGATCTTAAATCTAGATGTGTAAGGAAAGAATTACTTTTTTAAGGAAGTTTTTTTTTCCATTAAAAAAATTATCTTTTGAGTTTTGTGTTGGTTTGAAGAAAGCCACTGAGTGTTCACCTCTGGAGTCTAGCAGCCGAATCGTTGACGATAAGGATGCACGGTAGGAAAGAGGGTCCATCAGCAAATACTACCACCTTCGAGGCCAATATCCCCGCTTCTGCGACTCACAGAAATAATGACTCTTATTTTCCTATCTTACACCAACCGCTGTCTCCCTTCACCCACGTTTCTGATGTTCGTCCCCCTCAGTGGGGGTGGGGTGGGAGGTAGTCTCTAATGGTAATGTGCTGGGGTTGCCAGTGGAAGCTTGTTTTGTGTATCGGAAGTCTTTACCTGGTTCTTCTCATCTGGCTGCTACAGTCGTCCTTTAGTCCTGGAAATATGGTTGTCACCCTCACCACTGCCATCTGTCTCCTTCAAGGTTACCCCCCTCCCCAAGGTGGCCTGTGTGCAACGGTTGATTGAAATGGGATATGCAGGCCTGACCCGATGTAGAGTCACTTGAAGGGTCATGCCAGACTGGGAGCTCCCTGCCAGATGGCATGCAGCTTCAGCTGTACCAGCCCTGCTGCCCAGCTTCACCTTTGTGTCCTGTGGTCCCTCCTCATTCTCCTACAGCTGTGGGCCTTAAGGGTATGTCCCTGAAAACCTCTTCCCAAAGGTTAAGGCAACATTCTTACCAATAACATAATTCGGTACTCCAAGGATAATCCAGAGAATGAGAATTTCGTAAAGCTAATTTAACTTGAAAGATTATCTTCTTTTCTGGGCATATTAAAATGTCCTTTAAAAAAATTCATGACATGCTAGATGACAATTCCAATGAATGACTTCAGCTCTGGGAGTTTTTGCCAAGCAGTGAGGCCCACAGACATGGAGTGCAACATGAATTCATAAGCACATATTCATTTGCACTGGTTGTGACCCTGCCAACAGCAGTAATGACAAGCATATGGTGGCACACGATATTCTCCAAACACAGTCTAAGGGTTTCCAGGTGAGTCACCTTCCCCTGTGCTTTCACCTGTTGCAAGTCTGGCTAGACCAGAGGATGTACACTGGTACAGATAGGAACTGAAAGACAGGGAATCCAGGGCGGATGAGCCCTACAGGACCAGTGGTGTGAGTGGCGAAACAAGGGGAGTAAAGGGAGAATGGGTAGGAAAGAGGGAACCGATTACAAGGAACTGTGTGTGACCTCCTCCCTGGGGGACAGACAACCGAAAAGTGGGTGAAGGGAGACATTGGGCAGGGCAAGATATGACAAAATACCAATTTATAAACTATCAAGCGCTCATGAGGAAGGGGGGAGCGGGGAGGGAGGGGAAAAATGAGGACCTAATGTCGGGGGTTTAAGTGGAGAGAAAATGTTTTGAGAATGATGTACAAATGTGCTTTACACAATTGATGTGTGCATGGATTGTGATAACAGTTGTATGAGCCCCTAATAAAATGTTTAAAAAAAAGAAACACATGCAATGAAGCCAAATGCAGGACGATCACAAGCCAGTGGTAGAAAGTCTTTGGATCCAGTGGCGGTGTAAGCATCTCAGTGCTGGCAGGGGTCTCTCTGTGGCTTCTCCGGCTTCAGGGGCCTGGTTGCGTCCATGTGCCTTGTCTTCTGCAGTGTCTCCCAGGGAGCGAAGTAGTGAGAGTCTCTCCTGCCTCCATGGAGGAAATTCCTGGTGGATTTCCCAGAATTCTCAGGAGAAAGCCATGTCCACATAGAGGCTTCATTGGCTATGATCTGATTGACAGGCAAGACTCCACCCCTACAGTCTTAATCCTCAAATTGACAAATGGTTATATAACTACCACATACAGTATTTGTCCTTTAGTGATTGACTTATTTCCATCCACATTATACCCTCCACGTTCATTTACATAATGAGTCGGATCCATCATTAGTCTTTATCGTTGTTTAGTATTCCAAGGTGTGTGTACAGACCATACTTTATCTCTTCATCTGCTGATGGGCCCCTAGGCTGTTTCTTTTCCTCTTGTGAATAATGCTGCAATGAGCATGGGACATGGGTGTGCAAATATTTATTTGTGGCAAATTTCTCTAGTCAGGGGCATTGTTCGTTCACAGGGCATTTCTGTTTCTGAGTCTTTAAGGAAGTGCTGCACCATTTCCCACTGTGCTGCATCTCCATTTTACAGCCCGACTAGCAGTGCATGCGGCTGCCAGTCTCTTCACACGCTCACCAGCATTTGTTGTTTTCTGAGTTTGGCTGCTTGTTTGCTTTTGTTCTATCATTACTATTAATGCTGAGGTGAGGAGTTATTTCATTTCTTTGTAGGTACTAACTTCGAGGTGAGCCCTTCAAATCCACCAGTGACTAAGGAGAAGGATGAGACTATCTACTCCTGTAAAGATTTCTCACCTCCAAAATGTACACAGGATCGTTATGAGTTGGAATTGAGTCGAAGGCAGTGGGTTTTTAATGGCTAATGGTCGTTTGTTATGTCATCGTGGGTGATAAATCTGTTTATGTCTTCTGCTCATTTTATGAGTGGATTGTCCTTTTCCTGAAGATTTCTATCCATTTTAGAGTTTAGACCCTTCTTCCATATATTATTGTCAATTGTTATTTTTGGCCCCATCTATGGATTATCTTTTAACTCTTTGGGGAAAGTCTTTTGATGGACATATGTCCTAACTTCTTAGGAGGCCCCAGTCCTTCAGTTCATTCTCTGCAGTGTGTATATTTTTAGTAATGTTTGACAGACTATACCATAAGAAGTCTTACAGTCAGGTAAGGGTAGGACTTCTTGAAATATCGGCAGCTTAAACCCACCATCTTCCACATGAGAGAAAGATGAGGCTTTTGTAAAGACTTACAAAGCCTCAGAAACTCTATATTGGATCACTATGAATCAGAATCAACTTGATTTTCCCTTTGACGATCTTTATACTTTTCTATTTTAATTCATCTTAAGTTAGTTTTTGTATATGATGTGAGGTATGAATCCATTTTCACTTACTTAGAACTGGGTAGATAGATTCTGTTCCCTCAGTCTCTGTGTGGGGCTGGTTTCACTACTGTGGCTATAAAGTGGATTTCAAGATCCGGAAATGGGAGGGCTCCTATTTTGCTCTTTGGTTGCGCTTTGCTTATCTGGGTCTCTCTCTTTTTCGTGTGAAGCTGGTGACGGTTTTAAAGGAAGATGTTGGAATCTGGATCAAGGTTTTATCCTACTCTAGATCACAATGGCTAATACTGATCTTCCTATCCATTTTCCCCTTTATATAGGTCTATTTCGATTTCTTGTAGTAGGGTTCTGTATATTTTCCCCTTTATGTAGGTGTATTTTGATTTTTTATAGTAGGGTTCTGTAGTTTTCTGTGTATTGTACATTTATTTTATATTATATTTATATTGCCATACTTATTTTATATTATATTTATTCCTAAGTACTTTATCTATTGAGTGGCTATAGAAAATGGTATTGTTTTCCTGATTTATTTTCAGTTTTCTTTGTTACTGTAGAGCAGCGGTTCTCACGCTTCCTCAGGCCATGGCCCTTTCAAACAGTTGCTCATGTGGTGGTGACCCCCCAGCCATGAAATTATTCTTGTTGCTACTTCCTAACTGTAATTTTGCTACTGTTATGAATCGGGCGACCCCTGTGAAAAGGGCTGTTCGACCCCCAAAGGGGTCATGACCCACAGGTTCACAACCGCTGCTGTAAAGGAATCTAACTGATTTTTGTATGTTGATCTAGTACCCTGACACTTTGCTGAAACCTTTTTATTAGTTCCAGTAGTTTTCTTGTTGAATATTTGGGACTTTCTACATAGAGAAGCAAATCATCTGCAAATAGAGATCGTTTTACTTTACCAATTAGGATTTTTCTTTGTTTACTTCTGTTTCTTGACGTAATGCTCTGGCTGGGACAGCAATACTATGTTGAGCGAGAGTGATGATAAAAGGCATGTTTGGTTGGTTTTGTTTTCCAGACTAATACTTTAAATATCTCTTTGTTGACAATAATGTTTTGTACAAAAGCCCTTAATTATTGACAAATGCTCCTTTTATTTCTATTTTAGATTTTTAAAATCAAGAATTGCTTTTAGAGTTTGAAAAACGCCTGTACCACATTAACTGGTATGAACACATAGCTCTTTTCTTCTATTTATTTAAGTGGTAGACTACACTGATTGTTTTTCTAATGCTGAAACACTGTTTTATTGCAGATGTAAATCCCACTTGGTTTTAATGTTTTTGTAGGGTTTTTTTTGTTTGGTTGTTTGCTGAGAAGCATTGCACCTATGTTGTGCACATGGGTCTGTCATTTTCTTTCTTGGGTGGTCATTGCCTGGCTTTGGTTTCAGGGTTAGGCTCCTTTCACAAAAAGAATTAGGAAGGAGTCAATCCTGTTTAAGTTTTAGCATCGTTTGAGCTCTTCTTTGACTATTTAGTAGATTTTGCAAGCTAAATCACCCAGAACAGGCATGCTTTCCTACAAACAAGTCTTTCGTGCATTTTAATTCTACTAACACAGCAATGCCAGGAGTCAGAACTGACTTGATAGTAACGGAGCTTTTGTTGGTTTGTTTGGTTTAACATAACATGCAACCTTATTTCAACCGTAAACACTTAGAAATGTTTCAGTGATTATGTTTTATAAGCATATTACTTAGAATTTATTAGCTGGCCTGCTCCCAAATCTTTTTTTCCATGAGACAATCATATTTCTACCCTAATCTTTCACTTCCCAGCTCACCCTATCTCTCCTCTCCCTTTCTCCCAGCCCCTGCCTTCACTTGTATTTCGCCTGGACAGGCTATCTCTTCGACTCTATGTCTAGTCTGTGGTTCCTTGCCTCTTTCAGAGCTTGCCTTTTGATTCTCAAGAGACGTTTCTGCTTTCAGCTAAAGTCATCTGTTGCATTTCAGAAAGTTTTGGTTTTCATAATTATTCCATCTCTTAAAGAAACTTATTTCAGAAGTAGAAAACCTCAAGATTTGTGGGTTCTCTTGCTTCCCAAGCTATAAGAAGTGTCCTCCTACAGATAATGTGACTGTTCCTGACCCACAAGGCGGATTGCTAGATACATAATCATATATAGAAAAGTACCCAAAAGGACGAATTAAGATATAATGTTGGGCAGCATAAATAAATGAAACATTCACAAGATCGTGGTGCAACTCCTGTTCAGATTTTTGTGTTTTCTGCTTGGAAAATCTACATCCTGTTGTTTGTTCTTTGTGTGTAGCCTATATGCCACTACTCAGCCACCCTGCCCCTAATTTATTAAAATGCTTTCCTTATATAGATCTCGCACATTTATCTGTTCAAAATTCCATTCTATTCAGACGCAGTGTTGACATGAGGATTAAATCTATTATCCACCACAGACCCAGCTCTTATGGGTTGTAGGCTTTAAAAAAGGTTTGGAAAGGGAAGTTTAAACACAAATTCATAGGCTCTCCTATGATATTTCTTTACAATGATTCCTACAAGTTGGTTCAGGGACGCCGCGGGTTTTGCAAACTATATTCTGAGAAAGTGTCTCCCTTAAGCCAGTATACGTAGCTGTTGTTAGGTGGGGTAGTCGTTTCCAATTCAGAATGACGGAGTAGAACAGCCCTATTCATTCGCCGGACCTCACTGCCCCAACTCTCTTGTAGTGTCGGCTTCATAAAAGCAGGTCACCAAGTCTTTCTTCCACAGAGCCACTGGGGGCGCTTGAACTGCTATCCTTTCCGGTGGCAAACAAGTGCTTCAAAAGACAAGCAGACTTTCTGTGGCATTAGGGCTCTTCATTGTTTGGTGCATCTCGAGTTCTGGTTCATGAAAGGGCTCGGCGAAATGTAAGACCATTCTTCTGTCATCCCCATTCCCCTGGTTTTTATTAGGTGCCACTGAATTGGCTCCAATTCATAGCCACCCTGCGTGTTGTGGGAAGCAATGCCTGAGCCCCTTGTTGTAGCCACTGTGTCAGTGCACCTTGTCAAGGACCTTCCTCTTTGTCACTGCCCCTCTGCTTTAATAAGCATGATGTCCTTTCCAGGGCCTGGTCCCTGTCATAGTGCTCAGCACATAGAAGGGCTTTAAAAATAGTTCAGAAAAATCCAGAGGAAGTCATTGGAAGCCATGGTCTAACCCTGCTACATTCTATTTCTAATTAAATCCTAATTACAAGTCATAATTTAGCCCAGCTGTGTTCATAATCTCTGAGCTATGAAAAGCATTTTATGGTTGCTTAAAAACCTGGCATGTTGAAATAATAAAGCTGTTTCACCTGGATGTGAAGAGCCTCTTAAACACAGACAAACCTGCCAAAGTCCTAGTCCATGAAAGGGGATTGCTAGAGGACATCAAATCTTTTCTTTATCTAACGTTACTTTCACTCTACTGACAGAGTTATATTTAAAAACATGGTCTTGATCATCTCATACCCTTCCCTCCAGGTATGGCTTAAAGTCTAGCACACGTGACTCTATTTACCGTCCTCACACCATTCCTCCCCTGCGCACTATCCCACCTCGTGCTTCCCTGCACTGAGCTTCCCATTCAGCCCCAGTCATCACCTGCTGTGCCCTGAAGCCAGAGACCCAGCTTGGCTTTCACACAGGCTGTTTCCAGCGGTTGGCCGTGCCCTCGCTTTTCTGCATCCCAACTGCAAATCCTCCTGAAGTTTCAACTTAAAGCGCAGCTTCGAAATTAGTCAGCTTTGCACTGGGCGCCAGTTTGTATTTCACTTACGAGCGAGCTGTGAGACTATGGGGGAGTTACTTCCTTATGCCCCTTCCTCTGCTCTGCTCAGAAGAAAAAGAGAAGCAAATAGGGGCAACTCTATTTGTATGGTCATCACCAGGAAGTAGCAAATTGCGTGGTATGGGAGCTGTGTCTGAAAGTTAGAAGCTGGAGAGGCATTCATATTTAAGGTCCCCATCAATTTGCACACCCTACCGACCCGACAGTGGTGGTTATTTGACAAGCTTGGGCCAGGTGTGACTTCACCCTAACAGATCTGTTCCAGTTGGCGTAAAGACTAACAGGCACAAACATACCTGTAATTGAGCAAATCAAAGGGTGTTATAAAGAACTTATCATAAGATTTGGGCTTTGGATGGTGACTTTAACAGGAAAGTAGGGATTTGCTCTCTATTGCAGTGATTCTCAATCTTCCTAATGCCGCGAAACTTTCATACAGCGCCTCATGTGGTGGTGACCCCAACCATAAAATTATTTGTCGTTGCTACTTCATCACTGTCATTTGCTACTGTTATGAATCGGGCGACCTCGGTAAAAGGGTCATTTGACCCCCCAAAGGGGTCGCGACCCACAGGTTGAGAACCACTGCTCTATAGGAAGCTGCCAGAATGCGGGGGGATTCTGTGTGGGATGTCTCATTCTCATGTAGAAATAAGACGACAAGCGCTGTACTTGGGAGCAGTGTCACTCACACTTGCCAGGATACCCAAACCTACTGCCCTCACGTTGGACTCAGGGTGACCCTAGAGTACGACAGAAATATGCCACCGGGCTTCCCAGGCCCCGCCTCTGGGATGCAGACGGCTACGTCATTCTCCCACAGAGCTGGTGATGAGTCCGACCCACGAACTTTTGGTAGCACTGAGCTCTTAACCACTGGGCCACCTGGGCTCCCGATGGGGGAATGCTTAGTGTCTTGTGACTCTGCCTTCATCTGTGCTTAGTCAAAATTCTAAAGTGGCCTTATTTTCCCTCAGCTGAACATGAACTCAGAGTGGCCATGTCTAATGTCGGTGTTCTGTGAGCCTGTTTATGTCCAAGCGAAGAATAACAGACGGGTGCCGAACAGATCCAAAAAAAAAATGCGGAGCTGATCCTAAGGGCTCAAGCAGAAAGCAAATGTTTTCAGAATGATGATGGCAACAAAGGCACAAATGTGTTTGACACAATGGCTGGATGGATAGATTGTGATAAGAGTTGTACGAGCCCCCAATAAAATGATTTAAAAAGAAATTAAAAAAAAAAGAGTGCCAAACAGCTTCTTCAACACGGAGGCAGGCCTCTTGCTGCAAGGGTCAGGCAAGGCTCTCTGATGTCAGAGAGCTTCTTTTCTTTTTCATGAGATGGAAACACACGTAGTTCATGGCCTTTACAGAATCACTGTACAGGAATCCCGTAGGCACATGGGTCGTCTTTCAGAAATCTTCTGAATAAGATTTTAACTTAAAGATGAATAGAAGCAAACAGATGACAACTGAAATTTGATACCTTTTCATCTTTGGAGGGAAAGAGAACTTGATTTGCAGCCAGAGTTGCTAGAAGGGGCCAGTCTCAGGGAAGATCCATTGAAAGAGCCCGGTCCAACAGCCATTTCCACAATTCTGTCCATTGATCACCACTCTCTCTTCCACATGGCTGTGTTTCTAAGGAGCCCTATAAATCTGGACTCTGAATAATTGTGAGTCCCTAGACAGGCGTGCTTATGATCCATAGTGTAATTTTCTGGGCTACCTTTCTTCCCCGCTAGGCCATGCTTTTTTTAATTGCACTGTTTTAGCACACAGATTTGAAGAACAGATATTTGATTCACAAGTAACCCTAGATTTCCAATAAGAAAAGAATAAAATCAACCTAATGCTAGGTGTATTACTCAGTAAAGAGTAATAGTGAATGCATGGTAGATGCCATCATAAGGGAGAACAAGTGTGGTGAATAAAGCACTTTGAAAGGGGCAACTTAAATAGTTCTGTTTGTTGGTGTTATACGCTGTCCAGGAGGTTCGGACTCAGAGACGCCCTGTGTAGACGAAATGAAACCCTCTCTGGTCCCGCGCCCTCTGGAAATTGTTGTTCGGCTTGAGCCCATTATTACAGCCACTGTGTCATTTTTCTCCTTTTTGTCGGTGCTCTCCTGTGCTGGGTTTATTGTAAATTGAATTTTCAGGTATGCATTGTTCCATTTCTGAGTTCGCTACTCTGCCACAGTGATATTTTTGTTAATTATGGTAGCTTTTTATAAAGTCTCTTAAACAATATTGTTTTACAGTTTATTGGCACTTCTACTGAGCAATAATTAAAGTCTTTTTTGAGGTCTTCCAACACTGGCCTTTTCAATTTTATCCTTTATTTCCTATAAATAATTTAAAAATAACCTGTTCTCTATGAATATTTCTAGTGTACATCTGATAATTTCATTATCCATAGTTTTTTAAAGATATAATTTTGATTTCACCTGATTCTTACCCATGGGCACTTGTTTTCTCTTGCATTAGGTGAAATTATATCATAAACTCAGATCTGCCTGATCTTAATCTGTTCATGCATGAGGTCCAGGTGGCTCGGTGATTAAGCACTCAGTTGTTAACTGCAAGATCGTCGTTCAAATCCCACCAGTGGCTTCATGGGAGAAAAGATTTGCCTACCTGCTTCTCTAAATAGTTTTTTATTTTTTTTTAATCATCTTATTAGGGGCTCAAACACCTCTTATCACAATCCAGACATATACCAATTGTGTAGAGCACATTTGTACATTCATTGTCCTCATCATTCTCAAAACATTTGCTCTCCACTTAAGCCCCTAGCATCAGCTCATTTTTCCCCCCTCCCTCCCCGCTCCCCCCTCCCTCATGAACCCTTGATAATTTATAAATATCTTTTTGTCATATCTTACCCTGTC
>NW_022103968.1:37643055-37650592 GCF_000313985.2 Echinops telfairi
ATAGAAGAAAGTATTCTTGCATTGAGGGAGTACTTGAGTGGAGGCCCAATGTCCTTCTGCTACCTTAATACTAAACCTATAAATATATGCACATAAATCTATTTCCCCATCCTCATATATAATATATATTTGCATATGTACATTCCTTTATCTAGACCTCTATAAATGCCTTTTGCCTCCCAGCTCTTTCTTATATTTCCTTTGACTTTCCTCCTGTCCCACTATCATGCTCAGTCCTCACCAGGGTTTCAGCAATTCCTCTTGGTTACATTAACCTTGATCACGCCCTACCAGGCCTCCCACACCCTCCTCACCACCGATTTGGATCATTTGTTGTTCCCTTGTCCCTGGGTTAACACCACTACTTTTCTCCCCACCTCCCCCTCTCCCATGTCCCCCCAGAACTGCCGGGGACGGTTTCTCCTCCAGATTGTTCATCCAGCCTATCTTAGTTAGACAGACCTGTGGAGATAATAACATGCACAAAAACAAGACAGAGCAAAACTGAGCAACAATATACAACAAAACAACAACAACAAACCAATGACAAAAAATCCATGGTCACTGAGTTCATTCTGACTCATAGCAACCTATGGCTGCAAATCTTCATAGGAACTGATAGCTCCATCTTTCACCTTTGGACTGGTTGGTAGGTTTGAATTGTCTAATTTGCTGTTAGCTCCAACGCTTACTCTCAACACCACCAGGGAAATCTTACAAGCAATTCTATGTCATCCAGAATTTCTATAAGTTGGTATTGACTCAAAAACACTCAATAACTCCCACAACAACCCATCTATGCCTTGAGAGCCTTGTGTTGAAGATTTACTCTCCCGGAGAAGATTTTATGTTGGCTTTTGCCACTTTGGGACTGACTTTTCCTGGACATTGTTGTTGTTAAAGGCCACCGAGTGGTTTTGACCCACAGACACCCTGTGCACACCAGACTGAAGCACGACTTTGTCCCGCACCACCTTCACACTGGAGCCCATTGTTGCAGTCACTGCATCAATCCATCAAAAACATTAAACGGGGAAAAGATAATCTCTTCAATGAAAAGTTTTTGGCAAAATTGGATCATCAGCTGCAGAAGAATGAAATCGGACCTATACTTCACTCCATATACAAAAATCAGCTCATGATGGATCAAAGCCCTACATGTAAATACTAGAGCTAAAAAGACCATCTATGAGAAAACAGGGACAAATGTATGGGCCCTAATGCAGGGGACAGGTACACTAGAAAATACTACAAAGCAAACACACCCAGAAGAGAAAATAAGACACCCATTCAGAGGGATCTGTCCACATACCTATTCCCCACAGATCCTTTCATCAAATGTTCAATCATGCCCCTTTCAAGTCCCTGATCATTCAGCCAAGTAATCACAGCCCATCAATCAGTATAGATGTGCACCTCTGGCTAGTTCTCCTGAACAACCAGGTGCACCGCTCAAAGTTCTGTCCATTGAGATGCTTTCCCTTCACCACTGTCCTTCAAGGAGGTCCCAGAAGGGGCTGTGGTGCCATTGCTGCCCACTTTTGAGTGGTCCTTGCATATTGCGCAGAACCATCAGCAAACCAAGGAAAAATTTTCTGTTCCCTAGTCCCCTGATCATCAGGAACTCTCCCGTGAAAACTTAAGTGCAGAGTGGGGGAAGGCTGTACTATGACAGGAGTGGAGGCCATCTGCACCACTTCTTCATGCAACTTGCTGGTACCTTCATCTCCAGCTAGACTTGTCAACATTCGATAAACATTACAATGATGATATAGATTATGATTTGAATGATGTTCATGACAAATATTATTTCTCCAAGCAGATAGAATTCGTAATCTTCCTCTCTGCTTCAAAATAAAAAAATTTAAATGCATAATTCTATTTTTTGATAATATATCAAACTGACAGAAAGTACATTAAAGACCATATTTGTATTGAGCAGGGCCATGCTGTAAGAACTAATTGTTCTTGAATTAGAGGGAGGATTTAGTGAGAGATAAAAACTCATTCCTGATTCTGTTTGTGTCTTTATATCTGCCTTTGGCTCCCTTTAGAGACCTCCTTGTTAATTTATGGCAGAAAGTCTTATTGATCATCACCCTGTGGCATAAAGATCATCCATTAATATTGTCATTTATTAGCCCTGGTACTAATTTTTAAAAACACCATTGAGAGAGGGATATTGGGCCAATGTAGGCCAACTCCATATCACAATATCTGAATCATTCACTTGTACAGAATAAATCATTTTGTCGCTGGGCAGTATTTACACAAACAATAGGAGTTAGGTGTCAGGGGGAATTTGCAATATTATTCACTAAGAATGTCAACCACAAATTTGCCAGAACGATATATATCTTAATACAGCATATAGAGTTGTTACACATTAAGTCAATTATTGTCTACCTACCAGAATCTTGATATCGCCATCTTCTGCTTCTCCAAACACCATGAATGTTCAGTCTTAAATCCCAGGTGACATGTGCATTTGAGGTACAGTCTAGTTCACCTAGTGGGAGTTCAGTGTCTGATCTCTCTGCTGCAGTCTTCGGAGCATGTTGTGCAACTTGAAGATCCAGGATTCAATGCCCCAGTGTTCTTCTCTGTCAGGAAAGAACAACAGAAGATATGGGTGCTACGGCAAAGTGTAGTGAAAAAACAAGATGGTACCTGGCTATCAGATAAAATGGCATCTGGGGTCTTAAAAGCTTGTTTCCAAAGAAGTAGCTATCTAAGTGAGATGTCAACTAAGTCTACAGGGAAGCACCCTAATGTCAGATACCGGCAGATTGTAAATCATGTCATCTAAAGCCGAAGGCGAGAATAGTATCAGAGCCTGAACAGTGAGATTCTGGTTTGCAGAAGGCTATGGACGACAGTGGAAGCCCAAGATATATTTGTGAGACCTACATATAAAATAAGTCTCTGGTGATTTCTCTCTATCCGTAATAGAGAGATGGGAAGAAACCGGTTACCAAACAGAGTGCATTAGAGAGACAACTATAGGACTTCAAAATTGTAAACTTGACTTAAATAATTACAACCTAGTTAGTTGATTCCCCACCCCCATGCACATTGGGTCCAATCTGGTTTTCAACATTTTCTATGGTGTTTTATTTCATATTGGGGTTTGTCTCTGATGTATTTTGTCACTAGACGTGACCATCTTGAATTTTTATTATATGTTTTTCAGTGTATGAAACCCAGGATCAATGAGCCTATACAGACAGCAAGCAGAATATGGGTTCCTGTGGGGTACAGTGGGGGGAGGAGTAGGGGAACTGATATCAAGGAGTTCAGGAAAAAGGAGAACATTTTGAAACTGTGGTAGCAATTGTACAATGCTGCTTGATGTGCCTGAACTATGGAATGATATGATACCTGTATTAGCTTTCAATAAAACTTTTTTTTAAAGACCATATTTATATGTAAAACCTCATTCATTGCTATTGAGTTGATACTAATTCATAGTGACCCTATTAGACAGAGTAAAACTACCTCTTTGGAGTTGAGAGATTTCAGTCTTTACAGGAGTGGGCAGCTACATTTTTTTCCCATGTAGCGGTTAGTATTTTCCAATTGTTGGCCTAATGGTTAGCAGTTCAATGTTTAACCAACTATATCACCAGAGCTCCTTGTATTTGTGTGCATTATATATTTACACTTGTCAGGCTTATTTAGGTCTTTGGACACTAAAACCATAATTGAAATTTGTATTTCAGGGGTATCCATTTAGAAACTCTATCTTTAAAAGTATCAGAAACATCCCTCGCTCAATTGAGACTTTAAAAATCACAATAATCAACAATCAATTTAGAATAACGAAGCCTACATTTTTAGATCTAAAATTTTATGGAATTGGATTTGTGATCTTCACCTTCAGCCACACTCAATATTAAAAGGGTATTAAATCAGAGTCAAGGCATGGTGTGAAGGTAAATGGGCATTTCAGAGCACTGGAGATCAGAAGACAGAAACATTAATCAGGGGCATCCCAAGAATGACTCTAGTTTCTATGTTCAGAAGAGAACACAGCTAATGATGCTGAATTTTAAGAATAAGGAGAGTCTCTTCTAATTCTCTTAATAAAAAATGTGTAGACTTTTATAGTTATACTGTAAAACAAAGAAAAGAAAAATAGAATATAAGATGGTGGTGGGGTAGCAAAAAAAATGAATTTCTATCATACAAATAGATACTGCCTTGTAAGAACAGCACGGACTAAGGTCACATATGATGAGATGTGTTGCATCTTCTCCAGTCCTGTGTTGCTGCCCTACATGTACTTCTGTATTATTGGCTAAGTAAACTGCAGCTTTAAATCTAATCTCAGAGTAATCTTTAATCTATGAGTTGGGCTGCAGGGCTGTATCTGTCATTCTATAAAGTTATAATAGCTACAATTACATATATAATGAAATCTAACCACCATAAATAAAATGCACTGTGGTATTACACTTTTATACTATGGAATTAACTTCAAGTCCATTTAATAAGAAACTGGGTGATAACCTGAGCAGTATAGACAAACTAGTTTTCTCTTTTCTGATTTTTTTCCTCTCCCCCCTGTCACTGTTCAAACTGTTTTGTAATTCAAGACTAATATTTGTATCTCATGCTTTGTCAGTCAGGGCTCTCAGTTTCAAGTAATATAAATCAACCTCACACTAGCTTAATATTTAAAAGGAACTAGTTCCGCTTATGCAGCTGGAGAGTCTATGAATGCACAATTTCGTCATGGTCTCTCTTCTCTCCCCCACCCCCCACCCCCACTTTCCCTCCCTCCCTCTTTACCTTGGCTTTCTTTCCTCAGTATGCAATTCATTTACATAAGCTCATGCCACCTCCTGCCCACGGTAGGAATAATAGTGATCATTGATTTAAGACTTACATCATACTTATAGCAATTGATGCAAGAACAAGAGCGATGCCCTTCAGTTATCTCCATGTCAAGCCTTGGAGTAGATCTAACAGGGTCACAGTGATCTAATGACTGTGGTCAGATGTGTGAAGGGCACTTTTTGGTCAGACAGGCCAAACGATGACCAGTAGGGGAAGGTAGCAGGCAAGTGGAGACAAAAACAATTCTACACCAACTACAAGGAACGTGTTTCCCATAGCCACATGGAGGTTATTTATAAGAAGAATGTGAAAAATCATACTAGATATAAAGAAAGGAAGGAAGAAAAGAAAAGCCCACATACTGTACTTCATTATATCATGGATTCTTCTGTGCTGGGGCAACCTTTTTATCAGAGCCTATAGCTACTGTGCAGAGAGTTTACAACATCTTTGCTTATAGTTATTCAACGTTCAGCTTTGCACTACTGTCTTCATTGATTCTGCACTTTCAGTAATCATTACTTTCAGCAATATTAGTTCTATAAACATGCCAGTGGATAGATGTAGGGAAGAGAACTTCCCCTCCTCTACACTTAGTGAAATTGCTACCGATAATTGCTGTGAGTGCAATCTCTCTCTCTCTCTCTCTCTTTCACCAATTGTGGGTGTTGCCGCTTGCTGGGTGTCTCTCTATTTCAAGTGTTCTCTGGCTATTGATTTAGGGCAAATGCAACCTGAGAATTAGCGGGCTTTTCACCAACAGTTGACATAAGGCAAGTTGCAATCTTGCCAAGTTGCCTGAGTCTGGCATTTTGCATAATCTGATTCAAATTTTATGACTTTGTCATGTTTCTCTTTAAAAACACTTTTAATTAGTATTAGTCACAGTAATTACTAGCAATTCACTCTTTTCAATTGATTTCTGTTGCTTATAAAGTGCCTCATTAAATGCTAGTACAGCTTAGTTTCCTAGTTCTGGTATAAACAAGCATCTCTATGCGGGAACAGTGCATAATGAGGGCATCGCTGGCTTCTGATTGGTCAGGTTCATTTCTAGTTCAGGATTTAGGCAATGATATACTCTCACAAGTCATAGATTTTAGTAACCTGCCTTAAAAATGAAATAGCCTCTATTCTCAATAATTACTGCACCAATTCTCATTTTTAATAGCCAAAAATGTTTAAAAACAAACAAAAAATCATAGCCGTTTCACTTTTAGGATGACTAAGGAATACATACAGTTTTGTATTTCAGGTTGCACAATGCTCATGAGAACCAGTGGAAACATGCTCGTGCACAGACTTCTGCAGTCGAGAGTTGAGCCAAGGGACCTGGGGCTCCCATCAGTGCCTTGTATCACTGGATTGTCTCCTTAGCCTCCGTGCTTAGCTGCTTCATCAGTGTATGGGATAAGATTTAATACTCTTGATAAAAAGATTAGTTTTCCAATTACATCTTGCTAGATAGCATCAGTAGTAGCCTAAGTATTCTACTCTTTATTCTTTCATTTTGTGTATCTTCTGGGAAAGGATAGCACCTGTGTTTCTCCCTTTTTTTTGGCACCTGTGATTCTAATACTATCAATATTTTTGTAAATATGATACTATCAACATTTTGGTTCACTGAATATAGTTTTTGATCCATAGCTTTTGTGATTATATATTATTTAATTATGGAACACAAAAACTGAAAGAGGAACAGAAAAGCCTGACCTCCTCCATTCCTGAGATAGATACCAGGAGAATCACTACGGGGCTCTCTTCCTTCATACCACAAAACAAACACATACACGTCCATGTACAAACACTCTTACACTAGTTTGCATAACTGACATGCTAAATGTTGATTTTTAAATTTTTACTTATAATGTTTATACAATTTTAAGTATCAGCATTTTAGTTATTGAATACATGACAAAACTGAGATATGCTCATATGAATGTACGAATATATATAGGAATGGAGAATATATAGGAATGTATAGGAATACATAGGAATGGAGAATATATAGGAATATATAGGAATGGAGAAACTACAGCCAGACGCTCCTTGGAAGCTAGGACGGGTGATTTCATCTCAAGTACTTTGGGCATGCCTTCAGGAGCGACCAGTCCCTGGAAAAGGACATCATCCTCAGCAAGTGAGAGGGTCAGTGACAAAGAAGACCCTCCAATGAGATGGACTGACACCATGGATGCAACCATAAGCCCCAAAGTAATAATTTTCAGGAAGGTGCAGGGCCCGGGCAGTATTTCCTTCTGTTGTACACAGGGTTGCTATGAGTCAGAGACTAACTGGTGGCACTTAACATAGTAACAACATATCTGTATATGAGTGTGGGTAGAAAGAGGCCTAGTGGCTCTATAGGTTAGGTTTGGGCGGCAAACCACAGGCTCAGTGGTTCCAACTGTTTGCACCAATAAAAATGTACAGCATTAGAAACCCAGAGAGCAGTTCTGATTGACTGTATAAGGCAGATATGCATTGCAATCATCCACTCAATACCTGTGAATTTGTGGTTGTTTTTAAAAATATGATTGAGAGAGGGATAACAAACCCAGGGACAAGGGAACAACAAGCGATCCAAATTGGTGGGAAGGTGGGTGTGGGAGACCTGGT
This sequence comes from Echinops telfairi, assembly GCF_000313985.2. NCBI lineage: Eukaryota > Metazoa > Chordata > Mammalia > Afrosoricida > Tenrecidae > Echinops > Echinops telfairi. Next base: position 37,650,517 of record NW_022103968.1, read on the forward strand.
AGGGCAGGATCAAGGGGAACGTAACAAAGAGGAAGTGCTGAAATCCTGGTGGGGACTGAGCATGATAGTGGGACAG
>NW_022103968.1:37651772-37661290 GCF_000313985.2 Echinops telfairi
AGAAACGATGTACAAATGCGCTTTACACAATTGATGTGTGTATGGATTGGGATAACAGTTGTATGAGCCCCTAATAAAATGTTAAAAAAAAATATGATTGAGAGGATTTCAAAAAGTTAGCAACCTTCATTGTTTGTACAGTGTCCGTTCACTTAAGCGTTTAATCTGTACAAGGCGTCAGTTCGAAACTACCTGCAGCTACACAGGAGAAAGCCCGGCCTTTCTACTTTGGTAAATAGTTACTGTCTCGGAAACCCAGAGGGGGGTTCATTATGAGTCAGCATCAACTTCATGGCAGTGAGTTCTCTTTGTTTGTTTGTTTTGAAGAGCATGTCCGGAGGGGAAAAGAAGGGTCTAGCAGCAATGGGTATGAGAAGAAAATGTTCTGAAATTGATCAGGATGATAACTGCACAACTCTTCTTCATATTATCAACTAATTAAATTGTACAAATGTGAATTATATGCCAATAAAAGTATTTTAACATGTTAGTGGGGAAAAATCCTTTATCTTTTAATTTTATTTTTTCAAGAACTTTTTGAAGCACCAACTTACAATGTATATCCATTGCAATTTGTGGTTCCCGTGATTGTCATTAATCATGGAAATCCAAGCCCTAATGGTCAAATCATATGTCAAAATATAAATCTGATCCCTATTGCTCAACTATCTTCTTGTGAATGCAAATTCACTTTATTTCCATCTTTTCTTGCTATAAGCAAAGCTTCAGTAAGCTTCCTTATGTATAAATCCTTATATAGTGGAGGTTTTAATCTCTGTGGACTAGATACACCACAAACCAAAGCCAAACTCACTGTCGTCGAGTCAAAGCGGACTCATAGAGACCCTCTAGGACAGGGTGGAACTGCCCCTCGGGGTTTCTGAGATTGGAACTCTTCACAGGATGAGACAGTCCTATCTTTCACCGAGACCCCCCTGGAGCCATCAGGAGCCCAATCCCACTGGACCATGTTCACCACCAAACCATGTTCCCTCATACTCATTTGTAGTCAATCTCCACTGCCACCTCCAGTCCTTTCGGTAAATGGCCTCAGGTATTAAATCTAGTTTCTTTCACCAATACTATTGTAACGATTTTTGCAGTTTTCACATGTCTCTGTGAGGAAGTGGGTGTGGTGTAGGAACCACTTCTGACTTCTTCGGGCTACATAATGGGAGAGGGGAATCCAAACCGCGACCTGTTCAAGAATGATTCCTCTGCAGCAGAGGTCAGAAAGGCCTCCATGCATCTTCCTCCTGCATCCTATTCTGCCATCAATGGTCCTCTTACAGCCTTTGACTTTTCTCCGGGGTTGATCATGCATTGCAATGGCCACATAGAATTTGTAGCTAGTATTCATGATTATGGGGGTTTAAGGAAGTTATTAGGCTACCACAAGTCAGCAGAGAAAAGAATGACAAGGATGCAGTCTTTTGTCCACAGCAGTGCCTGTCTAGGCTGCACCAACACACATGGTCTTTCTCTGATCCACTACCTCTCGGCCATGTGTTTTTTGGGAGCCTCTGCCCTGTTCAATCCAATTGTTGATAATTATCCAAAGCACATCCCACTCGGCAAGCCATCCTCCTGTCAGAAGGCACTCAGCTTTCACTGAATCTGCGGGCTGGGACGTTCACTGCTCCTTCTCATGGTCTCTGTGATGCCATGTCTGGTGGTTCCGTGGCTGCTGGGCTTCAGCCACTTCCTGCGGGGATCTCACACAGTCTGCTAGTGGCTCTTCTTTGTTGATGCTCCTAGGATTCTTCCTGTTCCTGCTTTTGAGATGCCAGCCAAGAATGACAAAACCGGTCAGTTCCACACCATGGGTGGGAATTACAAAGACTATGGATAGAAGAGCCATTCCAAGCAATTTCACTTCATCACAATCAGTGACTCGTAATTCCATTATATGCATATTTCATTCATCAGTTCATGGACATTAGAATTATTTCTAGTTCGGAAATGATTTTTCAATATTATTTCCCTATTATGAAAATACTGCCACTGAAACATTTATACATAAACATTTATGTATAAGTCTTTATACACATGTATGTTTCCATTTCTCTTAGGTAGATATCGAGGAGTGGAATTGCTGATTTCATGTCTAACTTTCTAAAAGTATTGTTAAATCGTTTTTCCAAGTTGACACAGTACTGTATTTTAAGTAATCACCAATAGTGTCCATGAAGCATTTGCCATTTAACAATTTGCTTATAATAATTCTAGTTGGCTTTGAAAATTAATTTACATTTTTCTATTTACTAATCATGTTGAGTATCTTTTCAGATGGCTTAATGCCATTCATATATATCAATTAGTAGAATATCTATTAAAATGTCCCCCCCCCAAAAAAAAAATAAACTGTTTTCCCATTAGCATGTTTTTTTCTTCTTAGTACTGAGTTGTAAGAGTTCTTAATATATTCTGGATACAAGACTTTCAGATATGCAAGTTTGAAATATTTTCAGTCTGTGGTTTGTCTTTTAATTTCCGTAATAATGTCTTTTTAACAGACATGTTTTTTATTTGAGGAAGTTTGATTTTAAAAGATTTTCTGGTTTCAGCTTATACTTTTGATGTCATAGCTTTGCCTAACCTCAGGGTCTCATGGATATTTTTCTACATGTTTTATAGTCTTCTGGATCTTACATTTAAGTTTTTAGTATAGTTTAAATTGATATTTGTTCATGTTAAGAGGTTACAGAATATTCTTTTGTATATGATATCCAGCTCTTCTAAAACAATCTTTATTTTCTGGTAGGATTTTTATCAAATTGATATTATCTTTTAAAAAAGTTAGAGTTTGCCTATGAATTGATCTGGAGCGAACATTTTCTCTGTGGGAAGTTTAGACATTACAAATTCAATTTCCTTAATAAAAGGAAGACTTCAGGATCTTTATTTTTTCCTTATTTTTGCTCATGTGTATATCTCAAAGAATTTGTCCATTTTAAGAATGTAGTCAAATTTATGTTCATAATGTTTTCATGTTGTTGTTGTTAGGTGCCATCGACTCGGTTTCAACCCATAGCAACCTTATGCACAACACAAGGAAACACAGCCTGGTCCGGCACAATCCTCACAACTGTCCAGATCTGTGAGCCCATTGATGCAGCATGGTGCCAGTTCATCTCCTTGAGGACTTCTTCGGCACTGCCCCTTTGCTTTACTGGACAGGGACTGGAGCAAAACTCAGAACAGGGAATGTGCAAAGTATATATATTATCATACTAAAATGTTAATGCCTGTAGCGTATTTTAAAATTTCCTCTTTTATTCTTGGTATTTTCAGTTGTCTCTTCTTTATTTTTCACTTACCTACTCGTAAATCATCAAATTTACTAATGTTTATAAGTTGCTGACTTTTTAAAATTGATTTGTTTAAAAAAACAACTTCTTTCTTTTAACATTAGTGTTCTCACTTCTATATTTCAGGTTGGCTTATTATTTCATTTTTCTTGCTTCTTACAGTAAACTGATGTTTGGTCCTCCTTTTCTCTAGTAAGCATTTATGACACACATTTCCCATTAGTCACTGCTTTAACCGAATATTGCTAATTTTGATGTGTTGTGCTGTTATTATCATTAAGAGGGAAATAGTTTCTAATCTCCCTCATGAATCCTTATTTGACCCATTGTTGTTAATAGTCAGACAGTATTTCAAATAGTTCAAATATTTTTTTCTAGATATGCCTTTGCTACTCATTTCTCATTAAATTCTATTTTGTGACTTATGGTTTCAATAATTCTAAAGCTCTTGTCACAGTTATCTAGTACTGCTACTGTTGTAGTTACCAAGTATTGTGTCATGGTTTAAGACCAGAAATGTCAATGTCACTCATGTGTTTGGCTTCCCACCCATAAAATGAGTCATTTATCTCTAAAGGCCTGACCAACTCTGAGTTCATGATTCAAATTCACTTTTAAGGTTCACTATTATTTTTAATGTTTTATCTTTCCTTACAGATTAATTCTGGGCAGTAGGGAATGAGGGGTAATACTCCACAGTGTGTTCCCTCCACAGGTCGTTTCTTTTTAATGAGTTGACTGGGGCAACCCAATGCCTTCTGCTTAACCTCACAATTGCAATGGAACTCACCCTATCAATATTTTCAATCTTCAGGGAACTTCAAGGTTCAGAGGAAATCAATAATAAAGAGCTTATCCACAGCTAATCTTCTCCTTGGAGTGAAAAAATAGATATGCCAGTTGGGAAGAGTTTCTTTAATTCTCAACTGTTTCCTCGTAGTATACTTTTTCTCACTTTTATGATATGATACCTATTGTGGGGTTGTGACCTCTCACTGGCTGTGATTGATTTCTTGCATCAGGACTTGGGGTTTCGTTCATACTTTCTCTTTTCCTGTAGAAAGCCTTAACAAGCCTTGGAGGTGCTGTCCGATTAGCACTAACCTGCTAACTGCAAGCTCCAATTTTGTGGTTCAAACCTACCAGCTGCTCCACAGAAACAAAATTAAGGTGCCTGCACTCTTGAAGATTTACAGGCTCAGAAACCCTACACAGTTGTCACTATGAGTCTACATCAACTTGATGGCAGTGGATTAAGATTTTTTTTTTAATTGTCAGACAGCCTCACTGGATGCAGCATGGATTGCTAACGTGCCCATTTGGTCATTTCCAGAACCTCTAAGTAAGCATTCGTATCATCAGAAAACCTTTTTTTATAAGTATACTGGAAATCACTAGGGTTTTTGTTTTTTATCTTTGTGATATAAAAAATGTATCAGCCACACATGTTGCAGGGTAGCAAAAGCACGATGAGGATATAGCTGGAATTAGATCCTAAAGAAATGAAAGAAAACATGGGAAAAGTCAAGGTTACCAGTGACTCTTGCTTCTGCTCCGTTTTCCACTGGCTTGCCACAGCGTATTCTCCAAGACAAATGTGTGAGAAGACAGCAAACTTCCATGCTGTTCAGTACAGTGTAAGGAATTGATCCGTTTTTATGATTAACTAGACTTATATAGCATATCTGGGACATGGAATAATTTCTTTAAGGAAAGCTTAGAAAGATTTCTTGCTTTTAGAGTACTGAGTTTTGATTTATATGATTGGAAAAATTGCATTGATTAAGAGTAGAGTTATAGCGATAGTTAAATGCTATCAATAAGTTGTACAGCTATAAGAAGTTATATTGGCAAAAATTGCATGATGGGAATATTTACAACAATGAAAAGAATAGCTGCTAAAGATGCATCTATACAAACATCTTGAAGGCACTTGATTTGAAGGCTTGGAGTCATTATTTTATGGAACAGCTCATTTGATTGGCCTAATTACATGGTTAGTGCTTCTGTTCTATCTCCTAGTTCATTTCATAGTGGCTGAATTATAACACTGGTTTATTAACAGCCACTCGAGATGTAATGATTAGTCTTCTAGTCTTCTGGAGTAACAGAGGAAGGAGAATCAAGAATGGGGAGAGAAAATGGAATGAGTGGCTAATTGCCTCCATCAACAACTATCACTTTTACCATAAGACCAGACTATATGGTATACAGTTACTAAAAACAAACGTTCTGATAACAAAAAATTTCTATAGAACAATACTGACCCCAAAGGGGAAAATATAGAACTGAATTTCAAATTGTAATGGAATCCAGATTGTCTGGAGTCATAGAGGCTGGAAGAGCTCCTGAAACTATTATCCCAAGATAATCTTTAAATCTTAAACTAAAAATATTCTTGAACTCTTCTGAAAAGCAAATAGTGGTTTAGTTAGCTAGCAAAGAACACCTGCCAATCATTAGCGTTGTGCTCTTTTGAAGCCTATGTATATGAGATAAAATTGAGAACAGCAACCTGAAAGATTAGACAGAAACCTGAGGGATTTAAACCCTCAGAAAAGGAGGGAGATACAGTAATGGCAAGGCAGCCTAAAAATGTAATCCGTGTCACTGAATCATACATGTAGAAATTGTTGAAATGGTCTATGTTCTGCTGTGGGTAATCTCAACAACAACACCAACAATAAAATGTGTTATTAAACAAAAAGAAAGAAAAGTAGAAAGAGGTAACCAATCTTGCCAAATGCTAAGAAATGAAGACCTTAATCTAGAGGGGCATAAATTAGTAAAAGGAAGGAAGGAAGAGAAATCACCAAATTGTATTGAAAGGAAATAGTTTCTCTAATGCACTTCAGGAGCATTTTCTAGTCTATTTTTACCAAAGGACAGTGGAGGTTCTGTGGAGAACTCTAGCCTTCCACTAGGGAGTCCAGGTTTGATTCCTGGCCAATGCACCACAAGCACGGCCGTCACTCAGCTGTCAGTGGAGGTTTGCATGTTGCTATGATGGGGAACAGATTTCAGTGGCACTTCTGGACTGCCATGTACTAAGGAAAACAGTCTGTGATCTACTCTGAAAAAACAAGCCATTGAAAACTATAGATCATAAAGGTCAAGTCTTACTTTGCACAAGCCTCCCATGAGTTGGGTGCTGACGGGACAGCAGCTACAATTACAAGTTTTATAAAGTATTTATTGGGGGTACTGTCATCAAATAATTAAAATTAAAAGCCTTTGTTCAAAGCCTTGCAGAAATCCAAAGTTTCTGATAGTCCCCTAGAATGAGTGTCTACTTAGCACGTTAAAAACACGGCCATCGAGCAGATTCCAATTTAGTGACCATACCGGATGGAGTCGCACTGTGGGGTTCTGAGGTTGTACATGTTTATGGGAGCAGAAAGCCGCCTCCTTCTCTCTCCCGAGTGGCTGGCAGTTTCAAACTGCTGACTTTGCAGTTTATGAACCTAATGCATAAAGCCACTGCCCCATAATAGTTTCTCTAGGAGTCTTAATAGAAAAGAAAATCTGTCTGGCTTGGTAAAACTATTCTAGGTGAACCCACAATGTCTCTACAGATCCACAATTTACTTTTCGCAGCACTCACCAAGCCTTGGCTCCTTGCTGAATATGGGGTTTGGCCTGCGTTTAACAACGAAGCACATCAGTTGAGTGATTTGAAAATATTTGTTCTTGTGTAACATCAGAATTTCTTCTTGCTACCTTTTGTTACCTCTTCAATCCTCTGTGATTTTTAAAGTTCCCTGTACCAATCAGTAAAGTAATTTTGAAGTTTTTGAATACCTTGCCTTATAGTTTATTAACATGTATTTACCAAAGACAGTGCCAAATGAGCACTGAAGCTTTAATAGTGAGCGGTTGACAATGCTTGCTCAGACGTGACGTTCTTTAGGAGCTGTAAGTAATTACAAGAAAGTATGATATTACAACAAGGTAGCCTAGGGGGTTGTGGAAGCCCTGAGCAGTAGTCCTCTTAGAAACAGTGAGAGAGTTGTTGAGGTCAGACCTCATGGAGGGTAACTGCAAGGGCTTTTACAGCTTTCTCATCTAGGTTATATTTCAAAATCCTTATTGAGGTGCACCTTTTCTCTCTGAATATTATGCTTGGAAGATAGGAAGTAATCAGTGAGATGTTTATTTTTATCATCTTGAATTTGGTTTGAGTTCTATTGTCGGAAGTGGTAGCTGTTCAGTTTTTCCACTTTCAGTTATCTTGGCTGTTTGTTGTCTTGGGGGCACAGTGGTTACATGATGGGCTGCAAACCACAAGGTCAGCAGTTTGAAAGCACCAGCCGCTCCATGACATAATGTGTCATGGTTTGAAATGTATATATATTTATCAGTGCACACATATATATGAAATATATGTATATTTCCTCTGAGATTGGAAATATATATATATAATTTGGAAATATATCTCAAGTTTGGAAATTATTTTTCTAGAAAACTTTCTTGTAATTCAGAATCTACTCCACAGCATCGAATTTGAATTTCCCTTTTTATAGTAGCGTATCAATTTGAAAGCTTCCAATGGTTTATTGACATGGATTTGATAACTATCATAACTGCTGAGCTATAAAATATTAACTTAGCCAGCAATTTTAAGACTTTAAAAAAGTTCAAGTACGATGAAAAAAAACACTGATGCAAAGCTAATGTAGACGTCGACAACTAGCATTAAAATCTGGTTTGCCATTCATGCTAATTGAAAACACACAGTCAGTAGCTACAGCCAGTAAAAGGGACTTGTTTCTCAGATTCCGATAAAATAGCAAACAGATATTAATTAAGAGGAGGGAAACTAAATGCCCCAAAGGAATCAAACTCAAAATTACAAATTAGAAAAAAGAAACCCAGCGTGACTTGCCATTAGCTTTTGTTTTGTGTGTGTGTAGGCACGAGCATCTCTATTTTATGTAAGGTGTTTACATATAGCTTACTATCTAAGAGGTCACCTTTAGTTCTAAACTCAGCATTGCCATTTACTAAATATCCACTAGTCAAGATGCTTTACCTTTCTGAGTCGTAGCTCCTTCACTTAGTAAGTGGGGATACTAATAAAACTTGACTCCAAAGAGATTTGAGGATTATCAATTAGCTAATTCCCATGAATTGCCCAGCATTATCAAAAATGTTCAATAAAAATTACTCACTGCCATTGAGTTGATTCTGACCCATAGCAATCCGCGCAGGTCCACTAGAACTGCTCCTTAGATTTTCAGAGGCTGTAATTTAACTAGACCAACAAGCTCCATCTTTCTCCAGTGAATCAGCTGGTGGGGTCAAGCAACTGACTGCCGTTTATTGATTTTGCAATTTGTACTGGTGGAGGTGAGTTTCCTCCTCTGCAGCATTTATTTCTTCTTGTGTGGGTGTGTGAGTGTGTGTTACACATACATGGATGGGCCTATCCCTGACCAACAATGGGATATTACTCTTGGTCATAAGAAACAATGGGAGGAAATGTAACAATTGATTGGAAAGGTAACAATTTCTTACTAAAATAACACAGAAAGACAAATATTTTAAATATAAAATATTTAGTTAGCAAAGTTTGTGTGGAAGGTGACAGTTGAACACTCATGGTCATGGCAAATATTTTGAGGTCAAGGATCCTTATTTTGAGGCTCAGTAACTTTTTCATGCAACATTTCCCACTTGCTTAGCTCCAGTGAGCTTTTCTCTTTAGCGAACTTCGGTAAGATATGGATGTTCTTGGTCATGGGTTCACTGAAGAAAGTTAGAGAATGTTAGACAAATAGCTTAGCAGATAACGTTTCTTAGATGGTTGTTTTATCCTAAATTTTTTTAAAAAGAGCAAAAATTTAAAACTAGATTTGTTTGCTCGCTCATTTTTAATGTGTTGTGTGTGAAAAGTTCTCTCCAAAATTTTCCTCCTTCCTCTGTCTTCCCTCAGCACATAAAATCGTTTTATTAGGGGCTCATACAACTCTTATCACAATCCATACATACATCGATTGTGTAAAGCGCATTTTTACATTCAGTACCCTCATCATTCTCAAAACATTTGCTCTCCACTTAAGCCCCTGGCATCAGCTCCTCATTCCGCCCCCCCTCCTCCACTCCCCACTCCCTCATGAGCCCTTGATAATTTATAAATTATTATTTTGTCATATCTTGCCCTGTCCGACATCTCCCTTCACCCACTTTTCTGTTGTCCATCCCCCA
>NW_022103968.1:37662146-37675554 GCF_000313985.2 Echinops telfairi
CAAGGGTTCATGAGGGAGGGGGTAGCAGGGAGGGAGGGGAAAAAATGAGGAGCTGATGCCAGGGGCTTAAGTGGAGAGCAAGTGATGAGGGCAATGAATGTACAAATGTGTTTTACACAATCGATGTATGTATGTATGGATTGTGATAAGAGTTGTATGAGCCCCTAATAAAACAATTAATAAAAAAAGTAATTTAATCCAAAAAAAAGATGGATTAAAAAAACAAACAAACAAACAAAAATGGACTGAAATGTGGACTCGGGACTGCAATTAAAGAATCGCTTTTAAATTCTAGCAGTCCGGTTATAACCGAATGAAGACTCTCCTAAATTATCAAGAAAAAAAATCTGTTGAAAACGAAGTCTATCAATTCCAAATTAGAAGAGCTTCAACTTCAGATAATAATATTTGTTTTTACGTCTGAACGTTAACGTGGAGCACAGCCCTACCAGTCCGTGTCTTTTCTTCATCTCCCCAGCAGAAACTACACAACATATATTACTTTTTCTTTGTCTCCTTTGGGAAACTGGTTTCCTTAAAAGAGATGGCTCTGAACTCAGGCCATCTGGTTCAAAATCAGACTTACCATTTAGTAGGCATGAACTTTGTGACAAGTCAATTCTCTGTGCTTCAGTTTTCTCATCTGTAAAATAAAGTTCTGTGTAGGAATAATCATAAGTGCTATTGTGAGGAATGTTAAGAAAGTGCCTGGAACAATGCTAGGTAAACGTTAGCTGTTAGTGTTGTTTCTCTCTTCCTTTAACACAACACACACACACACACACACACACACACACACACACACTGTGTAATCTTGACTCTACATGAAGTCCATATTATGTCCAACCGGGCCTACAGGGTTACCACCACATTTAACCACATACCCATTAAATACAATCACATGAGAGATACAGGCTCTCTCTCTCTTCATAATAGGGTTTAAAATACTTAATTATCTAATGAGATTCTTAAAGTCAAAGAGTTTAGTAAAGAGAAACCTATGAGAGAGAGGACTTGCTGGGATTACTAGGATTTTCTGGGTATTAGAAGTTGTCTGTCTTTGCCAGGGTGCACTTTTACTATTTTGCTCTCCTTACTATCTGAGTTTTCCTTCTCTGACTGGATTCAGCCTTACAAAAATTCTACCTTTTACAGGTTTTATTTTATAATATTCAATCAGTGTTTGTACCTTTTATCTCATTCATCTCTGGAAAGATGTTTCTAATGGAGGCTGAGCATGATAGTGGGACAAGAAGAAAGTAAAAGGAAGTAGAGAAAAGAACTAGGAGGCATAGGGCATTTATAGAGGTCTAAATACAGGCATGTACATATGTAAATATATTTATATATGAGGATGGGGAAATAGAGCTATGTGCATAGATTTATAGGTTTAGTATTAAGGTAGCAGATGGACATTGGTCCTCCACTCAAGTACTCCCTCAATGCAAGAACACTTTGTTCTATTAAACTGACATTCCATGATGTTCACCTTCCTGACATGATTGCTGAAGACAAAGCAGGCACATAAGCAAATGTGGTGAAGAAAGCTGATGTTGCCAGCTATCAAAAGATAGAGCTTCTGGGGTCCTAAAGGCTTGAAGATAAACAAGTGACCATCTAGCTCAGAGGCAACAAAGCCCACATGTAAGAAGAACAGCAGCCTGTGTGATCATGAGGTGTTGATGGGATCAGGTATCAGGCATCAAAGACCCAGAATAAAACCATACCCAAGGTGAATGGGCGGCGGCAGGAATGGGGCGACATGGAGTGGAGACACAATGCCCATCTATAGACAGTTGGACATCCCCTTACAAAGGGGTCACAGGAAGAGATGAGCCAGTCAGGGTGGAATATAGCACCGATGAAACACACAACTTTCCTCTAGCTCTTTGGTGCCTCCTTCCGCCCACTATAATGATCTCAATTCTACCTTACAAATCAGATGAGACCAGAGCATGCACACTGCTACAGGTAAGAGCCCGCAACACAGGGAATCCAGGATAGATAAATCCCTCAGGGCCAACAAGGAAAGTTGAGATACCAGGAAGATTAGGGAAGGGTGGAGGGAGAAAGGGGGAATTGATCACAAGGATCAACGTGGAATCCCCTTTCAGGGGGACAAATAATTGAAAAGTGGGTGAGGGGCGACAGGATGATATAAAATATGAACAAAATAATCTATAACTTATCAAGGATTCGTGAGGGAGGGTGGGCAGGGGAGGAGGAAGAAATGGGGAGCTGATATCAGGAGCTCGAGTGATGTGGTAGTCACCTAATCTGGTGTCAATTTTAGGATTAAGAATGTAGGAGTGGAGTCTAGCCTGTCAATCTGGAGATAGGCAATGAGACTTCTGCGTGGGCATTGCCTTCTCCTGAGAATTCTGGGAAATCTGGTACTTCCTCCTTGGAGGTGGAAGACACTTCTCTCTCTCTCTCTCACTCTCTCTCTCTCTGCCACTCCCTGGGAGACATTGCAGAAGACATGCCACATGGATGCAACCAGACCTCGGAAGCCGGAAAAGCAACAAGGAGACCCCTGCCAGTGCTAAGATGCTTACAATGCCACCGGACCCAAAGACTTTTTACCCACTGGCTTGTGATTGTCCTGCATTTGGCTTCATTGCATGTGTTTCGTAAGTCTGAAGAGGACTTTATAGATTGGTATGGGACATATGGGCTAATATCAGACTTATGGCCTTGGACAGGACTGGGTGGGGCTGTTTGCTCAATGTTCAATTGCTCTTGTACATAAAACTCTTTCTTATACACCTAAGTGTGTCTATGGATTTGTTTCTCTAATCTACCCAGACTAACACAAGTGGGAAGAGAAAATATGATGGCGGCATATGTGCAAACATGCTTGACACACTGGAGGAATGTATGGATTGTGATAAGAGATGTAAGAGCCCCCAATAAAAGTATTTTTTTAAAATTAAAAGAAAAATAATTGACTAAAATGGCAGTGGGTTTAGTGTTTTGGGTTCTAGTTGGTTGGTTAGGTAGCTGTCTTCAAATTTTCTCAACATAGATTAGTGGATACAATCAGTGCTGCATCAGATTTTGAAAATCTTTCAACTGGTATTCCATAAATTCCTGAAGTTTTGTTTTTCACTACTGCCTTTAATGAAGCTTATATTTCATCCTTCAATACCATCGATTCTTGATCACATCCTTCTTCTTGAAAGGGTTGAACCTCAACCAATTTCTTTTTAGGACAGTGACTGCGGACTCCTTCCACTGTCTTGTCATTCTTCCTACACTATCCAACATTCTGCCTATAGAATATTTCAATATCATAACGCACGGCTTGAAATTTTTATTACATTCTTTCAGCTTGAGAAGTGCTGCACTTGTTCATCCTATCTGACTGTCTACCTCCAGGTCTTTGCTCATTTCAGTATAACACTAAGTCTTCTTGAGCTGCCGCTGAAGTTTCCTGTTGAGGTCTTTACTTCATTTCTCATATTCACTGTAGCTACTCTGTTCAAAGCAAGTTGCATAATCCCTCCTGACATTCATTTTTGTTTGTTTGTTTCTTTCTTTCTTTGCAGCCTTTAAATGACCCTTAGCTTTTTTCATGCATGATGTTCTTGCTGCCATTCTGCAATTGGTCATTCATATTCAACGATAAAAATCTATTCTTGCGATGGTCTCTAAATTCAGATGAGATATACTCCAGGTTGTATTTTGCTTCTCGTGAACTGATTGGAACTTTCTTCAGCTTCGACGTGAACTTACGTAGCAGCAATTGATAATCGATTGCACAGCTGGGCTTGGCGTTGTTTTGGTTGATATTGCAGGTCTCCCTCGTCTCTTCCCAAAGTTCTAGCCACTTTTATTCCTTGGTATGCCTCTTTTTTCTCTGTCCCCTACCAAGCACGTTGTCCTTTCAGGAATCGGTGTCTCCTGATAACATGTCCAAAGTACATGAGAAATATTCCCAGCATCCTAGAAGCTAAGGAAAATTTTGACTGTTCTTCCCCCAAAGCAGATTTGTTTGTTCTCTGGAAGACCACATTTCCAGTATTCTCTGGAAACACTCATTCAAATATCTCAATTCTTCTCTGATTTCCCTTAGCTATTTTCCAGCTTTCTCACGTCCATGAGGCGGTTCAAAGTATCATGAATGGCTTGGCTCTGGTGCACATTTGTCCTCAAGAGGATCGCTTTGTTCTTGAGGACTTTAAACAGCTCTTGTCCATAAGTATTTATGTTATTGCATAAAATATCTGCAAAGAAGACATTGTTGGTCTCACACGATTCCGTCATGGGATCTTCAGCTTTGCTTCTTTCACCAAGGCCATATTTTCCAACTACTGATCCTTTTTCTTTGTTTCCAACTTTTACATTCCAATCGGTAGTAACTATCAATGCATGTTTGATCAATTTCAGACTGAAGAAGTTAGTAGAATTTATCACTTTCTTCATCAGTCGCTTTAGTAGTTGGTTTGTAAGTTGAATAGAAGATGCTGCTCTTCCTTGTGATTGAATAGATATTATCCTGTCACAAACAGTATTGTACTTCATGAAAGAGCTTGAAATACTCTTTTGAAGATACAGATATCACCATTCTCTTGAATTTTTCATTCCTGGCAAAGCCAACTATATGATTGTCCAACTCAAAATGACCAATACCATTCTATTTCAGCTCACAAACACCTAGGCTATCTATCTTGTTATGTTGTATTTCATTTTTGATACATTCTAATTTTCCTACATTCACATTTCATTTTCCAATTACGAACAATGTTTGTAGCTGTTTCTTCTCTTTTTATGTTGTGCCACATCAGCAAATGAAGGTCCCAAAGCTTTCCTCCAGCCGGTCCTTAAAGTTATCTCTACTTTGGGGGGCAATTCTTTCCCAGTTTTATTTTGAGTGTCTCTACTCTCAGGTGGTTACCTGCTGGCACTGTATCAGATAATGCCCTGCTTCTATGCATAAGATTTTCAGTGATTAATCAGAAGGTCTAGTTCTTCTCCCTAGTCTGTTTTAGTCTGGAAGCTCTGCTGAAACTTGTCTATCATCCATCTGTGCTGCCGACATCACAGCCACACAACTCATCAGCATATGACAAACTGGCACGTGAGTGATGGGCAACAACCTGGAAAGCTCCTTCCATGTGTTTTGTTTATTCTCATTACTTTCTTTGCTATTATGGCTGTAGTCAATGACACCAATGAACATGTTCGGTAGACAGAATAATGGCTCTCTAAAGATGTCCATGTTGCAATCCTTGGAACATGTTACATTACTGTCAAAAGGGCCTTTACAAATGGAGTAAATTAAGAATCTTGAGATAGGGGGAATATACTTAATAATCTGGGTGGATTAAATGTAACAACCAGAGTCTTTTTAAGATGGAGGCAGTAGAGGCAGTGTCAGAGATTTGGAGATGCTACACTACTAGCTTTGATGATGGAGGAAGTTTCTTCACGAACCAAAGTGTGGAGCTGACCTATAGTGGTTGGAAAAGGGAAGGGAATGGTTTTTCCCTTAGAGCAGTGGTTCTCAACCTTCCTAATGCTGAGACCCTTTAATACAGTTTCTCATGCTGTGGTGGCCCCCCAACCATAAAATTATTTTCGTTGCTACTTCATAACTGTATTTGCTATTAAATATCTGATATGCAGGATGTAGTTTCATTGCTACAAATTGAACATAATTAAATCCTAGTGATTAATCACAAAAACAATATGTAATTATACATTCTGAAATATTTATTTTTAGTTACAAATAAATGAAATTTTGTCTTGAAGCATGGTGTAGCATGGCTAACAGTCTTCACTCCAGGTACTCATATATGGGCGTGTCTGCATGTGGGTGGACCCACCTGGAGATGGATAGAGGAGCGGTGTCTCGGATCCTAAGACCACTGGAAATAATGTGTTTTCTGATGGTCTTAGGCAACCCCTGTGAATGGGTTGTTTTACCCCAAAAAGGGTTGCGACCCATACGTTGAGAACCACTGCCTTAGAGGTTCTAGAGAAAACAACCAACATCTTGATTTCAGGGCTTTTGACTTTCAGGGATATAATACTTGCCTGTTGTTTTAACCTACTAAGTAAGTGGCAATTTGTTACAGTAGCAATAGGAAATTAATATTACTACAAAGCATTTTAGTCCCCTGTATTTTAGTTCAACAATATATTAGAGGACCTTTAAGTATCATAAAGAGCAAAATATCATGGTCAGTAATTGCATTTCCTGGGCCTCTAAGTATCTTAGAAGACTTTGTTCTTATAATAACAACCTTTGCATCTTCTCTAGGGCAGTCTTATGAGGCTATTTACTTTTTTGGATGGCAGGACATGTTTAAAAATCCTTTTTCCCAAAGCATAAACGAACACACTGTATGATCTAAAATGTCCCCATTTCCTCATAAAACTAAAGTAAAAATTTGCATCGCCTAGAAATAATGTATTTTCATTAGCCTCCAGAGATGAGATTATAAAGAATACCCAGCTTTCTAAAAAAACACCAGTCTATGATAAGGGAAGTATAGAAATTGCTTTCTGTGGACCAGCCCCTTAGGGTGTCCTCACAGGGCGTAGGCCTTACTCTCTGTATGACAGAGGAGATTAGCATAAATTAGGGTACTGTAGAGCATCAAACTGTAGCATTTGAAGCACCATCCTTGAATGATGGCCATTGTATTTGAAGTTTAACTCCAGGACACTAATTTCCAGTTCTAACTTTGCTTGTGTAGAGAAAATGGATTTAATGCATGCTATTTATCATTGTGAATTAGTCTCTGGACCGGTGGTGACCAGACTATCTCAAAGCTAGCTAGAAACGAATCTGCTAAGGTAGAGAACTTCCTCTTCACATCGTTCCTCATTCTCTTCTTATTTCACATATCCTAGCACATGTTCCTTTTCTTTTTGTCTTTGATGTACGGGGTGGCTCAAAGAAAAGAGCCACAAATATGTTAATGGTAATATTAAAGGAATTCTGGTACATTGAAACATTTCTGATCTATTTCTCTCTTTTTAAATCATTTTATTGGGGGCTCATACAACTCTTATCGCAATCCATACATACAATTGTGTAAAGTACATGTGTATATTCATTGCCCTCACCATTCTCAAAATATTTGCTCTCCACTTAAGCCCCTGGCATCAGCTCCTCATTTCTTAAGGCAAAAGATAAGGTCTTCAAGCTTTTATAACTTCTGGGGTGGGGGTGAGGAGAAATGAAGGAAATATCAGAAATATGCAAACGCAGGTGTGATATATGTCAACCTAGGTTCATCTGATATATGATATATATCTGTATATGTATGTGTGTATATATATTTATTTATTTATTTATTTATAAACCCAGGTTACGCAGCAATTTGATAATGTATAAGTAAGTCATCCTATTGACAAAATAGATACTTTTATGTAATTTTATGATATCAAGAAGCTTTATTTAAACAACATCCTAATGGCTATCTTTCGTACACTGAAATTATTACGCAAACGAGGAGACCAAGTGAGGTAGGTGTTGTATGTGCCATTGAACAAACCTGGTAGGTGCTCTTTTTTCATAAGAGACATCGGATGTCCATTTATTTGAAATCAGCATCATTTGCTGCATTTACTTTCAGTGTGCAGGAAATACTATAGCAGGCTCCGTTATGAGTTACAAGACAATTTCAGGAACATAATTAAAGCAGATGCCATTTCTTGAGCTGACAGGTAAATGTGTGAAAAGGCATCAGGCTAGTGTGACTGGATTTTTCTCCTTGTGCTGCTGTGTTTGCAATCAAACACTTCAACGACGACGTCCGGGAGGATAAGCCAAGGGAATGATAAAGCAGATACGAGAAAACCGCTGCTAGCCTCGCTCTCCCATGGGAAGCACCAGGTTGGAAAATGAGTAATTTTTCTAGCAAATTAGCAAGATATAATTGGATAAAACTCTTTCATTGATTTTTTAGCATTTTGAGTCCACATACGTGAATGTCTAGGGTTTATTCCAATACCATGGACTGTGAAAAAGCACATATTTGTTCAATTAAAGTGTTATGATATCCTTTGCCATAAATGATATTCAAGTTTATTTGGGGGGATTTATATGTAAAAGTCTGATTTCTCTCTCTTTCCGTGCCTATTATAATTTACTCCTTTCATCATATATAAATATGAGCAAAATAAATTACTTCTATTACATGTAAATGACCAAACCGTATTATCAACCATTCATTTTCAGGAAGGAAAAAAAAATCTGTGAAAGAATATTGGTCACCTCAAAGAATCCCTCAATGCTTTGTTCATTTATAATATCTTTAGCTTGGCTCACAGTTCTAACAATAACTATAAAAATAACTACTAATTTTTGTCCTCTTTTTGCTAAGCATTATACAAATATGATTTCATCTCAGCAATCCTGAACATAGGTATTATTTTCCATTTCAAAGGCAGAGAAAATGAACATTAAATAACTTTTTAAAAAGCATGCTCAAGTTCACGTAGCTTCTAAGTACCTGTCAATGCCAGAATTTGATCTTACATCACAGCATTGCACACCATCTGGGTTCCTAACCTTAGTACTACTGTCGTAGCTGGAATTCCCTACCATTTCTCCAACTACTGAAATCCCACTTTGAAAACTCAATCAAAGCCATATTCTTCAAGATGCTTTTCTTTACCACATCTCTGCCAATAAATAGTTTTCACCTTTCCGAGGGCCATGGCCGTCGGTCTCACATTGGTCCTGATGGTTCAATACTGTGGAGATTCAGATGCTTTTACTGAGCACTTTGGGTCGAAATAAATAAATAACCAAACTCACTGCCACTGAGTCAATGCTGAGTCACGGCGACCCTGTAGGACACAGTAGAACTGCCCCTGTGAGTTTCCAAGACTATGTAACTCTTGTGGGAGTAGAAAGCCTGTCTTCCTCCTGCGGAGCAGCTGAAGGCTTGGAATTTAGGACCTTGCAGTTAGCAGCCCAATGCATGACCATTCTGCCACCGGGCTCCCTGCAACACCCTGGTTATTAAACCCAAAAGTAACCACTACCATTGAGTTAATTCCAACTCACAGTGACCTTCTATAGAGTACCCAAGACTAAGATCCTTCTGAGGACAGCCTGGTTTCCATTTTGACTGTAGCGTGGCTGGCCCAGACAATGCCCCAGACATCCTTTCCAGCACCTTTGTAAGCATGAAAGAGGACTATTAACTGAAAAATAATCTTAGCCCCTTTATTTCACATATATCACCACCCAATTAAGGAATGCAGTATTACTATTAATACTTTTTTATACTTGTTTACTTGACATGTGCTAGTACTTTTAACAAGCTGTTAAGAGCAAGTCCCTACAGTTTAGAATATATGAGCAGTTGAGGGGGAAATAAATATAAGAACATTCTGTCAACTCAGTTTCATTCTTTTCCATCGGAACAAGGTTGCCATATTGTATTTTCTGGACACACTACTTCGTGCTGCTCAGAGTACCCCGTGTCCCAGGAGAACAGCGTCAGGGACCCATTAGAACAGTGTGCAAGTTATCTGAGACAATTGTATGAAGAATTTTTTTAATTCTTGTAATGATTTTTTCTGTTCATTGGTGTCACATGCATAACTCATTTTCCCCTATAAAACGGTCTTTTATTTTGAGTTTTTGTTTTCAGTTTCTTTGAGTTCAAATTCACATTCAGTGAAATACGCAAATCTTAAACATACATCAAGGAGTTTTGCTAATTAATTATTTCCCACACTTTATTATCTTGAAAGTGCCCATAGATTAAAAAGTCATATAACCACAAATCTCAACAAGTGCTAGTTTATTATTTGTAAATTTAGTTCATTATAAGCTACTCCACCATGACAAGAACCAGGATTTTCCACATTTTAATATGATTAAAATGAAATCTTTTGTAGTTCTAAAGATTTCACTTCCTACCATGTGTACAATAGAATATCAGTAAATCCCAGTTGAAGTAAATGGAACTGAATTTGAATATCTACATAATAATTTGATTATGTTACTAATTTACCCTGTGATGGTATGTGTGAGGAGTTTCTTGAAACTGAATTTTAGTATAAATCAAAATTTTTTGTGTAATACCTTGGATAACATTTGTTACCATTTGTACAAATGACTTTACTGGGTGAGGATATTCACGTCGTCTTTCCTCTGGGATTATGTGGTCCTACCAGGGAAAAGTGGATTCCTTGGTGGCAGTCACATAAGTCAACCACCCTAAGTCTGAAGTGTTAGGACTAGGACTAAAATAGATTTCATTTTAGTAACAATTCCAAATTAATACTGAGGAGCACTTGTAGCTCAATATTTGGGAAAGTTTTATTGCTGAATCTAGTAGTACTGGTGGCACAGTGGTTAAATTCTTGGTTGCTAATTTGAATTCATCCAGTGGGTCCCTGAGAAAAAGATGCCAATCTACTTCCGTAATGATCCACAATCAAGAAATACATATAGGACAGTCTGCTACGTCACATGACGTTTACATGAGTCGGAATGAACCTAACCTCAGTATCTCAGACAAAAACAATGACTGAATCTAAACTAAGCAAGAAATGATCAGATGGCAAGATAGTCCAATCCATCTGATGCATAGAGAGTCTAGAGTAGACAGTTATCATATGGGCTATGAGTTTCTAGTCTCTGTTCCAGATTACTTACTGAGAGATTTCATTTGCACTACACAGTCTGGCTGTTATATTTTTCTGTTGACTCCAGAATAACAGTCAATATTTCACTTAAGTAGTATATCAATAGGATTTATTTATGGGAATGGATAGCTACAGTTTTAAACTGAAAATTGTAGGAAAGCAAAAACAAAGACTCATTTTTAATCTTTTTTACTTTCCAACATGGTTTCTGGGAACACGACATGGCAAAAATAACAACTCACTGGTTATGGTGTTAAGGGAGTTCTTTAAGAAGGGAATATTATATATATATATATTACATATGTATATTTTTTTACTACAGATAAAATAAATTAAAAATCTCTAATAGCACACAGAGTCAATGCTAGGACCCTGTCAACATGTTTGCAATATAATGCTGCATTTAAATATGCTTCCTAACTTTCACTTATGTATACCCATAGGGCACGCTCACAGACGATATTGCCTCTAGAGGCAAGGTGACCAAATCTCCTTACTCTAAGGTATATTAATATATCTAGAGAAATCTGCAGTAATTTTCTAGGTTTAAGGAACTTTAGTCTATATGTTCACTTCTCTTTATTTCTGGGAATAAGCCAATGCGTAAGTCAGTATGTATCACTCTCCATTAGTTTATATCCTAACTACAGTTGCTTGAAAAATACTCTCACAAATTTAAAGTAAAAATGTTGGCATTTATTTGATTTTCAAAGAACTGGACAAGCATCATTACTTATATTCACCTGGAATATAACTCACCGAGGAGACTTGGTGCAGTGGTTACACAGTGGGCTTGAACCTCGTGGTCAGCAACTGGAAACCACCAGCCATGGCAAGAAAACAACTGGGCTGTCTACTCCCGTGAACAGTCTTCGAAACCCACGGGGCATCACTGTGAGTCAGCATCGACTTATTGCCAGTGGGTGGATTAGACTTGACTGCAACTCTTACTCATTCATTTGTGAATTATTGAATACAAGGATTTACTGACTACTATTGGCACCTAAGTAGTATATGGCCACCTCGGTGGCAAAACAATATGCGACATGACTGATGCCTGGTGTGCTTATGGTTATAGAAAAGTGCACATATAAGCAAAGTACTATATATAGTATGTTGTCTAGAATACTCAACAATTTTTCAGGGTATTGTGGGAGTACTCTTGAGTGGTACCCCAGGTAATTTTCTGTGTCAGCAATTCTTACACAAACATGCAGGTGTAGATTCTTGCTTCAGTTGTAAAGATTCAAACAATATCACTACAAAACTTGTTCCTCCCTAATTGTGACTCACTTTCCTTGTTTTTGATTCCATTCTAAGGCAAACGCTTTAAACCCAGTGTGGGTCCAGGGGCTGCATATTCCCTCGTTCGTATCTGATAGAACGTGTATACGAGCAGTTCCTAGGTTATGAGAATCTGGCTTACAAACAGCTTGCACTTGCCCTCTATGTCACATAAATTTGTCCTCACCTCACATCCTTCATCACAATGACCTCCATTTGCTATATGTGTAGCTTTTAAATAGTGGGAGAGGCATCAAGCCTTTTTTTTTTGCATTAAAATAAGGCTAAATGAGAAGTATATATTTATTAAAAAGAAAGAAATCTATGTGGGCACACTGTGCTACAGGGTTGACATAAAGTCCATGGCAGTGAATAAAAAATGTCGAGGCACTGAGTCCACAGGGGCATTGCTAATTACTTGGTTTGGGGCCATTTCTGAACCAGTCACCAGGGCCTGTGGGGGATGGTGGTAGGAGGGGGGTAGATGGAATTGGAGTAGTGTATAGAAACATATTCACTTAAACTGACTGGCCTGGCAATTTGGACACTTTGGGAAAAGGGGAAGGGGTCAGCCAACTAATGAATGTCTACATACTGAGGACGCAACCAATGAATGTTACTAAAATGTATCCTTTAAAGTGAAATTTGCCTGCTTTTCACATCCAGCACTAACTCGTGAGATGAAGTCCAGATTCCATGGGGTAAATATGTGACCATCACAAAACTGATCGCTATATTATTAGCCAGCAACATATCTATCTACACACACACACACACACACGCGCGCGCGCGCATGTCTTACACCAGAAGCCTAGACAACCAGAGTGACCAAATATTTAACTCTGGTGTCATCCACTCATGAACATTTTTTAATAGCTTTACTTTGCCTACTTAAAGAAGAAAGGGCTAGTGATCTACTTCAGTTACATTTAAAACCAAGGAAACCCAATGAAGCAGTCCTGCTCCTATAACATATGAGGTCTCCATGAGTCAGATAGGATGATCTTCCTTTTTTTTTGAATCAAGACAACATACTAGAAGTGCCAGATAAATGCAAAAGAAAATTAAAGGTGAGGGCAAAACTAAGAAGTTCTATCAAGGGTAACGCAACAAAGAGGAATTGCTAAAACCCTGATAGGGACTGAGCATGTTAGTGGGACAGGAGGAAAGTCAAGGGAAAGAGAGGAAAGTGCTGGGAGGCAAAGGGCATTTATAGAGGTCTAGATAAAGTCATGTACATACGCAAATATATTTATATATAAGGATGGGGAAATAGATCTATGTGCATATATTTGTAGGTTTAGTATTAAGGTAGCCACCACTCAAGCAATGCAAGAATACTTTCTTCTATTAAATTGGCATTCTATGATGCTTACCTTCCTGACACAACCACTGAAGACAAAGCGGGTGAATAAGGATACGTGGTGAACAAAGCTGATGGTGCCCGGCTATCAAATGATATAGCGTCTGGGGTCTTAAAAGCTTGAAGGTAAACAAG
>NW_022103968.1:37676454-37682073 GCF_000313985.2 Echinops telfairi
GGCAATGAATGTACAAATGTGCTTTACACAATTGATGTGTGTATGGATTGTGATAAGAGTTGTATGAGCCCCTAATAAAATGATTTAAAAAAAAAGTAAGAAGTGCCGAGGTGGACCATTTGACCGTGTCCTTAGGCATCCAGGAGAATCTCAGTGGAATTGAGACCTGGATGATAAATGATCAATAGGGATAGGCTAGGCAAAGAGGTGGGAGAACAGCATTTCCATCAGAAGGAACATAGGAGTTTTCACATGGCGAAGCTTGAATGCTAACACTACTAATTAACTAACCAATACCCATGCTCTCATTTAACCAAATTAAATTCAGTCACTCCATGCTGAAAGGTGCACACTTTAAGATAATTATTATCCAAGATTCTCTTGCAGCTATATCTGGTCCTTCTTAAACAACTATAACAACAAAACGATATGACAAAATAAATAAATAAATAAATGACCAAAAGACAGTGTTTCTAATATCAAGAGAAATACTTGTAGTTTCAGGAAATAACTTCCCTGGGTAGGAGAGAGTTTTTCACAGTAGGTTTTAAAGTTAACTAAACAAAAATTTTAAAAACAAGTTATAGAACTAACTTGGCTTAAACCAAAATGCATGCCACTTTTTTACTTCATTGACATTAATATTTGTTAAAATTCAAATTTATCTGAAAAACTTTATTTTATCCTGACAATTGAAAAGCATTAAAAATGCTCAAAGCTCTCAAATATTTGAATAAAACCATTTGTATTTCACTGCTTTGAATCACAGATGTAAATGATCTCTAAGGTCCCATTAAATCCTTACCATTATGCTTAATAGGCTAGTTTCCTCTTTACTAATGAGGTTTTAGCAAAGGCATAAAAGGTCAGGTGATTAATGAGGGAGAAGCTGGGAAGGAAGGTGGGGATTGTTGCTGTTCTTATTGTACTCCGGTATTTGCCTTAAGTCGGTATTTCCATGCATAGCAAATAGTACCCTTCAGAGTTTATTAAAAGGTTTCCGTTGAGTTCACTGAGTCAGAGGTCTTTGCTTCTCATACTTATTATAAACAAACTAGTCTCCACTTACTTTTCTTAAGCTTATGTGTGTATTTACAATGCTACTTTATTACAGGAAAGAAAATGTCATTTCTGGCCCCAACTGTGTTCAAAGGTTTGTGACTTCAGGGATATGGAAGGCCCTTCATTTTTCTGGGAAACTTTATTCATTTGGGTGTCAAGTGTTGTAACTGTGGTAGTTATATCATTTCATAACAACTTGAAAACATATAAAAATGTTGGGGTGGTATTCAACCTGTCAGTCAGCTCATAGCCTGATGGTGCCTTCTTGTGGGTGTGGCCTTCACATAAGGAGGGTCCTGGGAACCTCCCCTTCTTCCTCTGCCTTCACCTTCTGGCTGGCTGATCCTCAATGCTGCCAGCACGTGTCATGCTTCCACTCTCGTTGGAGCCACAGGACTTAGAACCCATCTGCCTGTGATATGCAGCATTCTGCATTATTCAATGTGGCTACATGGGCTGGAGTTGGACCAGGCTGGGATGTTTTCTCAATATACAATTACTTCTTGATATAAAACACTTTCTTATACACAAATGAGTGTCTCTGGCTTTGTTTTTCTAGTCAACCCAGCCTAACACAATAACCATTCTGCATAATGCTGGGGAAAGAATTTGGAAGTCTTTCCCACCATCATCTTGGAGATGACAGAAGAGAGGAGAGAAGGAAAGGGGAAAGGGACTCTTCAATAGGTGGCAGATCAAACATTATGCCATATGAGAAAATCCAATGATTATCCAAAACATTTATTCTATTAAGCATTTGTCTTTAAGTATCTCATAAGTAGTAGACCAACATGTTGCACATAACCCTAGAATATACTGCTATATTCAAAGAGCATAGGAGGGGAATAATTTGCAGAAACTTTTAAAAGAAAAAATGTATCGGAGTTCTATAGGATTCATTGAATTTCATGAGACAAAAACAATGACAAGAAGCATTCGAGGCAGAGGAAACAGAGCATGGGTGTATTTGTTGTGTGTAGTAAATGGCAAAATACTGTGATGGGTACACTTGTAGGCAATATCAGTAAAGCTGACATGGGAAAGATGACTTCTTAAGATAGCTGTGTTAGTCCAGGTTGACAAGAGAAACAAATTCATAGAGACACTCTTATGTGTATAAGAAAGAGCTTTATATTCAAGAACAGTTGAATACCGAGAAAACATCCCAGCCAAGTCCAGATCAAGTCCTTAAGTCTGATACTTGCCCATATGTCCACTACCAATCGATAAAGTCCTCTTCAGACTCACGAAACACATGCAATGATGCCAACTGCAGGAAGATCACAGGCCAATGGGTGGGAAGTCTTGAGGATCCAGTGGCATTATAAGCAACTCAGCGCTAGCAGAGGTCTCCATGTGGCTTCTCCAGCTGTGAGGCTCTAGCATAGTTCCATGTGTCTTGTCACTAGAGCATCCTCAGGAAGTGAGTCAAGAGAGTCTCCTGCCTCCAAGGAGGAAAAACAGGAGTTCCTCGAATCCTCAGGAGAAGGCCATGCCCACACAAAGGCCTCATTGGCTCTATCTTGATTGACAGGCTAGACTCCACCCCTACACTCTTAATCCTTAAACTGACACCAGATTATGTATACCACAACAGCCAATTCCCATCTGCTAGGAAAATGTGTCAGAGAATTGAAAAGGAAGACCTTCAATGAGATGGATTGACACAGTGGCTGCAACAAGGAGTTCAAACATAGCAATGATTGTGAGGATGGAACAATGACAGGAAGAGCTTCATTCGGTTGTACATAGGGCCACTGTGAGTTGGGGACAAATTGACAGTCCCTAACAACAGCAGCAGTGGGAGGAAAATGATAGGCCTAACATCAGAATGGAGTTATTAGCAATTCTCTGGCCTGGAAAGGTTAAAGATCTATGAAGGGGCTTAAAAAAGATTGTGGAAAACGGAATTAAAAGATAATGGATTTTTTCCCCCCCGTGAACTTTTGAAGCCTCTTGGTATTAAAAAAAAGGGTCATCTTTTCTTAAAATATACGCTAAAGAGATAAGGAAGTGCATCCAGTAATTAAAGATAATTTTTTTCAAGTAGGAATGTTAGAAAAAGAAGAAACATTTGATGTGGTTTATGTTACTAATTGTGGTCTTATGCTAGCAAACGTGGGGCATTTGGAGTAGGCTTTCAATAAAGGATTAACAAGGATATCTCTTGGACAAATAAAGAATGAAGAAGTGAATATTCTGAGAAAATATGAACAAAGAATGTTCCAGGAGCATGTAATACAAACTTTCTTGATGTGACTTTTTCTCTATAGCTACAAGCACAGGAACAATTGGGAAGATGGCGCAGGAGCGGACAGTGAATCATTCTGTTGTGCATAGTGTCACTCTGGGATGGAACCAACTAGATGGTACCTAACGATGGCACACATATAAATAAATTAATAATTAATGAATATATTAGTTAGTCAATATATCTTAAGCATTACTAGTTTTGCTGCTTTATAGAATACAGGAGGCTAGAAATTTGAATTCAAGTGCCACTAAGTGGGGGAATTTTGTCTTCTGTGTCATTACTAGGGGAAATTCCTTATCCTCAATTGTTCCTTGAGGCTAGGAGTTTAGTAGGATGCTTCGTTTCCAGCTCCTCTTTCTTGGTGATAGAAAGTCCCACTGTTCTCTACTTGTTTACTCAATGTCTTTATATCTCAAAATAAATTGACTTAAGATCCAAACTAGTCATGCTAATTACACTTTGTTGTACTAAAGTAATTGCCTCTAATCCTATCTCATTAATATCATAGAGGTTAGGAAAATTACACCAGATCATAAAATGAAATGTAATTGCATAATTATAGCTGCATAATGGGGGGGGGGGGCAATTCAAACCATGACATTGCATCTCGTGGCCACCCAGCATACATGTCATTGTCACATGTACAACACATTCACCTCATCGTACCATCTCAAAAGCCTTAAATCAACTCCAAGTCTGATTGCCATCTTTGGACAAAATTCTTCTTCATTGGTGAGTCCAGAATACACATTAGCTGCTTCCAAAGTACACTGGTGGAATAGGCACAATATGAACATTTACATTACAGTTGGAAGACATTAGAGGAAAAGACGAGATAACAAGCACCAAGCAAGTAAAATAATTAGCAGCATAAGTACATTAGCTGTCAAGGCTTGAGAATGATCTTCTGGATGGTCACCATGCTCTTTATAGTCTGGGTGGAGGACCCTTGACTTTGGCTTCAGCTTTGCCTTCTGAGCCCGCTAGTGCAGCACATCTGCTCCCTTAGTTTTGGGTGACCCATTCTTCTAGTTCACTTGAGTAGAGACCCCACCTTCTTACCCCTGGTTGGCACCATTGTGCCCCTGGTGCATGGCAGCTGCACAATGTCAGCTTTTGACAATTAATCTGGTCCCATTTCCCTGGAACTGGTGAATAGCAGTCCTACCCCCTGAAACAGTTATTACAGAGCTGACTCCTCAGAACCTAGAAGGCTGTGAGCCCCATACTTTGAGACCTCAGGGTTTATTTCCATATCACCTGTGATGGAGGCCATTACATTTACCATTTCATGGTCTCTTCAGCTTCTTCTTCCTGGCCCCTGGGTCTTTGAAAGAGAGAAATCTGGCTGTTGCCTTACTCACGCAAATGTCTTAAAGTGATATCATTCTACCAACAAGTGTTCAGAGGCACCTCACTCTGATATTAAGCCTCTTCCTGCAGGTGCTCCGTTCTTATTCCCACGGGTTTAGAAGCTCACCTTGACTTCTTATGCGGATCTCCTGGTTCTGTTGCCTCAAGTGCTTCTGCTGCTGCTTCTCATCGTCTTTACCTATCACTAGTGTTACAGCTCTCTCTGTGTCTCCAGGGAAGTTTCCAATGTGGGAATCCCAGATCCCAAAGATGTACTCTTCTCTCTTCTTTCTGGGGAGTAGTCAGTTTCCCTCTCTGTGATCATATCTCCAACCTTGTATCTCTTGTCATATAAAAGGCGTGACTCAAGCAAAGGTGGTGACTTGAATTAGGGTAGCAAGTGTGGTGACCAGGGATAAGGATGATGAGTCACAATCTTATCTGGTATTGAGACATAAGATACCTTTCACATGAACCCTGCCTTCTTAGCATAATGGACAACTCACTTCCCAAGGGGACCATAACACAGGTATACAGAAACTAGAATATACAGAACATTATAAAATGAAGGGCAATTACATCAAACCAAAAAATGGAAGGTAACTACATCATTAAACCAAAAAAACACTCATTGCTATCCAGTCGATGCTGATTCACAGCAACCCCTTAGGATAGGGTAGAACTGCCCCCTGTGGATTTCCGAGACTGTAACTCTAGGAGAGTAGAAAGCTCCATCTTTCTTCCATGGATCAGCTGGTGGTTTTGAACCAGCAGCCCAACATGTAGACACTACACCCCTAGGGTTCCTATGCTATTAAATACAGTGAACCCTCGCCACTTCGCGCTTCGACTTCCGTGGCTTCACTCTATCGCGGTTTTTGCGTAACAGCGCATGCTCTGTCATTACTGCCACTGATTGGCTCATACTGTACACGCTTCTGTCTGCATCG
>NW_022103968.1:37683428-37690406 GCF_000313985.2 Echinops telfairi
GAAAATATTTGATTTACAAATAAGGAATCCTACTTCGCGGAATTTCATTTATCACGGTAGGGTCTAGAACCGAGTAACCGCGATAAACGAGGGTTCACTGTATCTGCCAATCCATTGAAAGTCATGACCCAGCCCAATTGACACAGAATTTTGACCAGTGCAAGTTTCACACCCAACCATGAGAATCACAAACACTGGGGCTAGGAGGAAAACATTAAACAATTCACTGCACCAACTATAGCACCTATGCTTGAGAATTATCCTGCTTGGATGGTTGTATGATGGGAGGAAAGGTGCATCAGGTCACACAGATTGCCTAACCATCCACGCTTTAAAAAAAATCATTTTATTGGGGGCTCGTACAACTCTTATCACATTCCATACATACATATATCCATTGTGTCAAGCACATTTGTATATTTATTGCCATCATCATTCTCAAAGCATTTGCTTTCTTCTTGAGCCCTTGGTATCAGCTCCTCATCGCCCCCCTCCCCATCCCCACTCCTTCACAAACCCTTGATAATTTATAAATTTTTATGTCATGCCTTACACTGTCCAACATCTCCCTTCACCCACTTTTCTGTTGTCTTTTCCCGAGGGATGGGGTTATATATAGATCCTTATGCTCAGTTCCCCCTTTCTATCCCACCTTCCCTCCACCCTCCTGGTATTGCCACTCTCACCCCTGGTCCTGAAGGAGTCATCTGTCCTGGATTCCCTGTGTTTCCAGTTCCTATCTGTACCAGTGTACATCCTCTGGTCTAGCTGGATTTGTAAGGCAGAATTGGGATCATGATAGTGCAGGGAGGAAGCATTAAAGAACTAGAGGAAAGCTGTATGTTTCATTGTTGCTACACTGCACCCTGCACCTTAACTGGCTCTTTTCCTCCCCACGACCCTTCTGTAAAGGGATGTCCAGTTGCCTACACATGGGCCTTGGGTCCCCACTCTGCACTCCTCCTCATTCTCAATGATGTGATTTTTGTTCTTTGATGCCTGACACCTGATCCCTTCTACATCTCATGATCACACAGGCTGGTGCCACAGACATCTCTTATAGAGAAAGTAGGTCACATCTCTCAAGTTACTTCCTCTCATTTACATTAGGCTGTGACCTGACTAGTGGGGTTTGCACTCCACCCTCATTTTACAACTGCTTGACTCCTCACAACAGGTGACATTATGGAGTTGACTACATTGCATTTGACCACCTTATGGGGAATTATGAGAGCTCAAGTGCCAAACCATGAGAATCCTGGCCCAGCCAAGTTCATGCAAACTTTATCACAATCTAATCTTTATCAATTTGGCACCTGTGCACATCTCCTTAAACCACACATAATCTCCACATCAAGAAAACAGCAAAGTCAGATGCGTGCACAAGTAACATGCATACAACTGAAAATGCATTATCCTATTTACATCTTATATTTTATAAATGAGCAAAATGAAAATACTTGATACATTCATAGAAGCAGGAAACATTCCTACAATTACACTCATCTCTGTACAGTATTGAGAGCTTCCTTTTTTTCCCATCACCCACTCCCTTTACTCTCAGCAAGCTTAGCTGGTTGTAGTCCTTTACCTAGCAGAGTGATACAAATCTTCATTCCGAAAGGGTCTGAGCCATGAGTAGTCATGTCAGAATTGGGTTGCTATAGTTTACCATTTTCTTTAATCACAGGGCATATTAGTATTAAGAGATGTCCTAAGGAATATCCTGAATTCTGGACATATTCTTCTTTGCCTTCATTGTGTACCTCCATTATGACACAAACCCTAACTCAGACGATCAAAGAGTAATGGCATTTCTAGGAAGCTGAATCATTAGAAGAACACTGACCCTACTCCTCAATTTGCCATTTTCCCACTAGTTATATGTGTATCTCCTTTTGTTTTGAGTTCTTCTTAAAAGCCTTTTTATTTGAGTTCTATTCTTAAAAACCTTACCAGCATCTCAACTACTAAACGAGCGCCCACCTTGTTTCCACTTTGTTTGTGTTGACCTCTTGTTGATTGAGATTTGTGTTAGTCGGGGTAGACTAGAGAAACAAATTCAGAGACACTCATATGGGTATAAGAAAGAGCCTTATATAAAGAATAGTGGTATATTAAGAAACCATCCCAGCCCAGTTCAGTCCAAGTCCATAAGTCTGATATTAGCCCATATGTCTAGTACCCGTCTATAAATCCCTCTTCAGACTCATGCAACACATGCAATGACACTGAATGCAGGAAGATCACAGGCCAGTGGGTGGAAAGTCCTGTGGATCCAGTGGTGGTAGAGGTATATCAGCTCTGGCAGGGGTCTCTACATGGTTCCTTCAGCTCTGAGGCTCTGACTCCCATCAGCTTGTATCCATGTGGCTTGTCAACAAGAATATCTCTCTGGGAGTGAGCATGTATGCTGCCTCCAGCGAGTTTTTATCTCCTTAGCGCCTCCAAATGAGGTCATCAAGCTATGACCTGCTTGACAGGCTAAACTCTACCCCTTCATTCTCAATCCTCAAATTGACACCAGATTAAGTAACCACCACAGTTTGTTCTGAATTTGTTCTTCCAATTTGGCCTTTTGACTGCCCTAGTCTCATGTAGACTCACTTACCCTGAAGATGAGGCTTACTAACTTTGCAAGGGGAAGAAAATAATTTTTATTATTTTAGATTTTCCAGAATGCAGAGTCTTTGCATAAGAAAAGATACTCAATTGTGTACCATCAGTGCCAATCCCTAGCTAAAATGCAGACATAGAGGCATTCAGAGCAGGTGCTCAATAAAAGGCTAACATGAACTACTCTTGGGTGGGCACAGTCTGGGACAAAGGAAAAATGGCTGTTCTGAGAAAATATGAGTATGCACAAAGAACACTCCAGGAACATGTTTTCTTGCTCTGAACATTACTTAGCCAAGCTGCACTAGCAGGAAATGTTTGTTCAAAACTGGTTAAGGGTGGAAGGAAGGTGGGGGATAAAGGGGGACCAGATTATAGGGATCTACATATGGCTTCTTCCCTGGGGGACAGACGGCAGAGAAGTGGGTGAGGGGAGATGTCGGACAGTGTCAGATATAACAAACTAGTAATTCATAAATTATCAAGGGTCCATGGGGGAGGGGGACTGGGGAGGGAAGGGAAAAATGAGGAGCGGATACCAGGAGCCCAAGTAGAAAGGAAATGTTTTGAGAAAAATGAGGGAAACAAATGTACAAATGTGATTGACACAAGAGTTGTATGAGCCCCCTATAAAATGATTTAATAAAAAAATTTTGATTAAGCAATATGAAGGAAGAATTGTCTGTTGTAGTTGTTCATGCTGACCCTGTGTATAAAAACTTCTCCCCTGTTCAGAATGGTGGCGCATTGTATATTTCCACTTTGTGCTGTTCAATTCCAGTCACTTACTCTTCCTCAATGAAGTCTTTGTTCTTATTCTTAACAGATTTTGAGATTTTTCTTCCTTGACAGTCTCTTATTTAATTTCAATATTTATTTGAAAAATGATTTTCAAAAGGTACTTTGACTCTTGCTCAACATTCTCCTTTCCCTTGGGCAGTACAGTCATTCTTGTCTTGCTTCATAAAAGTCAGGTAGAAGAGGAAGCCTGTAAGAGCTACTGTGGGCAGGCTGCGTGAAATTATTGTTAGTCAGTGGACTCTGGGCAATGACTTTGGTACCGAAAAGCTTAAGGCTCCTCTAAATTGCTTTTTGATATCAGACAGCTCTCTATTTGCCAGGTAAGGTATAATATATAATAACAATTCAATCACTTAATGCATTTTATATTAAGAGCATTAGATTAACATAGTGAGTATTGTATGTCAATTTCTATGGATTTATTTATACTCCTAACCGATAATATGAATGTACCACAAACAACTCTTTCCCTTTATTTGAAAGGTACTTTCTTAACACTGCTGTGATGTGGATTATTCCTGACTCTTCTGACAAAATCAAAGGAAACTATTTTCTTTGCTACAATTAGTAATGAAATTACTAAATAATATCTTTAAGTTTGTGAAGACCTTCAGAAAATACAAACCATACTCTATAGCCCATGATTTCTCTGTCTGGCTTCAAGTAGAGGGGAAGTTCACGGCAATTCTTTGAACAGGTTGAATTAAATTACTTGGATCTTTGGCTGATAAAATTATGTGTTTGAAATGTGGTTGACACAATGGATGTATGTATGGATTGTGATAAGAGTTGTCTGAGCCCCCTATAAAATGATTTTTAAAAAAAGAAAAGAAAAAAAAGTGAAAAAGTGTTTGTATGAGTGTGTTGTTGTTATTAGGTGCCATGGAGTGGCTCTGGCCCACAGTGACCCTCTGCACAACAAAAGGAAACACTGCACGGTCCCAGGCTATCCTCACAATTGTTCCTACACAAGAGACAGACTATGGTTGCAGCCACTGTATCAACCCATCTCATCTTCCTGGTTTTGTGCTGCCCTTCACTTTACCAAACACGATGTCTTTCTCCAGGGACTGGTCTCTTCTGACAGGATGTCCAAAGTATGTCAGATGAAGTCTTACCATCCTTGCCTCCAAGGAGTCTGCTGGCCTTCGTTCTTCCAATACAGATTGGTTTGTCCTTTTAGCATCCATGGTACTTTCAACATTCTTGGATAATTATAGTGTTCCATATTCTGGAGTTATAATCAGGGGAATTCAGGTTCAGGGTAGTGAGTAAGCAGTATAGACACAAAGCCAGTGTGTCTGCATGTCTCCAATGTGTGGTCTGTATGATAGCTCAGTGATATTGAACAGGTCTTATACACCTTGAAGTCTCCACTTCAACTTCTGCTGATGTAAAATGAGAAAGCTGGAGTAGATAGATAACCTCTGAATGAAACCTTTTCAAGTTCACATGGTAGGAACGAAGGCGTGTAAATCATGGGGTGTCTGGTGAAAGGCCTTTCCACACTGATTCCATTAATAATAAGTTTAAATTTCTATACTTCTGAGTGCTGGATGGGACTCAACTATCTGAAAACAATTAATGTACCTAGATTTGGGGATATTTATGTTAGGGAAGATGCATATTTTACCTTAATTATAATTTCCAAAGAAGTATCTAAGTCATTAAAGGAAACTGATGGCAGAAAGCTATGTGGATCTATCACATACAAATTTTAAAAAGCAATATTTTTGGCTCAATTAAGAGACTATTTCCTCTAAAATTGATGGCAAGGAGGGTGTGGGATGCTTGATCAAGGGCAACGTAACTGAGAGGAATGACTGAAACCCAAATGAAGGCCAAACATGATAGTGGGACAAGAGGAAAGTAAAAGAAAATCGAGGAAAGTACTAGGAGGCACCAGGCATTTATAGAGGTCTAAATATAGGCATGTACATATGTAAATGTATCTATAAATAACAACAGGGAAATAGATCTATGTACATATATTTATATGTTAAGTATTAAGGTAGCAGATGGACATTGGGTCTATACTCAAACACTCTATCAACATAAGAACACTTTATTCTAGTAAACTGGCATTCTGTGATGCTCAGCTTCCCAACATGATTGCTGAAGACAAAATGGGTGCATAAGCAAATGTGGTGAAGAAAGCTAATGGTGCCCGGCTATCAAAAGCTATAGCATTTGTGGTCTTAAAGGATTGCAGATAAATAAGTGGCTATCTCGCTGAGAAGCAACAAAGTCCACATGGAAGAAGCACACACACACCAGCCTGTGTGATCATGAGGTGTTGATGGGATCAGGTTATCAGGCATCAAAGATGCAGAACAAAAATCATATCAATGTGAATGAAGGGGACTGTGGAATGGAGACTCAAAGCCCATCTATAGACAATTGGACATTCCCTTACAGAAGGGTCACAAGGACAAGATGAGCCAGTCAGGGTGTAGTATAGTACCAATGAAACATACAACTTTCCTCTAGTACTTTAATGCTTCCTCCCCACCACTATCATGACCCCAATTCTCCCATACAAATCTGGCTAGACCAGAGGATGTACTATGGTACAGATAAGAGCTGGAAACACAGGGAATCCAGGACAGATAACCCCCTCAGGAACAATAATGAGAGAAGCGATACCAGGAGGGTAGGGGGGACATGGGGGCAGAAAAGGGCAACTGATCACAATGATCTACATATAATCCCCTCTCAGGAAGATGGACAACAGAAAAGTGGGTGAAGGGAGATATCAGTCAGTGTAAGACATGAAAAAATAATAATTTATAAATTATCAAGGGTTCTCAAATAGAAAGAAAATATTTTGAAAAAATGATGGCAACAATTGTACAAATGTGCTTGACACAATGGATGTATGTGTGGATTGTGATAAGATCTGTATGAGCCCCCAATAATATGATTCAAAAAATAAAAAGAGATCATTTCCTTGTTCAGTTGACTTTCTGCCACGACAATAACTTCTTAAAGGTTGTTGCTCAGTTACTGCTTGAAAAAGTGCTTATTTGGGAGGCATGTGCTTGGTTCTCTATACCCTTACATGTAGAAATAAATTTGCCTTACAAAAGTGGATCATAGAAAGTAGCAGACTGTTACGTGGGCTTCAAACATCAGAGAGATCGTGGGAATTGGAGGAATAAATGGTCAGAAAGAATTTTGGAGGCACTACTGGGATTTAGAAGTAGTTTTCTATCCAGGAGAGGAGCAATATTAGAAAAGTATAAAGCATCTTATCTCCAGATAACATCAAGGAGAGTTCTAGCAATGCATTTTTTGAGTTAGGACCAACCAAATCTATTTTGACTCATAGCAATACTACAAGACTGAGTAGAATTATTCTGCATGGTTGCAAAGAAAGCTGATGGTGCCCGGCTATCAAAAGTTATAGCATCTGGGGTCTTAAAGGCTTGAAGGTAAATAAGCAGCCATTTGCTCAGAAGCAGCAGAGTCCACATGGAATCAGCACACCAGCCTGTGTGATCACGAGGTGTCGAAGGGATCAGGTATCAGGCATCATCAGAACAAAACATCATATCATTG
>NW_022103968.1:37693525-37739371 GCF_000313985.2 Echinops telfairi
CTACCTTAATACTAAACCTATAAATATAGGCTCATAGATCTATTTCCTCATCCTCATATAAATATATTTGCATATGTACATGTCTTTATCTAGACCGCTATAAATGCCCTTTTCCTCCCAGCTCTTTCCTCTATTACCTACCGCAAACCTAAAAACCACACCCATTGCCATAAGGCCAGTTCCAAGTCACAGCAGCCTTATAGGGCAGCGTAGATTTGCCTCTCTGTGTTTCTAACACCATGGAAGCAGACAGCCTTCTCTGTCTCCTGTTGAGTGACTGATGGGTTCCTGTTACTTACCTTGTGATTAGCAGTTCAATGCATCACCCCCTACACCACTAGGGCTCTGGTAATGTAAAATTGACATTTAATGAGATGAGACACTAAGTGGGTAGAGCAGGTTTTAAGGGCATAGAAAATCAAGAATTTTTTTTTTTGCCTCATCAGTTGTATATAGAAATCATTTAATCTCAGCAACATTTCAGAAACATTCTGGCTACATGTAGGGAAAGCAATGTTTATAAAAGATGTTGTTTCTAAAAGCATGCAAATAATAAGTGATAGCACGGCCATTTGAATGCAGGAAGCCTATGTTCATTACACAGGCAGTAGGATTTACTATTCTCAACTCTTTCCTTGGTAGGTCAAGAAAATGTACAAATTGGCTAAAATTGTAGAAAAAGTAAATACTTTCCCAGACTAAACTTTTTCAAGAATTCTCAGCACTTCTATTCAAATATTCACATAATGTTTTATATAAGGTTAAATAGTAGTTTTCTCATCTCAAAATAAACAGACTTTTAATGAACCTGTGGGAGAAATACTTATTTGATATATAATGTCATTAATGCATTCATTTTATCAATCATTTAATGAACATTTATTGAGCCCCCAGTGGAGCTATGAGGTAAACACTGGAGGCTAATCACAAGGTCAGAGGTTCAGAACTACCAACTGTTCTCAGGAGAAAGATGAGGCTACTTGTTTCTATAAGGACTTACAGCCTTGGAAACTCTATAGAGCAGTGGTTCTCCACCTTCCTAATGCTGCAAACCTTTCATACAGTTCCTCATGTTGTGGTGACCCCCAACCATAAAATTATTTTCGTTGCTACTTCATAACTGTAATTTTGCTACTGTTATGAATTGGGTGACCCCTGTGAAAGAGTCGATAGACCCCAAAAGGGGTCATGACCCACAGATTGAGAACCACTGCTATAGAGGGTCATTATCCGTTGGAATTGACTCAGTGGCAGTGGGTAGTGTATACCAGGTATTGCGAGGCAGATAGGATTAGAATTTGTTCCTTAAGTAAACATGCTGTGGTGGAGGAAACCTGACACCAAACCCACCACCACTGAGCTGATTCTGATTCATTGGAACCCTACTGGACAGGGTAGAGCTGCCCCATAGAGCTACTGAGGTCCTAAGTTTTATGGAAGTAAATTGTCACATCTTTCTCCTATGGAACAGCGAGTGAGTTTAGCCCACTGCACTGCCTTGTTTTCTTTTAGTGAAGGAGGTCCACATAAATCAAAGAATCACTTAAACTCAAACTCAATGCCACTGAGTCAATTATTACTTAAAGTGACCCTGTAGGGCACAGTAGAAGGTCCCTGTGGTTTTCAAAGACTTCCAAGTCTTTACTGAAATCTGTTGTTATAACTAATGTATTCCCTTTCAGATGATAAATTTTAATTCTGGTCCTTGGTGTAACATTTCAGTAGAATTACTTTCTCCATAGGTTGGCATGCAATTAATACGTTGATGTACCCTTTACCTGTTGCATGATTATGTTTAGAGCCACAATATTGAGTTTCATGTCTATGGGCTTGTGTTTATGAAAAGAAGGTATTAATTCAAAAGCACTAACTGCTCTTTGATTTGTTTATAAAGTCATCAATCAAATATTTTCTAATATTCTCTAAATGCTCAGTCAAACCTTTATCACATGGGAGCCACTATCATGAGCTTGAAGGACGAATTGTAAAAATGCAACGATACAGAGCCTTGGTGGCACAAATGTTCAAGCATTCACCTGCTAGCCAAAAGGCCTCCAATTTGAACCCACCAGCTTCTCTGTGGGAGAAAGAACCTGAAGACCTACTTCTGAAAATTCTTGGGATTGCTATGAGTCAAACTGACTTGAGGGCACATAATAA
This sequence comes from Echinops telfairi, assembly GCF_000313985.2. Classification (NCBI taxonomy): domain Eukaryota; kingdom Metazoa; phylum Chordata; class Mammalia; order Afrosoricida; family Tenrecidae; genus Echinops; species Echinops telfairi. The sequence goes on from NW_022103968.1 coordinate 37,695,686, forward strand.
CAATGCAATGATTTTAAACCGGAAGTTCCCAAAGTGCATTCGATTTCCTTTGGGTGTTTGGAAGTCAACGGGGCAGCAAAAGCAGATGCCTACACTTTATCCTGGATTATGGGCTATTGCACAAAAGTTTTTAATTTCCAGGGAAGCATGATTTTAAAAGGTTATGTTGATAGGTGCTTACATTCACATAAAATGTATAGTTTATAAAACATTTTTTATACATTATCTCTTTGAGCTTCTCTTCCCTGAATGTGCATCAGAATCAGCACAGGAGTTTTTAAAACAGTTGGCTTGTGAGTCCCACTGCAAACCCAATGGACCAGAAGAATCTTCAGCCTACTAGGCCCTAGTATGGTACGTTTACAATTTTCTAGAAATTTCTGAAATATGATCAGGCCACACGAAAGAGTGAACCATGTTATTCTACACAAAAATAGTAAAGCAGGTTATAATATTTTCATATTATAGATGAAGAAACTGACTTTATTTGACATATTTTTCAGTTTTAGAATCTGCATTTTGTTTTTCTTTTACTGCTGGTAAATATCACTTGAGTTTCCCCATGTCTTTACTAATGGTACACCTACTTTCCTGTAGATTCGTTAGCATATTATAATCAAATCAAACCTGCTACCACTGGGTCAATTCTGACTCACAGGAACCCTATAAGACAGAGTAGACCTGCTCCCTAGAGCTTCTGAGGCTGTAAATATATGTGGAAGCAGAAAGCTTCATCTCTCTCCCATGGGGACAGCTGGTGGGTTCAAATTGTTGAACTTGGGTGTAGATATCAGCCCAATGTGTAACACACAATGCCACCTGGGTTCCCTTATTTTAAAAAAATCAGTCTTATAAATAAGACAGGCTAGATGAACAATCTGCAGGAGAAAACGGGACCAACAGTTCCAGCGGGACATGGGAGAGGAGGAGGTGGGGGAAAAGGTAGTGGTGTTAGCAAACCCAGGGACAAGGGAACAAGTGATCCAAATTGGTGGTGAGGAGGGTATAGGAGGCCTGGTAGGGCATGATCAAGGGTAATGTAACCAAAAGGAATAACTGAAACCCAAATGAAGACTGAGCATGACAGTGGGACAGGAGGAAAGTCAAAGGAAATAAAGGAAAGGGCTAGGAGACAAGGGGCATTTACAGAGGTCTAAATAAAGGCATGTAGATATGTAAATATATTTATATATGAGGATGGGGAAAAAGATCTATATGCATATATTTATAGGTTTAGTATTAAGGTAGCAGATGGACAATGGGTCTCCACTCAAGTACTCCCTCAATACAAGAATACTTTGTTCTATTAAACTGGCATCCCATGATGCTCACCTTCCTGACACAATAGCTGAAGACAAAGCGGGTGAATAAACAAAGGTGGTGAAGAAAGCTGATGGTGTCCGGCTCTCAAAAGCTATAGCATCTGGGGTCTTAAAGGCTTGAAGGTAAACAAGCGGCAATCTGGCTCAGAAGCAACAAAGCCCACATGGAAGAAGCACACCGGCCTGCATGATCATGAGGTGCTAAAGGGATCAGTTATCAGGCATCAAAGAACAAAAAATCATATCATTGTGTGATCACCTCCCTGATACGATCGTTGAAGACAAATGGGTGCATAAGCAAATGTGGCGAAGAAGGCTGACGGTGCCTGGCTATCAAAAGATATAGCATCTGGGGTCTTAAAGGCTTGAAGGTAAACAAGCGGCCATCTAGCTCAGAAGCAACAAAGCCCACATGGAAGAAGCACACCAGCCTGTGCGATCACAAGATCTCAAAGGGATCACATATCAGGCATCATCAGAACTAAAAAATCATATCATTGTGAATGAGGAGGGTAGTGCGGAGTGGAGACCCAAAGCCCATTTACAGGCCACTGGACATCCCCTTACAGTTTTGTCTCCAGGAGGAGATGAGCCAGTCAGGGTGCGATGTAGTAACGATGAAACAAACAACTTTCCTCTAGTTACTAAATGCTTCCTCCCCACTCACTGCCCCCACTATCAAGATCCCAATTTTACCTTGCAAATCTGGCTAGACCAGAGGATGTACACTGGTACAGATGGGAACTGGAAACAGAGGTAGTCCAGGGCGGATGATCCCTTCAGGACAAGTAGTATGAGTGGCGATACCGGCAGGGTGGAGGGAGGGTGGGTTGGAAGGGGGGTACCGATTACAAGGATCTATGTATGACCTCCACCCTGGGGGACGGATGGCAGAGGAGTGGGTGAAGGGAGGTGTCGGACAGTGCAAGATATGACAAAATAATAATTTATAAATTATTATTCCTGGGGGAGGGGGGAGCGAGGAGGGAGGGGGAAAATGAGGAGCTGATGTCAGGGGCTTGGCTGGAGAGAAAATGTTTTGAGAAGGATGATGGTAATGAATGTACAAATGTGCTTTGCACAATTGATGCATTTATGGATTGTGATAAGAGTTTTATGAGCCCCTAATAAAATGATTTTTTTTTTAAATCAGTGAATGGTACCAAAAATTGGACAGAGGAGGAAAAAGGATGGGTAAACTTGAATACATATCATAAGAACTATTAGCGCAAAAAAATACGTATCATAAGAACTATTAGCACAAACATTAGCACAAAGGGGGACCTTAAATTGAAATTAAAATGAAGTGTCTCAAGAACTTCAAAAAATATCATGCTGTCAAATACACATTTAATGAGTCCAGTGCAATGGATCTATTTGACAGAAGATTCATATCTAAAAGCAATCAAAATTACATCTTAACTGTAACCAAGAAAAATAAGGTTAAATGAAACATGTATTACATTGCATAAATATAGTAGATGCCTGCAATTATAGGTGTAATCACAGTGAACTTCCAGGTATAAATTAAAATGATTAGCAAGAAGGTTGCTGTCGTTAATGTAGGATACAGAAATGGAGACTAAATGTTTAGATGCGCTGAACAAAATCACATATTCTGTTTTCTTGTTTTCATGGTGGAGGTATTCCTAGACATTCCTGTGCATATTAAAATTATGAAAAGTATACCTTTTGCAAAAGTGTAAAATGTGGTTGAATTTTCTGCTTACACTTGCATAATTATATTCCGGTTTATTGCATTTATTGCAATAAGTGCTGTTATTTTTGTTAGTTACCATTAAGTCGACTCCCACTCGTGGCACCCCTGTGTACAGAGTAGAATTTCTCTACAGGATTTTCAGAGCTGTGACATTTTGGAAGCATTTAATCAAGCCTGTCTTTCAAGGCATCTTTTTGGGTGGTTTTGAACTGCTGACATTTCAACTAGCAGTTGACCCCTTAACCACACACTAACATGTGGAAGAGTTCACTGCCACTGCCAAATTCCCTCATAACTTTAAGAATTTCCCTGGAGTATGTAACCTGAAGGAACACAAATGCAAACACACAAAAAGTAAAGCTTTTCTTACTTGGGTAATACCCCATAGGTAAAATTCTACCAATCCCTAAGCTTGAAGATTGATTTTTTAAATGAAGGATGTTCTATTAGCATCATGAGGAAGGCCACCTCTCTGGAAGTGTCTCCTGGCACACAGAAACTAACTAGCAGCTGAGTGCTTGGTTCGTCACCAGGAAAAACTGACAAATTGAAGAATTTTAACCTTGACAGTGAGTAAAATAGGTTAGAGCAGTGAGGGATTAAGAGCTAGGCCCTACAGATGGCTTTGCATAGATGAAAAGACTGTGGCATGCTTGAACGGCAAGTTCAGCTAGCTAACAGTGAACATTCTCTGCCCTCCCTCATGGCGCATGAAGGCCCCAGAACTTTTGTCTTTGGTAATGGCTATGCACAGAGCCACTGCTTTCCGGTGCGACCTCTTTTTAATAGGGAACCGGGCATAGAGCTTTTCTTGGTTCCCCATGGTTTTGACACTAACATACATCTCATATTTTCCATAGTCGTGTCCTACTGAATAAATCTGTCAAAAATTGCGGAGCCTTTCCATAGGCTTTACTGCTGCCTTTATCCTCTTAATACAAATGTTCCGAGGCTACAATCCCAATGTAGTCTAGACAGTCTTCTAGGAAGGCTTTGAAGAGAAAGCAGATAATTAAAAAATACACACAATGCAGTGTTTTCACTACACCTCCTGCTTTCAAAACAGCCTTTCTGATTGGGACCTTTGTTGTCAGACTTCATCCTAAAGAATGGGGGCTCATTCTATGATTGGGCTCTTGAGGTTGTGCAGTTATTAAGATCTCAGTCATATGTGTCCGATAAGAGTCAAGCTATCAAGAAAATTAGTCAAAATGAAGGGGGATCTCCTTTCATTTCATTTCCATCTGAAGCCAGAGAAAAGTGGTGATTTGAAAATTCAGTGCAATGGTCTTTGACTGAGGAGAAGCATCTTTGTCCCCTTTATTTCCCTTTACACATCTTCACAGACACATTGAAAATCAAGACGGACAAAATCAATAAAGTGTCACTGACTATAATAGCTATGGTGGTGCCTACAGTTCCCTTGCAATCTGCCATGCAGACCCCTTTCTATCTGAAAGTATGTGAGTGCTGTAATAGCATTTCTTCTGGAGATTCATGTTTAATCTGCATCTTAGAAATGTTTTATACTTTCCAACATTATTAGTCTTTATTCTCTAGGCCAAATACCCTTGGTTCCTGATTTGATTTGGTGTGGACTCCTGGTACAGGAATTGATTTGCAAAAGTTCTTAATATTTGTCTGAACAGTTTCTTCCAGGTGGTTTCTGGTTGGTGAGTAATAGAATGAGACTTTTATGATTCCTTTTAGTGGACCCATATTCTATAAACTCATGAAAAATTATGCATGGATTTTTTTCAGTTGCACCAAAATAAATTCATAATAACTATGATAAAGTATCTAAATATGATCTAGTTTGAGTCACTATGAAAAGTAAGATATCAGTTTGAAAAGCACCCTATCAGAGCCACATGGTTTCTGCTAAAGTTGAGGCAAGATCACACATCAAAAATGTAGGAAAGCTTCAAATGTATACTGAAGCATGGGTAGAAGATTGGTGAAATCATAATTGCTTTATAAAAAGTTTGTGGAGTTAATGCCCCCTGCCCAATGGGCAGTTTACAAATGGATAACTCATTGTAAGGAGGGATAAGATAATGTTGAAGATGAAGCCTACAGTGACAGTCCATCCATATCACTTTGCAAAAGAAAGAATGTGTTTGTGCCCTATTTGAAAAGGAAAAACAGTTAATAGCAGAAAATGTCGCTAACACTATAAACATCTCAGTTGGTTCAGCTTACAAAGTTCTAACTAAAAAATTGAGCAAATTTTCTGCTCCGCGGGTGCCAAAATTGTTTCACGCAGACCTGCTCAGACAAGAGCAGTTTTCAATGGACATTGTAAATAAGTTAGATGGAGGAAGTGGTTCAGTCAAAATAAAAGTGGACCAGTTAAGAGTAAAGGCCATGAAAGTAGTTTTTGTAGATGCTCAAACAATTTTGCTTGTTGGCTTCCTAGAGGGCCAACAAATGCTAATATGTGTTTGTTATGATATCTTTTTGCCCGTATTTTTCCTTTCAGAAGTAAATAAGAAGGCATGATCGGAGAGTAAAGACATGTAGAGATTTCTTTACAATGGCATCCTTGACAATTCTAGCATTCATGTCTGTCTCAGTGATTATGTTAATGAATGAGCACATAGACCAGGAAAATTAAAAAAAAAAGTCAGGACATGACCAAACACCCAGAAGAAACAGTGGCACATATCAGTTATGTCTCCTTAGCCAGCCTGATCCATGAGGAAGAATAAATGTTGGGTCCCTCCGAGCGGGCCAGCTTTAGTGAACGTTTATGTTTCAGGAACTCAGTTATTGGGGTGCTTGAGCCCATTGTTGCAGCCACTATTTCAATTCACCTTGTTGAAGGGCTTCCATTTTTTCACTGATACCCCACATTTCCAAGCACGATGTTCTTTTTCAAGGACTGGTCCCTCGTTATAACAAGTCCAAAGGACATGAGGTGGAATCTCAGCAGCCTTCGGCTCTTCTGGCATTCACCATCTGCTCAACATTGTTCCCAGCAGCATGGTTCACAGGCATCAATTCCTCTTCAGTCTTTCTTATGAATTGGCCATCCTTTGCAAATGAGATGACTGAAAATGCCACGGCAGGGGCCAAGCACACCTATAAAGGTGGTAATGGTACTTTTTAACTCCTTATACTCTTAAAGCAGATTTATCTGATGAAATATGTTATTTGATTTCTTGACTCCTGCTATCAATGGCGTTAATGGTGAATACAAGTAAAAAGGAATCTTTGACAATTTCAATCTTTTCTCCATTTACCATGATGTTGTTTCTTGGTTGTGAGGGTTTCCGTTTTCTTGATATGAGCATATAACCCATACTGAATATTTTAATCTTTGATTGTCATCAGAAGTGTTTCAAGTCCTCTTCACTTTATGCAAGCAATGGTGTGTCACCTGTATATCACAGTTCTTAGTGAGTCTCCTCCCATTCTAATCCTGCATTGTTTGTCATCGATTATTTACTCCGCATACACACTGCATACGTACGGTGAAAGGCTCGGCCTCACCTTTCCTGACTGTGTAAATGGGACGGACTGCTTTCAGTCTATGCATAGTCCTGCATAAAGACAATTAAGTGTTCTGAAATGTTATGCATAATGTGTTAGATGCACTCAGTCGAATGCTTTTACAGAGTCAAAACACAAGGAAACATCTTCCTGGTATTCTCTGCTTTTAATCAATATCCATCTGGCATTAGATGATATCTCTTCTCCACATCTTCTTCTGAAGCTGGCTTGAATTTCTGGCAGTTCCCTGTTTTGTACTCCTGCGACTGTTTTTGAATTTTCAACAAAACTTTACTTGCATGTGATATTACTGATAGTATTCAGGGATGTCCCCATTTTCCTGAATGCCTTTCTTTGATATGGGCACAAATATCAATCTCGTCCAGTCAGTTGACCAGGTAGGTCTCCTAAATTTGCTGTCACAGAGTACTTCCAGTGTGACACTCGTTATTACACCCGCTCAGTTGGCATTCCCGTCAATTCCTGAAGCCTTGTTTACCACCAATGTCTGCAACGCAGCGTGGGCTTCTTTCATACCATCATTTGTTTGTATCTCAATCAAGCTATAAGGGATTGTGGCTGGATTGAAAGCCTAATGTCTTAAAAATGGGAATTCATTCTCAAAACTATTGGTCTGTAGTAAATGAGTCATACTGGAATTAGAAGAAAGGTTGTTAGATTAAAATTAATCTTTGGATTGTAGTCTCTGATCTTGTGTCAGAAAGAAAATGTCGTCATTAAATGGCGTGCGTCCCAAAGCTCTCAGAGTTAAGGAATATATAGGTACATTTTAGTTTTCATTTTATTATGCAATTTTAAACCTAAATGTATCACAACATAAAAAAAGGTAAAAATGCAAAGACCTAGTAGAAAAACAAACAAACAAACAAACAAACAAAAATTAAAACCAAAGCCCGGCGTCAAGTTGATGCTGACTCCCGGTAACCCTGTGTAGGGTGTCTGAGGGCATAAATCTTTACCAGAGCAGATAGCCTCCTCTTTCCCCCATGGAGCTGCTGGTGGGTTTGAACTGCAAACCTTTTGGTTAGCAGTTACCCCACAACACCACAAGGGCTCCTTTGGCTCAGATTGTCAAAGTCCTGGCAATGTGAAGAGATGGGAACTCATACAGATTTAAATTATTTTTAAAAGTACAGCCAGTCTGGAAAGTTCATGGAAAAATAGAATAGAAAGATAATGAAAAATTTCCATGAACTTTTTGAAGCCTCCTCTTATATTTTTGTCTAAAATATTTATGGTTAAATTTTTTTAACTGGAATTACATTCATAAAATTATTTATCCTGAAGGAAGTTTTTCTGAGGGAAGTTTTTCAGGTGCTTTCTTTTCCCTACAAAGGGCTGGTCTGCTTGGAGATGATGCATCATTTAGTTCTGCAGTATTCTGTAAATTGCTCCATTAATTACACTCATATCCCTATACTGTGTGTGTGCCAGGCTGCCCGGGACTATCCCCATGACGGAAGCAGATTGCTACATCTTCCTGCCATGGAGCAGGTGGTAGGTTCTAACCACCAACGTTGAGGTTAGCAGTGAGTTCTTAAACACTACAACACAGTTCCGTTACATACCTATAAACCTAGTTCCAACAACACAAAACAAATATTTTATAAAAGAATAAATGTTAGAAACTATGTATTTGTAACCCCAGATATCCATATTCCAACTCAAATTTCCTGGTAACCAGGGACAAGTAGCATTTCAATGTTTTCGCTCTAGAATTAATCTGTACCCTATATAGTTGAGTATAAGCAGACCCAAATATCAGCCGAGGCACCTAGTTTTACTACAAAAACTGTATGAAAAATGTGTTGGAAAACTCGGCTTATATGCGAGTATATACAGTAATTTTCCCCTGAGGGAAAATTTGATGCCTTCCTTCCAAAAAATTACTATTGTTCTATAGTGTTTATTAAACTGTGTTGCATGAAACACCGGTATTCTTGGGACACCAATGTACAATGTGATGATTACAGTTATACCCCAAACAAATACTCTTGGGTTCAAATAAGTTTGAAAAACACAGGAGCTTAAAAGCAAAAAAAAAACAAAAAAAAAACAAACTCAACAGCTAACATTATACTTGATGGAGAGAAATGGAACGTTTTCTCCTGACAATTATAAACAGTTCAAGAAGCTCTCTCTCATAATCTTACTTATTTCTGCACTGTGAAACGCCATAGCTAGTGCAGTAAGACAAGAAAAGGAAATAATACATTTAAAGATAGGGAAGAGATTTTAAAATCTCTGTTGACAGATAATGTGATTGCTTATGTTGAAAATCCTAACGATTTGACCCCAAAGTCCTAGAAATAATAAGTGAGCATAGCAAGGTAATTGGTTTTAAAGTTATATGTCAACAATGAATAGCAGTTTTGAACATTGTATAGATACCATTTATAAAAGCAACAATAAAAAACTTAGCTATAAATCTAACCAAACATATACAGAATATATAGAAGTGGAATCGTACATCAAACCAAACTCATGGCCGTCAAGTGGATGTTGACTCATAGCCACTCCATAGGACAAAGCAGAACTCCTAAGAGTGACTGAGACTGCGACTGGGAATCTTTACAAACAGAAAGCCTCCTCTTTCTCCCACGGGGGGGGGAGCTGAGGTTCCTAACCTGGTGGTTTGCAGCCCATCTTGTAACTCACAACACTCCCAGTAACAACAAAAAACGCTTACACATAAATCAAACAAACTATATACAGAAGATTATATATGAGAACATTTAGATGACCCTGGTTGTCAATAAGATTTTGACAGCACTAAGAGTACACTCCACAGAAGGAAGCAAATGATGAATCTGGCCTAATGAATGAGACTCTCTGGCTTGTAAACATTGACAGTCTCAGAAACCCAAGCAGAGTCGGCATGAGTTGTTATCGACAGGATGGCAGAGAATGTGGGCTCTGGGAAAGACTGTTATGAAAAAGAAAAACTTCTGAGAATATTTATAAAATACATATTTATGAAGGACTAAATAAATATACAAGAATTTTTGAAACTTAACAGTGAGAAAACAACCAATTAAAAAAATGGGCCAGGCCACTGGACATCCCCTTACAGAAGGGTCTCGGAGAAGAGACGAGCCCGTCAGGGTGTGATGTAGCAACAATGAAACATACAACTTTCCTCTAGTTCCTAAATGCTTTACACACACACCCCACCCCACTATCATAATACTAATTCTACTTTACAAATCTGGCTAGACCAGAGGATGTACACTGGTACAGATAGGAACTGGGAATCCAGGGCGGATGATCCCTTCAGGACCAGTGATGAGAGTGGCGATATCGGGAGGGTGGAGGGAGGTTGGGTTGGAAAGGGGGAACCGATTATAAGGATCTACATGTGACCTCCTCCCTGGGGGACGGACAACAGAAAAGTGGGTGAAGGGAGACGTCAGACAGGGCAAGATATGACAAAATAATATAATTTATAAATTATCAAGGGTTAATGAGGGAAAAGGGAGTGGGGCAGGAGGGGAAAAATGAGGAGCTGATGCCAGGGGTTTAGGTGGAAAGCAAATGTTTTGAGAATGATGAAGGCAATGAATGTACAAATGTGCTTTACACAATTGATGTACGTATGGATTGTGATAAGAGTAGTATGAGCCCCTAATAAAACGATTAAATTAAAAAAAAATGAGCCAGGGGGGAGAAGGGGGAGAAAGGGGGAACTGATTGCCGAACAACACCCCACCCCCACTCCCACCCCACGGGGAGGAACAACAGAAATATGGGTGAAGGGAGACAGCAGACAGTGTAAAATATGAAACTAAAAATAATTTCTAAATTATCAAGGGTTCAGGAGGGTGGAAGAGTGGGAGACAGAAAGGACAGGAGAAAGAGGAACTGATACCAAGGGCTCAAACAGAAAGAAAATGGTTTGGAAATGATGATGGCAACATATGTACAAATGTGCTTGATACAATTGATGTATGGATTGTTACAAGAGCTGTAAGAGCCCCCAATAAAATGATTTATTAAAATAAAAACTAAAAATTTAAAAATGGGCTAGAGATCTGAACTGACCAAAAAAATTATACAGAAGGTAAATTAAAGATACTCAACATCAACTGCCATTAGGGAACTGTGAATTAAAACAATGAGAAAACCACTCTCACTGCCATCAAGTCAATTCTGATGCCTAGCAACCCCCTGTGGGTTTCTTAGACTGCAACTGTTGACAGGAGTAGAAAGCCCAGCCTTCCGCCCACGGAGAATCTGGTGATGGTTTTGAACTGCTAACCATGCAAATTGCAGCCCAACACATAACCACTATACCACCAGAGCTCCTTACCACTACATACCTAATAAACCAAACTAGACCCATCGCTGTTCAGTCAATTCTAATTCGGAACAATCCTTTGCGAGACAGTAGAACTGCCCTCACAGGTTTCCAAGGCTGTAAATCTTTACAGAAGCAGGCTAGCATGTCCTCTTCCCATGAAAAGATAGTGGATTCCAACCACTGACCTTTGGGTCAGCAGCTGAGTGTGCTTAACCATTGCATCACCAGATCTACATACGTCTGGTACAATGCCTAGAGCCAAATAAAGCATGCCTGATGGTTTGCCACATACTGATGAGGATGTGAAGAAACAAGCGCTCTCATGCATTGTTGGTGAGGATTAACAATGGAAGAGCCACTTCCTAAGACTCTTACCAATCTAAACTTAGGCTTCCAAAACTATCTACAGGGTATCAGTAGTGGTTCATTAATTGTAATGTGCACTTTAATGTCAGATGTCAACCAGAGAGGTGGTAACACTGTAGTAGCTTCTCAATTTTTCTGTAAATAGATTTTATATAAACCAAGTCGAAAGGTGTTGTATGTGGCAGAAGTTCTCAATGTTAAGGCAGTGCTTCATACCTTTCAAGAAACAAGGCTTTGGATACGTGTGGCAGTCTGCTCTTTCTAGCGGAGTCTAGGATTCGACCAAAGTTTGGTCTGGAAACTGTGTGTTCCTAAATAGGAATAATCCATGCAGAGATAGCTGGAGATATTAAAAAGAAATATATATACGTTTTGCCTCCATATGTAAAATATATACATTCTGCCTCCGTATGTGTGCCAAGAATTTTCCTCAAAACCATTTCCTTTGCTCTAGTACTTCCTCCTTTCCATGTAAAAAGTGAGAAATGAAGGAGCTAAAAATAAATTAAATAAAACTAGGTTAAAATAAGCATTTACAGTAAAGTCTTGAAAATCTGGCTGGAAAATCACCCCCAGTGCTTGGTCTGAATTAAAAATAGTTAAGGACGGCAATGAAAACCAAGTCTGAAAATCTGTAGGGAAGAATTCTTAAAGGGAAAGTTTGCTACCAAGTGAACAGAGGGTCAGACCACTGGCCCCATTAGAGAAGTTATGAGTCTTTAAGCTCCCACCTGGCACCCTGCCCTTATCTTGTCCCATTGCTGATGTGTCCCCAGCATAACGTAGGTCCAGGAAAACAATACAATCAGCAGTGGCAGGCTCAGCTGTCTCCTCCCCAGCAGCTGTGCTCCTCTTCAGAGCAGACTCGCAGGGACATCTGCCCTTTGAAGCCCCTCCCAGCGCTGCTCAATGAGTAATAATAACCTGGGCGTCAAAGAAACTCTGGTCTGGTTTAAATGAAATCATCACTGGCCTGAACATGGACTTCACCAAAATTCTCATTTTCATTTGCTTTCTCTGACATGATTTGGCCAGTAAGGCACAGAATCTGTTGTTATGTCAGCCTGGAAAGATATTCTGGCCCAGAAGAAAGAGCACAATAAAGGAAAGGTCTTGGAAATGGATACTGGTGTTAGGCAGGCGACTTTAAATGTTGTTCTTGTCTGTGGGGATCAAGTCTGCTCTGACAACCTGAGGTATAACAGCAAAATAGGGTCCTTTCTTCCTATTGGCCGCTATATGAGTCTGATGTTATGACTATTGTGTTACGCCTTTCAACCGAGGGAGCTCACCTTCCAGCATGATTTCAAGATAAGAATCTATTGTGATCCACAAAGTTTTCATTGGCTAAAATTTAGATGGAGATCACTAGAACTTTCTTCCCAGACTGTGTTAGTCCAAGTGCCTCAAACCTATTCGCCATGAGTAACCTTGCTGTTATTTGAAATACCAGTAGCACAACTTCCAACATGACACAACATGCAAGCCACCACAATATGATAAACAGATATCTGGTGAATCCATTTGTCATTCCAGGATTTAAGAATAAAAATAAAATAAAGCAAACACCCAAATTCATTATTGCTATCCAGTTACTTCTGATTCATAGCACACCATGTTCCAAGCGGCAAATAAAGGACTTCGCATCTATCCTATCATTTAATTTCCCAACAACTCTATAAACCACCATTTCTTAGTCAATCCAAGGGATTAGAAGGGAACAGATTCAAGCCACACAGCTAGGAAGAGTAGAATCAGAGATCTAACCTGGGCAATTTGCCCCCAGAGCTGTACTATCATTGTACGTGTTTTAAATTCATGTATTCCACTTGCCATTACAGAAAGACTTTACTCCCATTTAAAGAATCAGCTGTCCAACAGACTCAAATGCTCTCAGGCATCCAAGGAAGCCACAGGCAAGTGCCTTGCCAGGAGGATGTCCGTCAACAAGTGTGACTTGCCATGGGAATCTACAAAGAACAAGGCTCTCTTTTTCAACAAGTAAATGTTTGGGGGGTGATTTTCCATGTCTGAACCAGGGAAGACTGAACAATTCAATAGCTAACATTTTAATCCAGATAACCTCAGAGGAAAACCGTTGCTTACTGTTAAACATAAAATTAATCAGCCTACATAAAAGGGGAAACTCCAGTAAGGAAAATGATTTTGATTACTGCTAGGGAGCAATTGAGTGCAAGTAATTAAAAACCAAAGACTCAGAGGAAAACAGGACATTATTTAAAGTTGACATGTATGCTCTGGGTTGAGGGGTTGGCAATCAATCAGAATTCAGAGACATGTGGAAATTTTTCAGTGAGACCATGTCTTATAGAGGAGTTTTTTTCTGTAAATAATAATAAGTCATCTAAAATCTACTCGCGGAGGTGTAAACTGGTGCATTCATTTTTCCATTTTCACTCTTTTTGCCCCCTCTTCCGATGGTCTCTCAGATTCATTCCAAGCAGATTTTTTAACTCGCTATGGTATTTCTACAGTTAGGTCCCATGGAGTTGACACCTTCTCAGAGTGACCCTATGTGTAACAGAGTGAAACATGGCCAGGTCGGGGTGTTTTTTTGGGGGGTGGGGGGAACAGTAATTACGTTTTATTTCCAGGTTGAAAGAATCATCTGATAAACGGCACTTTGCAATCCATAACCCTACATCAAGCAATGAAATTGTGCTTTTTTTTATTTGAGAAGTACTGGGAAATATTTCATTTGAGACAACAAGCTTCCGGTATCAAAATTAGTTTAAAATCCCTTTGGCTAGATGGTCTCTAAGGTACCTTTTAGGTAAACCCTTATGAGTTATGATTACGTACATCCTTCTGGAAGACTGGCTGTTCTTAAAACGGCTATGTTTGAGCCCACTGTTGCAGTTACTCTGTCCATTAATCTTACTGAGGGTCTTCCTCTTTTACGCTAACCCTTACTTGACAAAGCATGGTGTCCTCTTACAGGGACTGGTCTCTCCTGATCATATGTCTATGGTACCTGAGACTAAGTCTTGCTATCCTTGCTTCTAAGATTGTACTGCATCCAAGACGACTCTTTGTTCTTCTGGGAGTCCATGGTACTTTCAATATTCTTCACCACCATCATCATTTAAACACATCGATTCTTTTCTGGTCTTCCTTACTTATGGTCCCGTTTTCACATGCATATGAAGTGATTGAAAATACCATGGCTTTGAGTCAGGTGTACCTTGGTCCTCAAAGTGACGTCTACTCTTTATCATCAGATTTGCCCATGAGTATTGATTATGGATTCAAGTAAAATGAAATCTTTGACATCTTCAATCCTTCTTCTGCTGATCATGATGCTACCTACTGGTCCAGCTGTTAGGATTTTGGTTTTCTTTATATTGAGTTATAATCCATACTGAGGACTGTACTCGTTTTTTATTAAATCATTTGATTGGGGGCTCATACAGCTCTTATCACAATACATACATGCATCCATTGTGTCAAGCACATTTTTTTGCCATCATTTTTTAAGTCATTTTATTGGGGGCTCATACAACTCATCACAATTCATACATACATCAATTGTATAAAGCACCTTTGTACATTTGTTACCCTCATCATTCTCAAAACATTTGCTCTCCACTTAAGCCTCTGGCATCAGGTCCTCATTTTTCCCCCTCCCTCCCTGCTCCCCTCTCCCTCATGAATCCTTGATAATTTATAAATTATTATCATTTTGTCATATCTTACACTGTCCGAAGTCTCCCTTTACACACTTTTCTGTTGTCCATCTCCCAGGGAGAAGGTTATATGTAGATCCTTATAATTGGTTCCCCTTTTCCACCTTACCCTCCCTCCACCCTCTCGGTATCACTACTCTCACCACTGGTCCTGATGGGATCATCCATCCTGGATTCCCTGTGTTTCCAGTTCCTATCTGTACCAGTGTACATCGTTTGGCCTAGCTAGATTTGTAAAGTAGAATTAGGATCATGATAGTGGGGTGGTGGGGGAGGAAGTATTTAGGAACTAGAAGAAAGTTGTATGTTTCATCATTGCTATACTGCGCCCTGACTGGCTGGTCTCCTCCCCGCGACCCTTCTGTAAGGGGATGCTGAGGACTGTACTCTTTGGTTTTCAGCAGTTAGTACTTCAAGTCTTCCTTATTTAGCAAGCCAAGGTGGCATCGCCTGCATCGTGCAGATTACTGAGCAATCCTCCAATCCGATCCCAAGTTCGTAATATAGTCCAGCCGCTCAGATTAGTTGCTCATCATTAAGACTGAAGAAGTAAGGCACAAGATACAACACTGACACATGCTTCCTGATTTTAAATCACGTTGTATCCTCTTGTTCTGTTTAAATGACTGTTCCTTGGTCTATGTACAGGTTTCACATGAGCATGGTGCTCTAAATTCTCATTCTTCAAAATGTTATCCAGAGCTTATTCTGATCCACAAATAACAGCATTTAAATGAATTTTCTTATGTTTTAACCCATGCCAAACTTCTGCCCTACATTATTTAAACTTGTTAGTCTCCTATATTTATCTAGATATTTATCAGACTTATTCCTTTACCTCTAGGTAGCTAGCAAAAGTAGAAATTTCTCTGCCACCTATCCCTCCAGGTCTGCTTGATTTTCTTCTTGGCGATAACTAATACTCGATACATTACACATTTACTTCTCTCTTCTCTTACTAGATTATAAACTCCATAAAACGCCATTTTAGTAATGATGTGACCCCACAGTTTGCTTAATTAACTTCTATAACTCTCAGCTTTATAAAGTATCATCAGGAACTCCTAAGGGTCTTGGGAAAAAGGCAGGATGTTACAATGTATGTGAAACACTTCCCATAGTGCCTGGAACATTGTATGCACTCCATAATGAATCATGCTTAAAGCTCAGTCATTTTCCATCCGGCAGTGACATCCTACCAGCCTTCTTCAGTCTACAGAAAGCTCCTGATCATGTAGGAGATCATCTCTATAAAATAATGATCCGTTCTGGGAGAAAGCCACCTCACATTTTCTGTCTCCCTGGAGATAGCGTAGCAGTTTTCTCTTCTTAAATATCAGACAGTAGAGACCAACACCAGCGCTGAGATGCTTCCACCGCCACTGGATCCTCAAGATTTCCACCCACTGGCCTGTGACCTTCCTGCATTTGGCATCATTGCATGTGTTGCGTGAGTCTGAAGAGGAATTTATAGACTAGCATCAGACCTATGGGGTAATATCGGACTTGATCTGGACTGGGCTGGAATGTTTTCTTAATGTACAATTGCTTTGATATAAAGTTCTCTGTTACACATTAAAAATATATGTCAGATAGTAATATTTTGAAGCCTTGAATAAGGAATGGGCTTCTGGATGGTGCAAATGGCTTGTGCTTGATTACTAAGCTAAAAAAGTTGAAGGTGCAAACCCACCCAGGGGTGCCATGGAAGATAGGATTGGTGCTCTGCTCCTGCTAATATAGCTAAGATGTTCTACATCCTAGTTTGATGACTAGTTCTAGAAATCTTATAAACTTGCAGATGACCATCCAAGGCACAGAACCCCATCTCCATTTTCCTGGAGCAGTTCAGGAAGGAGAGCCAAGAGTAGGAAGAGCATATGGAATGTGTGGCTGATGGCCTCTGGGAACAGCTAACTGCTTCCTCTGCTATGAAACCAGGTGGTGCTTGGCTACCATTGCTTAAAATTTTGATCAACGTTTCTATAGATGAATACTGAATTCCCAACACCACCCAACAACAAAGATATAGTCAAGGAAAGTCTACGAAGCAGCTACACTCTAAGAAATGAAATCCGTTGGGGCCGGAATTGACACCATAGCAATGGGTCTGGCTTTTGTTTTTATAATAGCGAATGACTGAAAAGTTGTTCTGCTAGATCACCTCCAATAGGCATCCGGTCTGGGAGTTCACTATGTGTGAGGGAACCAAAACCATTCCAATTTGTGGTCTGACTTTGCAGGCCGGAGGCTTGTCACAGCCACTACCTTTGATGGATTGCTACGTCTCCACGCTGCTTGATCAAATGAGGGCATTCAGGTGCAATTGGCTTCCAGAAGTTTGCCTGCAAGGATGCAGGTGATAGATTTGTCTCTTATTTTGTTTGTTTGTTTCAGTGGCAGGGCTGTCTTGGTTTCAGTAAAACTCTGTACCCTGTCACGTCACTTAGAATCATTGTGGCTTAATTAGTTATTTGCTCAGCTCCTTTTTCAGGAGGGTTGTGATGCTTCTTTTTATACCATGATCCCCGAGACACACAGAGGGTTCAGGGCAATGCAGACCTTCATACCTACTGACTTCCCTTTGACCTTAAACATTTACTAGAAGATTCCTTTTAAGTCAGCTGGCCTAGGGAGCTTTCTGCATTCTCTTGCAAAAGGATTTTCTCAAATTCAAGATTATTCAAAGATTATCATAGATAAAGAAGCATCACAAGGGGTGGAAACCTTGAGGAGCGGCTAACAAGTAGCTGGTTTATTGGAAATTTCAAATTCTTGTGTCTCTACTTGACAATTTCTTCTACCCCTTTCCATTATCCCCATCAGTTGCAATTCTACTTGCCCTACAAGGCTAATTCAACATTTAATTCTTTTCTTGATTCACCTGTACTAAATGTCTCTTATTTTGCATTTCCCTTTCTAAAGATCTCATATGAAAGTAAATGCCATTCTTCTACTCTAGATGTCTCTTGAAGGAGCCATCGTGTCAAATTCATCTTTGCACACTTCAAAGCTGTAGACAAGCTGATTCACTCGTGTGTTTTCATTCAAGTTGCTCCATCTCACTGGTCTCGGGTGTCGTCTGTAGCTGTGTTGTGCTGGGATAACTATTCTCACAGTATGAGAAGAAAGAACGACTGTGTCGATTATCTCTTAGATGGCTGTGAATTGCTGAGAAGGTTGTGGAATGGTTTTGTGCCTTCCTCCACCTTCTTTGCCCTGCTCACTCTCGTTAAATGAGTCTAAGGATGTCTACAGAATTGGGGCATGCCAGCCCAGCGACCACTTCACTTCACGTTGGGTTTAGCTTGCTGGTTCCAGAACCTTTCATTTCAAAAGTCATAGAGATGCTAAACCTTAGGCACCCCTCCTTGAAATAGAAGCTCAGCAGAGAGCCAGCTTTGAATCCCATCACTTAAAGCTATACTAAAAAACAAACAAACACTGATTCTGTGACCTCATTTTAATCAATGTCCACATTGTTTATTTTTCTTGAAAGTTGCAATTGTGATTTGATTATAAAATCAATAGTGCCCACGGTGTGTATAATAAAAGTGTTCACTGGGGTGGACAACTTTTGATTTTTTTTATTTTTGTAATTTAAAGTGACATAAAATTGCTGAGGACGATATTTTACCCCTTTATTATGTTTTACATATAATAGCTGCTACATATTTGAGGAGAAAAATATACCAAACAACTAAAATGTTCTGTTTAAAACAGTTAGGTTTCTGACAACTTTAATAAGTGATTCTGCGACATTGACAGGAACACTTATTACATCTCTCTTTTGCTCCTGAGTGCGGTTTTGAGCACATCGGCATCAAAAACTAGAAAAAGCAATACACTCTCCAAGAAATTACCATGATGTCAGAGACTCTCAAAGATCAGTGACAAATCAGTGTGTTGGATAACGAAGAGCTTTGTGTTCTTATTCAGGAAAATTCATGCTAAAAGGTACAACACACCTTCTCCCTTCACCGCGCCCCCTCGGTTTCAGAATGCACGTCTTTCTTCCTGATCTGTGGCCTTTCCACTCCTTTCTGATTCCTTTCCTCCTCTGGCATCGCCAGATCCACTCATAGAGTTCCTTCTCCCCCGGCATCGCCAGATCCACTCATAGAGTTCCTTCTCCCCCTTTCAAAAAAATCTTAAGCCTCTTACGTAATTTGTTCCTCACCCATGCTGGCCATTCCTGTGTGGCCTCCATTTCCATGCGAGTGATGGCATCAGACCCCAGAATGTTAGAGATCACCCAATTCTACTTTGTCTTTGTTGTAAGAATCTTTCTCTTTAGAGAAAGATTCAAGGTCAAGGTTTTCTGCCATAGACGCATGTAGCTTTTAGTAACCTTTTCTCTATGCTCCTAATTTGGCCATCTGGAGTCACAGGAAACCAAATCAAACTCCAAATCTTCCCTAAATCTTCTCCAGGATTGACATCCCTAGTTTCCAACTGTTCTTATATGCTAATTTTGAAATCCTCCATTACTTGATCATTATTCTGCCAATAACCCTGTAAATGGAGTTCAACATTCCATGTGTTGTGCATCATTTGTGCTTGCTCTGCTGCTCCTTAGCCTCCCTTTGGCCTAAGATTACATGAGCTTCCTTATCAATTGTGGCACATTTTGCCTTATAGCAAACTTTGTGCTCATCTAAAAAAGTCCATCTTTTGCTGAAGAATTATTATTAGGCGTGGCTTTCCTTATGCTGTCACAAATTAAATTTTGAATCATAAATTGTATCTATGCTGTTTTGTAAACTCAGATTCCTCACTCCGGAGAAATAGTCATTTCAGTACTATTTGCCATTGAACTTCAGTTTGTAGTCCTTTATTTCAAAATCCTTAAATCTCTGTCATTGAGTTGATACTGATTCATAGCAACCCTATAGGATAGAGTAGACCTGCCCCGGTGGGTTCCAAGACTATAGTTGTTTACAGGAGTAGAAATCCTCATCTATCTACCATGGAGCAACTAGTGGTTTCAAACTGGTGACCTTGTGGTTTGCAGGAAAACTCATAATACACCACCAAGGTCCCTAATAATCAACTAGGAAAACTTTTAAACATACAAGTCCCTCCTCTCTTCATGCTAATCTCTTAAGGTGTTACTCTCTTAGTTTCCACTAACAAAAGACTGCTAGTAGGTAAAAACTGTGTTTAGGTGATTCTGACACATAGTGACCACATGTACAACAGGACAAAAACTGCTCATTCCTGCAGCAGCCTCACGATTATTGTTATGTTTGAGCCATTCTGCCATTTTGATCCAGCTGGTATATCAAAGTAGATATAAGTAATGTTTGTTAATTTAAGGGAAACATAGCTTCTCAAACTCCTGGTCTAAATAAAATTGGTAGCATCCATTTCCCTTACCTCCCGGCAGTGGGAAGAAGAAAGTCGTGTGCTTAGGATGTTTCCATCAGCCAGTAGTACAGATAAATAAGTGTTTATATGTTCAAAACAAAGCCAACCACAACAACCAAAAATCAAAACAAAACCCACAACAACTTAAATGTTATTCTTTGGTGTAGGCATCCCTGTATCTGGTAAGATAGCTAGTCTGGGCATCTTCATTTGGCTCACGAGATCCACTCTTCTGTGTTCTATACCCTGAGCTATGTCCCAGTGAGGCTCGCCTGTATGAACTGCTGCTGCTGGGGCTCCGGCAGTGGACTCACCCATAGGAGGTTCACACTATAAGGTACCTAAGAAAGGTTATAGGTCTCTCTGCCTCTGCAGGTTGCAATAATCGCTTCCTCCCTAATCCCTCTTAAATTCTCTACCAGGGCAGCACACCAACTCTCTTAAATCCCCCTTAACCTTGCTCACACATTTGTAAACAGTCTCTTTATTAAATTATCCTTCATTATCCCCATTTATTGCACCATCTGTTTCCTGCCTGGACACTGAAGGACAGTCATCCATCAAATTTACCAATTGTTAAATGTTGAAGGTAACTTTCATGAGATGTAGCTACAGCGTAGCTTCTTTGGGATTGGCAGGCCTCTACTACCATTTGTCAGGGGATAGCTCACGGCTCTTGGAACTGTTGGAAACACTACCTCCATCAGCAAGGTTCAACCTAATTTGGTCTTCACTTGGCATGGGCTTAGGTGTCAACATGAGTGCAAATATGGACAGTGGACCACCTATCCGTAATCAGTTGCTAATGGTTCATCTAACCAATTCTGAGAATGCACTTTTAGAGTTTATCTAAATGAAAGAAAATAAATAAAACTGCTAGATTTGCAGACCCTTGAGAAAAAAGACAATTGACTCCAAAGGTCCACAGGCTCCCAGGCTAAGAACCACTAGCCCAGTAAATAAGCACATGAGCTTTGGAAATCAGTGGTTCAATCTCAACTCTGTCATTCCTACCAATATGAGACCATGAAAATTGCTTAATCTCAGTTTCCTTATCTGTATATTCATAGTGTCCATGAAGTGATGCCAATGCAGGTCATTCCTGGGCAACATCGGCCTCCGCTGTTGGTGGTAATTTAATTGGGGACCCGTCAATGGCCTCTCTGAACCTTTCTGTGAGTGCGTGGCAGTTTAAGATACTTCCACTTAATTCCCTTCTTTTCTTCACTCAGGGCCAGACTTACCTTATGGTTTGATCACTCTCCCGGTTTCTCCTGGAACCTTTCCCATTTTCTCTCCCAGGCGTTGAATTAGACAAAAAAAAAAAAAAAAATCCTTCCATGTTGAATCTAGCCGTGGCACCTGCGTATAGGAGAGTCAGCCTGAACACACACTAACTCTACGAAGAGGGCTTTTCTCTCCTTTGAACAAGCCCTCTTGGCCTTGTCTCTTTCATTCTTCCTCCTTGTATCTAAATCCAAGCGAGCACCATATTCCTCAAATATAGCACAGCCACATAAATAACATGCATGCAATAAGGAACATACGAAACTAACATGCCAGCCAGGGAGTCGTGCAGCTTGCAAAAACCTGTATAATGCACACATCATGTGTGTAAAAATATGGAAGTAAACGCCGTTACAGAAAATCATCTTGAAACAGTGTTAAGAGCCAATCCAATAGGAAAGAGCCTATGGATCTTAATTTCATGACCTTTTTCTTTAGTGGCTTATTCTGAGTCTCTTATGCAGAGACTATCATTAGAATGCTTACTTTGAAAATCACATAAATGTATCAGAACCATGCACATGTAACACATTGAAGATGAATTGTTACTTTCCCCCAAATAACTAAAAAAAAACCCCAAACCCAAACAACTCACTTTGTTGGTGGTGCCCAAAATAACGCTTAAATAAGTGTTTTTAAAATAAAAGGTAAAAGAGCATTGTATCTATTTGTGTCAAAAGCAATACATTTTATTTTTGTATTATTATTATTTTAAAGAAGAGTAACAGAAAGTCTTAACTTTGAAGTAACTTATGACTCAGGAGTCATAATAAGCAAGGTGAACACAGGCTTGCTTGGTCTCACTTACTAAGCAGCAGTGAACAACTTCCCATTTGTTGACCACATCCAAGAATCTACTTCTGGATGTGGCAGGCATCTGTCTCTCTCAGTCCCTGACAGGAAAGGAACACCCAGGAAGAAGGGTCAGCATGAGCTTACTTAAGTTTATTTACTGACCCCTGGTGAGCAATTTCACGTGGGCTTCACCACGTCTTTGAAGCCCCTTCTTGTTTGGCTTCTCTGGTATACATTGTAAGGGTGAAGAGGCCTGGTCCCATTTTACTGAATTAGTTCTTTAATTATTTTACCCTCATGCTTTTTTGGAATACTTTTCTACTTATTCTTCTTCAGTCTGACTAAGATTTTTAGAGATCTACTTTTATCTTTATGGTGTTGGTGTCCTAACGAGGAGGCAGGGCTTCACACCTGTTTATTGCAGCTTAACCAGCTGCAGAGAATTTGCATTTCCAGTTGTTTTTGTTTGTTTTTGCATTTCCAGTTGTTATACTGAATCACACTGCAACTTATGAAGATTCTGGAGTGATTCTTATGTGTCTTGTTAAAATGTAGATTCCCTTTATCTAGGGTGAAAAGCAAATTCCCAGCGGTCAGTTAAACTGGAATGAATTGGCTTGAAACCCTGGTTTGAATTATTCTTCTCACAGACATTACCAATTTAAACCATTTCCTTTCTTTATTTCAAGGATGTTCACATTTCCTGCGTCCTGTACCTGGATCTACACCTATATTACTGCAGAAAATAATTTCCATTTGAAGGATCAGTAGTTTAACTTTCACCTCATTGGTTCAGATATGCCAAAGGTCTGACCTCTCCAAAATGCTCTCCCATTCCATCCTCCCTGCTCTCAATCACCACGCTCCCTCTCAGGGTCCTCCCCTCCATCTCAAGGTTCTGCGATGGCTCCTGGAACTCAGAGACCTTCAAAGGAACATTCCGTGTGGCTGTAGACGCTGGCAAGTCCCAAAATTGTTGATCACGTGTCTGTTTGGGGGATCCTCCTTATTCAAAGCTGTGGTGAAGTGTGATTTCTTCGTGTGTTTCTTCTATCCATGTCTCTGTAGCTCCCACCAAATGATTGGGTGGGACTATGCAAATGGGGTGTGTGAAACTGCATAAAAGGCTTGAAGGTGACCAAGACCTCCTTGATTCCCTATTGCCACGAGGCAGGGATCAGACATGCCTCGACCCACCATCTTTCTTCGCCAATTGTGACACCTTTTGGGAGCCGGCCCTAGCAGACATTCTCAATGTCCTTCAGTGACCGGCCCTAGTGGAAAATTACTGGCAGGTGGTTATGCCTTAAAAGATATCGTAGTCACCAAAGCTTCCTTGTTCTATGAAAATGTCTGAGACAGCTTGCAGTCTGTGTTACCCTCGTCTCCCCCCGAAGTGTTCTTTGACCATTGTGCAGCTGTAACTGTTCTGCAGCTACGTGACCTTGGTTGGGTATCTTCCCCACTCTTCACCCATTGGTTGAAATACTAAGCACTCATTGGACTACAGACGTACCATATTGAGAATATGATGGATAGCCGATTGGTTAACATTCTTATGCTTCATTATAATAATACATGTTGGATTGGATACTGAGCAGCACACCTTATTAGAATATGCACCTCCCAGTTCCTCTTTATATTCCCCTAACTTTGCCCAAATAAACGAGCTTGATCAGCATTTGTCTTGCTCCACGTCTCCGTGTCTTTCTTTCCATCCAGGTTCGTCTTTCCCCCCAGGGTCCTGCTCGTGCGTCCCGCTGGCCCGGGACGCAACAGACACCAATTGTTCCCCCCACAGCACTCTACTTCTTTCCTGAATTCGATGATTTGTTGCAATGGCCACACAAAACTCACAGACAGCACTCACAATTAAGAAGGAGGGGGTCCTAGGGAATCTAACAGGTTAACACCAGCTAGGATCAGACAACATTTAAAAATTGATGTGTTTGAATATTGATGGAAAGAATATTGAAAAAAATAGTGAAAGAATCCTGGACTGTCAAAAAGACAAATAAATCTGCCCTGGATGAAGCCTGGCCAGAACGATCCCAAGAGGCAAGGATGATGGCCAGACTTCATCTTGAATACTGTGGCCTGCCATCAGGAGAGACCAGTCCCTGGAGGAGGACATTGTGCCTGGCAAAGGAAAGGGCTGCCCTCCCTCCATGAGCCGGATGGACACGGTGGCCACAGCAATGGACTCCGACAGAGGAACGACGGTGAGTATGGGCCAAGACCTGGCAATGTTTTGTTCTATCGGGCACGGGTCACTATGGGTCGGAACTATTAACAGGGTAAATTAAAATATGTAGCTATAAGGGCTATGAATCAGAGTAGTCATGACAATAATACGTTTATAAGGGAACTGGAAAGAAAATTAGTTGACATCATTTGTTTATTTACTTATGTCTTTGTTATAGCCATGGATTAGTTAAAGGGAGAAAGGAGCGCCAGGAAGAAGGGAAAACAAATGTTGTCTTGCTATAAGGTGGTATGACTGACTGACTGACCCAGTTATAGCAACTCACTTCTCTATTCACATGTGTGTTTGAGCATTTCTGAAACTGTCAACGTCTAATCACTGTCAATATTTATTTTATAAGGTGAATATTAGTCTGAAAGGACTAATTTCTGTCAAGGCTTTAGTCTAACTCAAGGAGCACAACTAACAAGTCATACTATTGTTACAACCACTAAAGACTCACTGGCAGTTTCTAAAAGCTAACAATTAAACCTAGAAACATGTTTATTTGCATATTATATTGTTAAAATTTCACAAGCAGTCGATTTTATTTTTTTGTAAATAATGAATTCTACAACTATGTTTTGCTTTTATATTAGTCAGTGTGGTTTAAAAATTATTTGAAAGGACAGAGAGTGAAAGCTGAATTAACAATGAATTAATTGGTTTAATTGCAAAATTAATGTCTGAGGTATTGCTTTGAAAATTCATGACCGGGCAAATTATGAGGTGCAAAGGCAAGAATCTATAAAAGTACTATGTTGCTATGGGGATAAGATTTATAAATGACTTTAAATAAAGAATTCATTTGCATAGATGTTTCATTTGTTCAGTTTCACTCTCAATTTTATAAATGATAAGATGGTGTATATATTCTTCCAAAGCCATTCCTCTCTGCATAAGAGCCATCTTGGAAGCACAGAGAAAAATCTTAAGACCATCAAAAGTGGAGCACATTCCAGATCTCTTTCAAGTTCACTGGCCACACAGAACTAACTGGCAGGTAATACTTCCCATTATGGGGCTATGTATGGGAAGCTAATGGGTCACCACGTCAGGCTCTGTCTGAAGGGGCACAGGCCAAGAACAGAGGCACCAGAGGCTGTGGAATGAGACAGAGGCGCAAGGATGGGGCTGTGAGGCAGAACAGCAAGGAGGCTTCCTGACCCATGCAAGCAGAAGCAAAGGGACCACAGGCTGAGCAACGGAAGACCAGACACACACGTGGCTTCTGGCTGAGAAGAGGCACTGATGTGGACTAATGACCGACTGCCTCCTTCTTGTTTACTGATTCTGACCTCTTAACTTCCCTAATAAACACACCACCTCTTGATTCATGCCCAGGTTCTGTGTGAGCACAATAAACTGTTCTGGAAGTCCAATTCTTCTCCAGGCTGTCCATAGCTTGTTATGATTTACAGTCATGATCATGCAGTAGCTAAAGCAATGGAAGAAATGATGAAGTCAAAGAGCTGAATAGAAATTTTCAAAGGGCAGCTTGAGAAGATGAAGTAAAATAGCTTAGCGAAATATGCAAAGAACGTGCTCAACATCCTAAACTGAAAGAAGTCAAGAGGAAATCTGCTAGAAGAACAAACAAAACTGTCTTGGAAGAAGTACAGCCAGAATGCTCCTGAGAAGTGAGATGGCGATGCTTAGACGCATCTATTTTGCACATATTATTAGGAGAGACCAGTCCCTGGGAAAGACATCATGCTCAGGAAAGTAGGTCAGGAAAACAGATAACGAATATCAAGGATGTCAAGGAGAAGAATGGACACAGTGGCTTCAACAATGGGATCCAACATTAAAGCGATGGTGGAGATGGTGCAGGAACGGGAGGTGTTGTGTTCTGTTGTGCATACGGTAGCCATGGGTAGGAACCAACTTGATAGTGATGAATGACTACAATATGAAACTTTTAATGTTCTATTTTGTCTCATGTGCATGCAAAATTTAAAGTATGTTTATTTATAATTTTTTGCAGGTTGTAAAAAGACAGGAATTATATAGTGTGTGTAAATTTATTCTAAGAACATTGAAACATGATGTCTTTTTAAAATGCACAGTGTAATGTATCACTGCTATATTGCTAACTTTTTTTCCGGCCCAGATCCCAGTTTTATTCCCTATATAGCTAATTTTATAAATTTAAACAAAATACGAATTACTTTAAAATATTTGTTTGATTTATGAGCATATAAATAAAGGCCAAAGCCAAGGCAAAGAATTGTTGCCAACTAGTTGATTCTGTCTCATCGAAACTCGTAGGACAGAATAGCACTGTCCTGTGGGATTTCCAAGGATAGCACGTTCCTGGGAGAAAACGGCCACGTCTTTCTGCACATTTATCTGATGGTGGAGCATGGTGGCTTCATGACCTACCTGTGCTAGTGGCCAGTGCTTACCCACTGAACCTGGAACAAAAAATTCAAGCTCATAAAACTATTTTTGATGTTTAAGACATTACATTAAAATTTTTGGTTTATCATAATGTACAAACGAAAAAAATAACACTGGAGTGATTACACACAATTCCTTTTCTGGAGATAAGCATTCCTTATGTCAAAAGAGAAAATAAGCAACAGATCTTTATACTCTAATGTAAAAGCGACCTGTTCAGTTTACTGATCCGCTGGATTAATAAGCATGGCATTGACTTGTCTCTGTTTCATGAAAGCATTAAGTAAGTTAAAAAAAAACCTCATTAAAGGATTAAGACAACTAAATCATTGTTTCCAGAAAGGACTGGAATTCATTCAGAAAATGGGTGGAACAAGGGGTATACACTACACTCATGTCTACGCCACTATTTTATTGGATACAAACCATTAAATCTGAAGGCAAGTTGCGTTTTGAAAATGATTATTCATGGAAAAGCTCTCATCTGGTACAGAGTGTCTAGAATGTGTTTATCTGTAAAATGTTAAATGTTACAGATTCCACATCATGTAGTTGGAAGGAGCTAAAATATCATTCAGTTCAATCTGCAAAAAAGTAACTTGCACAAATGGTAGCACAAATGATTAAATGCTCATTTATTAGCTGGAAGGTGGGAATGTGCACCCATCCAGAGTCACCTCTGGTGACCCACCTTGGTGATCTCTTTCCTCAATGTCACAGACTTGAAACTCCTGTGGCGCCATCCACATGGGGACACCGGGAGTCGGAATCCAATCAGTAGCAACTAGCAAACAATACCTTGCAACCTTCTCAACTCATGTAAACTCTGCAAGAGTTTTAAAAACATACAATCAACATTTTTGGTTTTCCTTCAGGTAAGAGGTTTAGAGATCTAGTCTGATAATATAGCCCATTATTTTCTCTCAAATAGCACTTCATACTCAGGATTTGTATTACGGTTCTAACAAAGACATCCTACTTTTCCCAACTGAATGGTTCTATTTGAATTCATGTATCCCATCCTTTTCATTTTAGAATTTCAATCAACTGAAGAAGTCTATTTTCAATAAGCAAGGTTCTGCTCGCTTTTCAAAAAGTTCTCCCTTCCCTTTTCTTGGCTTGTAATTGATAGACTTTATCTGGAGTCCTGCTACTGATACTCCATCACACAAACCATATGGTGAACACAGGAATTCACATTGTCCCCCTTAGCTGAATTATTGTTCGTTCAAGAAAATGTTTTCACTTCAAGCAAATCAAAGTGTATTCAGAAGCTGGCATCGGAAGTTATTATCATTCACAATGATAATAACTGATGATGGTGTATACAAAAATAAATGATGGTGTATACAAAAAGAGACCTAATTTATTTCATTAAAGGGACGGGTGGTTAAAATGTATGCTACCCTCTCCTAACGATCAAGACACTCTTTTTTATTTAAACAGTAAAGGAATCGCATTTAGATCAACAATTTGGGATCTCTTTCCACATGCATTAACACATTTTCATTTAAGTTTAAAGTTATGTGGTTTCAATTTGCTGGTTTTAAAGCTGTCTCTGAAACCACTTTTGCATCATCTAAGTGCCCATTTCCAGAGGTCCAAACTCAAGTCCTTGCTCTATTGCCAGTCACCACCTCTTAAGGTTATTTGAAGAAAAACAGGGCAGTGAACAAAATTGATCAGTCTGATCACCCGCAGAAAAACAAATGCCCTGTCATGGAGTTGATCCTGAGAGTTTCCTAGATTTTAACTCTTTACTGGAATAGATCAACCGAGTCTATTAAATATCATCCAATTGAATTACAATTTGCATGAATTTAAATCCCTGGGGATTAATCCTGGGAGAAAAGATACAATGTAAGTATTTCTATATCCAATATAATTTCATCTTCATGACAAACTAAAAAGTGAATAGTCATATCCCCTTTAACTGGTCAGTATCAGAGGAGTTAAAGGGTTTAACCAAGGTCCCACCCCAAAGAGTTAGAACCACGTTTTCTGCCTGTAAATTTAACTCTTCCCACTGCACCAGGGAAGAAAATACAATGCCAAGTAATTCTTTACAAAACCAAAACCTCACTGCCAGCGAGTCCATTCTGACTCATAGCTACCTATAGGAGAGTAAGACTGCCCTGGTGTCTCAGAGACTGTAACTCGCTATGGAAGTACCAAGTGTCCTCTTTCACCCAAGAAGTGGCTGGTGGTTTCGAACTGCAGATCTTGCAATCAGCAGCAGCCCAATATGAATTCTTTGCAAGGTTATCAAAATGATATTTTAAACACATTGTGATGAGACAATATACTCCCCTAAGCAAATGTTACCATTCATGTATCAGTAACACATAGCAATTATAAAGCAAAATAAGTTCTAAAGTCCTAATACGCTTAAAGAAACACAAATGTGCATCGTATGCCATTGCACTGATTAAAGTCTTCGTGTATTGGTGACTGAACGCATTTCAAACTTGCTTATAATAAGAGTCCATTTGCCAGTGGTGTGAGTGGCGATACTGGGAGGGTAGAGGGAGAGTGGGTTGGAAAGAGGGAACCGATTACAAGGATCTACATGTGACCTCCTCCCTGGCGGACAATAGAAAAGTGGGTGAAGGGAGACTTCGGACAGGGCAAGATATGACAAAATAATAATTTATAAATTATCAAGGGCTCATGAAGGAGGCGGGAGTAGGGGGGGGATGAGGACCTGATGCTGGGGGCTTAAGTGGAGAGAAAATGTTTTGAGAATGATGAGGGCAATGAATGTACAAATGTGCTTTACACAATTGATGTACATATGGATTGTGATAAGAGTCGTATGAGCCCCTAATAAAATGATTTAAAAAAAAGAGTCCATTTGAACCTGATAACTGTCCAGATTCATTTTGTCTCATATAGATTATTATAGTCATACCAAACAACTCATATATTTTTAAAACTCCTATGCCGTTTTATCCCTCTGTTCCCGCTGTTTGGAATGTCCTCCCGAAAACATCTCTCTATAGCTGCCCCCACACATCATGACCTCCTCATACACACTTTCTCCTGTCCAGTGAGTGTCTGTCTGTAATTTTAAATTGCTCAAATGTCACATAGATACAATTTCCCCAATTTCGATTTCTGGTGGTACCATGTTTATACTTCAATTAACCTTTATCACACTGTATTGAAATTATTTTCTTACATGCCTGTGCTCCCCATTGGACAATTAATTCTTTGAGAGTGACTTATTTATCCCTAGGTACTAATTGTGTGGGAATGCATAATTGTTTCAGGAAATTAATTGATTTTTAAAATAACAAATCTATAGAAGTTGGTTAGAAAAACCTTTGAGCTTCTTTCTCTGGAGGCATCGTCCTTAGAATATTGCATTTCTTTCAAGTTTGAATCTCTTCCACGTACACAACTTCTCCCGCCCGCTCCTCCGTGCCATGCCAGAGCAATGGAGGGCCGAGAGGAGCCTCTGTTCTCACTCTGACTGTTTGTGTAGAGTGACCTGGGAGGAAAATTCTGAGAGTGCTAGTGTGGAAAGTGAGATAAGTCCCATTTGAGAAAGGGGTTCCATCTGCTTATCGGATGGGAGCATTTCTGCTATAATACGGAATGGTTGTTGTGCCTAGAATCTTCTGTAGACATTCTCCAGAAAGGCAGGTGGCACCCTAATGTCTGATTCTCAAGTCAATTCTGAGGAGTAGGGACCCCACAAGGCTCCCCGTGGTTCCCAGGCTGTACTCTTTACAGAAATCATTGTCATCTGTTTTCTCCTGTTCACGAATGTAAACCACTGAGCTTGTGATTAGCAGCTGAGTACTTAACTTCTGTGCCACCAGGGCTCCTTAATTTGATCTCTAAATGGCTTGAATGTTTAAACCTGGTCATAAGTGAGGAATAAGATACAGGGGAGACGTGATGTATTAGCAGAAAATACCAGAAGGCATAGCAAAAGTTACTTCAGGAAGACTGGTTTCATAGGCAGGCTTATATATAAACAAAGGTTCAAGAGAATCCTTCTATTTCAAAAAAATCCCCATAGATCATCCAATTCTCTTTGCCTAGATTCAGTATTTCCAAGACCGGGTAAACTTTATTCATTTTCTCAAATAGGTTCCCTCTGGGGACTCCACCGACCACTGACAGGAGGATTAAGTGAGCGCATGGGGGAGAAGGCCTCAAGCCAATGCTTGACATGTAGTCTACTGAAAACAAATGGGAGCTGCAGCAGATCGTTGTAAATTAGTACATTGATTTCATGGTTTACAAATCAGTCCTTGGTGAGCCTAAGTACTAAGAGTCACTTTTCTGTGGCTTTAATGTGTCCATCTGTAAGGCTGTGGAATATCAGGAAATATAAGAAATTGGGTTCCAGAAAGCAAGTCTTGCCGCTCAGCCTAGCCCAGCCAGCCACCACATGGAGCATCATGACTGGGAACACATTCATCTTCACACGCTGTCTTTTAGGTCCTAGCAAGATCTCTGAGAGACGTTTGGAGTACTGGGAAAACTTACTGCTATCCTGTCCTCTGTTTCTGTCTGATTACAATCCTGTTCTCATCCTTAAGGCTGTGCGATCATTTGGGAGCAAGTGATCTTCCACTGGGGCGAGAGAAATGAGTTCAAGGAGTAAAACGTTAAAAGTACAAACGTCAAAGGACTTGGGAGGGAACACACCTAATCCAATCCAAAAAACTTACTGTCAATAGACTATGCAAGAATTGAATATGCAAGATCCATAGTGTGTGCACAAATTATTTCATCCTTATCAAATATCCTGTGGAACATTTCCATATTACTGTAATTTTATTTTTAAACAATTGTAGGGAATATTTAAGTTTGATCTAACACTCATATCACAAATTTATATTAAAAAGTTTAAAGAACAGAGAATACTTTATTAGCTATATATAGCCCAAATCTCTAATAATCTACCCTTCTTATTTTAAACCCATGGGAAACAAACCAACCTTCAAACACAGGTTCCCAAGAAGTGGGCAGTGCCAATACTGTTCTACAGTTTTCCTATAACCTCGTGACTCAGTGCAGTCATTGAGAATTCCCATCTATCATTTCATCAGTGATGTGTAAACATATCAGGTAAGTAAAAACTTTTCTGCTTCATCTATCTCCTTTTATTGTTTACTTAAACTCTGGAGAAACCAGACAGCCTAGAATAGAGATAAAGAGCAACATTCAGAAACTGATCAAACTCCTCTTCCCTCTTGCAGTTCTCCCAATCCAAATCAGGCCTCAGTTCAAAAAGAAGAATGTTTAACTTAGGAGAAACAGGTTTAGATATTAGACTGTACTAAGTTGGGCATCTTATATTAGGAATAAAAACAACTAAGGTGTTTTTGTGGGAGTGAGTTAATTCAGAGGAAAGGACATGATTGACAAAACTTACTGGAAGACAGTGGCACAGAAGAGTTGGGTGGGGGGGGAAAACAAAACTAATTTCTCATTTCAACCCTATTAAGAAATGTTTGAGAATTCCTTGAGGGCTACCTGCTGGTCTGCCAACTGCTAAGTCAGCAGTTGGAACCCTCCAGCCATTTGCAGAAGACTTTCTGCTCCCATCAAGATCGACAGCCTCAAAACCCCACAAGGGCAGGGCTGCTCTGTCCTTTAGGGCCACTCTGAGTTGAAAGGCACTTGATGGCAGCGAGTTTGGGTTTTGAGTTTTAACTTCAGCTCACTTGCCTTTCATTCCTTCCTCTCTTTCCCCATTCGTGTCCTCTTTCTTGTTAATTCACATACCTATATTCTTGTTATGCATATGTGCAAGTGAATTTAGGTTTCTCTGTCAACTTCCTAATTGTTGCAAGCCTCGAGCTTTCCACTTCATCATCAAAAGTTCCTTATTATTTTTGTTTGTTTGTTTAATTTGGTTTTTCAATGAAAGAACATGCCTCCATTTCTATTGAATTTTCAATAAATCCTGCTTCCTCTTAATGCATGAGCGGCCACAGTTGTGTTCCTCTGATCCCATATGCACCATTTTGTTCTCGACTATTGATGTGAACAAGGGTACGGGTATTTCTTGGGAACATCAATTAGTGATCCTTGTTCTAAAACTCTAAAACACTTTGAGTTACATTCTGATGGTTATACAGATCTCAGCGGAGGTTAGCTAGCCTGGAACGCCATAAACAATGATGCGTTCCATCCTCACCGTGGCTAAATATTCAACACATCACAAGTTATTATCCGTCCCTTTGACCTAGCTCATAACATATTTAAAACCGCAGGGATTGGAAGAAATTCTCTATGATAAAGTCTAGCAGAAGCATGACTTGACTCTACTTTGCCTAAGTTCTAGAAACTTGTACTAGGATTTCACATTACTACTTTTTAAAATTATAAGCCACCAATCCTCGTAGACCATGAATCTAGCTCTAGTCCTCTGCTTCTTAGTTAAAGAACTCTTCTGGGAGTAGGGTCACAATCTCTTTATCTTGTATTACCTGTCATGATCAGCTTCTACCCTGGCTTCTTTATGCCTGGTTTTTGGTGGGTCTCAGAGTTGGCACGTTTCTAAACCTCATTCTGTACATTACATACTTGTATTGTGGTAGTTACATAATTTCACGTCAACTTAAAAATATATACAAGTGTAGGGGTGGCTTTCACCTTTCTGATGGCAGGCCCCTCTGAGACCTGCCAGAGCCCTGTGATGCTTACACCATAGTGGATCCACACAATGTTGCACCCACCAGCCTGTGATAGTCCTGCATTCAGTATCATTGCATGTGGCTGCGTGAATCTGAAGAGGGACTTATGGACTAGTACCAGACTTGTGGACTTGAGTTGAACTGAGTTGGGATGTTTTCCTGATATATAATTACTTCTTGATATAAAGCTCTTTCTTATATATGAATGTCTCTGAATTAACTTCTCTAGTAAATATATTTGGTCATTCTTTATTGCATTGCAGAGTGCACGTGACCATATTAAAAGACAACATCTCTTTTATTATAACTGAGGATAGCTATTCAAAACAAATATGTGGTTTAAAACAAGGGTTGCAAACAGGTAAGCATGAACTGAATATATTTTTCATTTAACCCACACAGCAATTACATACATATTTTCACCACACATATAGCTATAATATTATACATAAGTAATTTCAATTTTGAATGCCTTGATGAGAAAACAGTTTAGAAGCAATATCTGACCTCCTCTAGCTACACAAGGGAGAAGGGAAATCCAGTTGCTCACCAGTCCAGGGCCTATTGCAACGAGGCAGAGGTCAGCCTCTACTCTCAATTCGTTTTTACCCCATGAGACCAACCATTCTTCCCGCCGCACTCTACTATTCTGTTGGGTTTGATAATGCATTGCAAGGCCAACATAGGCAATACTCATGATGAAGAGGGTTTTGTGGGGAAAATCACAAGCCAGGATCACAAGCCAAGATCAGAAAGCATTAAGGATGCCATCATTGTTTCACAGCAATATCTCTCCTAGGTGAGGAGCCACACCTTTCTCTGGTCCTTAGCTTCTTAGCCTCAGCTTCTCAGATCCCTTAGCCTCTGCCTCTGGGGGCTAGGAAGCCTGCTCCTTTCTCAGGCTCACAGTTTCATAGTCCCAGTACTGCTCAATTAGCTCTCTCTTAGTCTCCTTGCATTGGCCTTTGGTCTTGCTTTGCAAATAGAAATACCATATGGCTCTACAATTCCTTTACGTGGCATATATGCTAAAGAAATAGAGCCTGGAAATAGACATATGCACACACACCCATGTTCATCATAGCACTATTCACAGTAGCAAGAGGGTGGAAACAGCTTCTCACTGGGAGAAGGCATCAACTTTGGGACATACACACAATGGGATACTATGCAATATTTAAGAATAACGATGAATGTATGAAACATCTCATAATGTAGATAAATCTGGATGACATTATACTGAGTAAAATGAGTCTATCACAAAAGGACAAATATGTATGAGACCCTCTTGTAGAGAAGTCAAGAAAGGATTTTAACACTATAAATCCCACCTAACAAATGTCCCACCTAAATCCCAACCTAAAAATGAGATTGTGATCGTTGGGTTTTGCGTCTACTTGGTTGGACCTGGATTTTCAGTGGTTTTTCAGCTGAAGTCTAGAAATCTCTCATGATATGACCTAACATAATATAATTAACTCCATGATAGGATCTGCTGTGAGCAGTCAAAAAGTTGTAAAAAGATTGAGGTAAAGCACAATCTCACAGTCCCAATGCAATTGCTGGTAGATTTCCTTGGGGTGTGGCCTACTTCTGACATAGAGTAGAACCCCGGACTTCAAACCTAATCTGTTCTAGGAGTGTTGAGATGCGATGCAGTCGAGTTCTGAATCAATTTTTCCCATAAGAAGTAACTGAAAATGGATAATCCCTTTCTTGACCACCAAGTTTTTACCCTAACCTTGCCTTTTTACACAAAACATTACACAGAAATTTCAAAGGAAGTTCAGAGTTAAATAATATAATCTACATAAGAAACACAACATTAAAAATGCTTTTAACAACTACAGTATGACCCATACCTTGAGAATGACGAGCATCTGGCTCTGTGGACACGCATGTGGAGGAGAGGTTCGGAGAGTCATTACTGGGAAGGACAATTCCCTTCCATAAAATCAACTGGTAGTTGCTTTTCAGGAGTTTTTTTTTTCCCCCTTCTTTGCCTTTTTTCACTAGGACCTGGCTGGTTTTCGCTAAAAACAAAACAAAACCTGTGTGATGTGGTCTGCTGTTGGCGTTTCCTTAACTGTTTTCTAAAAGGGTTTACTAAATTATCAACAATATCGACAACACGGTTAACAAGTACCTTAAAGATTCTTTTCAAAAAACTCTTTCCTAGGAGCCATGTTTTTTTATCTAAAAACAGCACAAAAAAGCCACAAGTACTGAGAAAATTGTAGCAAAACACTTGGAGCACAGCTGCAAAAGGTTGAAGCAACGCGTACTAACAAGGCTAAGTAACGCCCAGTGCCGGAAACACGAACTGCGTTTGTTTACAAAAATCACGTGCGTCGGGTCAGATTCCAATGTTTTGTTCAAGCTCCGGTACAAAATTCTCTCGACATTCCGTGTCAAAATCCGATTATGTCTGGTACTGATGCGGTCGAGTACCAGGGTTCCACAGTATATAAACAGAGCTTGTGGAAATGCTTGTTTTTAACAGGGTCCGGATTTTGTAACTGACTTGTGGTTCTTTGGAACTGAGCCAATGGCTTGCCATATTGCCTGCCAATTGCAGCAGCCCTAGTGGTCGACATGCCAACCAGGGATTCATTCACCTCTCCAGTCACAGGTCTGACTTGCTGACCTTGCATTCATGCAGCGTGTGGGGTTCCCGCCAATTCTGCTATCGTCAGCCCCTGAAGCTATGCTAGCACAGAGAAACCTCTAACAACATCGTAACACATACTTGTAATGGATTGGCCTTACCCATTTCCACACCTATGTGAGCCATTTTTTCTAATTTTTCTCTATATCTCTATACATCTCTCTCTATATATATACACATATACATAAGTCATTGGTTTGGATTCTCTAGAGAACCCAGAAAATAGAGATGAAATAAAATATGTATTAATTCTTGAATGGAAAATGTATCTGCTCTCCAAACCTTCACCCAATTTACAATACAAAGTTGAAAACTGCAACCCAAACCAAAAAATACTCAGAAACCTAATTCTCACTTATAGTAGCTTTTCCCCAACGTGGTCTTAGTTTCAGTGACGGATGCAGTAGTCTGAGACTAAATGGCTAGAAGTTGACCTCCTCCCTAAAATATGACTGTAACAATAATTCCATTAGAGCCCTCAGAGCTTTGGTGGTCTAGTGGTTATGTGTTGGGCTGCTAACTACAGGTCACCAGTTCAAACCCACCAGCTGCTCCATGAGAGAAAGATGATGCTTTTGGCTCCCATAAAGAGGTACAGTCTTGGAAGCCCACAGGGGAAGTTCTACCTTGTCCTAGGTGGTTGCTATAAGTTGGAATTGACTCAATGACAGTGAGGTCGGATAAATAATGATTATGATAAACTAAATCTCAATAACGTCCTGGCTCCAAGACTTTCGACTTGTTTAATCTTTAGTACTCTGTCACCTAGTGACCAGCCAGGTGGAATAAGATAAGCCTTTTTCCTTCTTTCTTCTAGGCCTTTGACAAATATACCCTAGTTGTTTTTCCACATAGCCACACTGTCATACATACAAGGTAGAGATGAGGATGGAGATGGTAACTCCATTTTATCCCCTACTTTTGATATTTCTCTTCTCTACTCAGTTATTTCTTGCTCACATTATCTTCATTATGAACACCTGAAGGGCACTGCGTTGCATTGCAAACATCTCACCTATGGAGGACCAACGGGCTTTTTAGACTGAACTGTAGGGCCAAGGGAAGGAGACACCAGTGATCACTGAAAAAAAGCAAACACAAAACTTTTCCATGTTAGTAAGGATAACCATCAGACTCAATTTTAAAAAGGGGGTAAGGCAAGTTTTATGTTTCATTTGCCAAGGAAAGTGTCTTTTATTGAATATTTCTTCCCTTTTTTGTCTTTTCAACTCTCAACTGTGAAATATAATTTGATTTGACATATTATGGCAAAATCACCAGGTAAAAGAAACAAAAGCAATTGGAGTTTTTGCCCAAATTTGCAGATCAACAACCATGGACCTGGATTTCAAGGGAGACGGCAATTAACAGATGCCATCCCTGGAGGACCTTCAAATTAACCAGGTGTAATGGCTAAAAGAGAAGCATAAAGTAAGAGTGTAAGATGAAGCACCTGTTGCTATGGCTGCCAGTGTTGCTGTCTGCTTAAGTTTATATTTGAAATAGGCAACAAAGGAAGATTAAAACTGGGCCATTTCCCACAGCCAGATATTTAAAGCATATGGGAAAGAGATTGCATGAATTTGTACAGGAAATTTTCAAATTGCTTCATTAGGAGAAAAAATACCTTGAATTATCTTGGGTTCTTACATAGGCAAGAGTCACAATTAGTACTCTTCCTGTTTGCTTTATATCATGTAGACCTGGCAGAACCAAACAATGGGATGTTGTAGCGTAAGGTTTATAAACCAGCTGCCACCTCTTCAATGTAGTAGTTCACCTAGTCTAGTATTTAAACTATAGTATGGTTGCTTTTCAGTGAGACATATGCAGTATGCTTCTCTTTCTTCTCTTATCCCAAATGGCTTCGCATATTTACATTACCAATCGGTGGTAAGCAGAATAATGATCCTCCAAAATGTCTGGGCTCTAGTTTCCAGCACCTGTCAATGTATTACTTTTTATTGGCACAAGGGACTTTCAGATATCATTGAAATAAAGACCTAGAGACAGAGACATGATTCTGGAACATTCAACTGTGCCACATATAATTTTGTAAATGAGAGAGGAAGACAGAAGAGTCCGAGAACGAGTCAGAGATGCAATACTGCTGGCTCTGTACAATGGATAGGGAGTCACAGGCCAAGGCCTGGAAGTGGTCTTTTAAAAGATGGAAAAAAGACTAGGAAACACCATTTCCCTTAGAACCCCCAGAAAGAACGCAGACTTTATAACTCCTTGATTTTATTCCAGTGAGCCTCATTTTAGACTTCTGACCTCCAGATTGGTAAACTAATAAAACTCTTGTTGTTCTAAGTCACTGAGATGATAGTATTCGTCACAGCCATAATACGAAATTAATATACCATCCACCACGAAGTCTTTTGAGTTTAATAGAGCAGAAAGAGAATTTCAGTAATTTTATATAGCTATCAACGAGTGCATACTATGTTCCTGAAATGTCAACTTGCAAATGTTAACTCACAAAGCCCTAATCACCTAAGGC
Organism: Echinops telfairi; assembly: GCF_000313985.2. NCBI lineage: Eukaryota > Metazoa > Chordata > Mammalia > Afrosoricida > Tenrecidae > Echinops > Echinops telfairi. The sequence goes on from NW_022103968.1 coordinate 37,734,553, forward strand.
CTAAGCAGCATGCACCGGTATATACTCATTTTTTCCAGATGAGTACTAAGGCTTTCAAAGGCTAATAAATCATTCACAGTAAGGTGCCAGGGATCTGGTTTGAATTCAGGTAGTTGGGTTCTAGAATTCATGCACAGCTAGGTTAAAAGTCAATCAAACAAGAAACGATGGCCGTGGAGGTGATTCCTACGCAAAGCATCTCTGTGCAGCAGAGAACTGCTCCATGGTGTTCCCCAGGCCAGGAAATCTTGATAGAGGCAGACGGCCCCTTGTTCTACCAGACAAGGAAGAGCTAGTCTACATTCATTTTAATATTTCTAAGAAGATTTGGAATAGAACGAAGAAGGAAAAAGACTTGGACAGGGTCTAGTCCTCACCTAAAAATCAAGGGAATTCGAATATATTCATATATTTTAAACTTCTTTTAATGGCTAATTGATTTTTGCTGTTTTTCATTATGAAAATATACACGGTGAAACATATTCAAGTTTTTATACAATTCAGTGACACTGACTAAATTCTTCAAGTTGTGAACCAGTTTCCCCCTCCGGTTCTGAATAATTCCTCCAAATTAATACAAACTCACTGCTCCCTCAAGTCCCTATCTACTCTTTCTTCAAACAGTTTTATTGGTATATGACTCGCACATCATACATTTCAATAGTTCCATCATTAAAAAGAATTGTACAGTCATCTCCACAATCCATTTCAGTATCTTTTCTTCTTTCTTGTACTCCTTGTTACCCATTTCCCATTTCCCCTGCCACACCCCCAAGAAACTATCAAGGCAGTCACTGTCTCCATGGCTTTCCCGGCCTTGGGTTTCATATAGAGAAAAACATGCAAAAATAAATTTGCAGAGTTTACACATGGATTAAACTTCTGGTGAAGACCCTCTAACCACAGAACTCCCAAAATACCAAGCCAAACTCACTGCCATCGATTTGATTCCAACTCCTAGCAACCTGTAGGACAGGACAGAACTGCCCCTGTGGGTTTGGGGGAATCGTACCTCTTTAAAGAAGTAGAAAGCCTCAGCTTTCTCCCACCAAGTTGCTGGTGGTTTCAAACTGCTGACGTGATGCTTAGCAGCCCAACTTGTAACCACTATACCAGCAGGGCCCCTTGACCAGGGATGTGAGTAGCCTTGCTATCGCATAGAGTGCAGTGGAAAGCAGATTACTGCAGATGCAATTAGGTTAAAAACTAACACTTTGTCCTATGCTCTCCCCTTTCAACCCATTTTAAATTTGCTCTAATTTATCATATTTTTCTGCTTTCCCATCTAACCTTTTGAGTTGCTGTTGTCGGCTTGATCGCTTGTAGATATAGCTTAAGAATTTTAAATGTTAAAAAACCATATCCCCCATTAAATGAAACCTTGTGTGCTATTCATGATTCACTTAACAAATGAAATAAATAAAAGGAGGACTACTTGTGATGAATCAAGGGAAAGGCTCAGATATTGCTCTCCCAAATTTGGTACTTAAGATAACCTAGCAGAGTCCAAGGGCATTGGGGGTCACAGTCTTAATGGCAACAGAGTATATACTGTTTTCTTTCTTTTTTCAATAAATCATTTTACTGAGGGCTCTTACAGCTCTTGTAACAATCCATACATCAATTGAATCAATCACATTTGTACATATGTTGCCATCATCATTTTCAGAACATTTTCTTTCTTTGAGCCCTTGGTATCAGCTCCTCTTTTTCCCCTCCCTCCCTCTCCTACCCTTGGTAAATTATAATTCTTTTCATATCCAAGGGTCCTCAAACTTTTAAAACAGGGGGCCAGTTCACAGTCCCTCAGAACTGTTGGAGGGCCAGACTATAGTTTAAAAAAAACTATGGACAAATTCTTATACACACTGGACATATCTTAATTTGAAGTAAAAAAACAAACGGGGCAAAAACACCCTGCGGGCCGGATAAATGTCTTCAGAGGGCCACATGTGGCCCGTGGGCCATAGTTTGAGGACACCTGTTTGTCCCCTGTTTCCCTTCACTCACGTTTCTGTTGTTCATCCCCCACCCCCCGGCCGATCATTATGCTTGGTTCTCCCTTTCCCCCCTTCCCCCTACCTTCATGGTATTGCTACTCTCATTATTGTTCCTGCGTATATACTTTTTAAGGTCTCTTCCAACACTAATCATTTCTGACTCCACATATGGCAACTTACCATAAGCCATAAGTTTTAGGAAACCGAATAAATAAATTAAACATGCAAAGTAGCAATCCATGGGGTTGGACATTCTAGACTGGTGAGACAAAGCCTGGGTCTGGTTCACTTTCCTTTTTGTTTTTATTTCAAGTTTGTTTGGGTTGTGAGAGATTGGAAGCATCAGTTCACAGGGAACATTTCCTATTCCCAGGCCTTTGTATCCTGATATCTTTTGAGCCTGAACTTGGGTCAGTGGTGAGCAAATCGGCAGGGTAAAGATAGTCAAAGAAACACTCTGTCTTTAATATTAATGCAACACAGACCTGGGCCGGTTCTTTAACAGAAGGAGGATGGCTTGCTTAATATCACATTTCCATTTCTAGTCTTATTTTCTTTGTAGTGTTTGTGACTTACAGTCAACTGGTCTACCTGGAAAGTTCCCTGAAATAACGCACTTGTAATAACATTTTCCTTGGTCTTTTGCAGAAATACACAGTGCAACACTGAGAAGGAGTTTGGAGGCAACCATGGAAAACTCCATCTTTATATTTTTAAATCTGTTCTCCCACTTACATCGGAATCTTTTCATACAAAACTCCATACAGCAAACTTTAAGGAACTGAACAAAAAGTAAAATAAAATTTAAAAAAACAAGCCCGTTGTCACTGAGTCAATTGCAACTCATTGTGGCCCTATAAAAGGTATCCGAGGTGGCTAATCTTGACCAGAGCACATAGCTTCAATCTTCTCCCTGCAGAGCTGCTGGTCCAATGCTTAGGAGACAGTGTTGCCAGGACTCCTTTTGGAAGAGAAAGATTCAGACTTCAAATGCTCAAGGAAGCTTAAGCCATTGGAAAAATAAGTTATTCTATCACAGAAAGCTAATAAAGTAAGGATATTTTCAAGTCAACTTTGTCCGGGGCCATTCGGCTCAATCTTTACTATATTTTGTCAGAGCTTGCAGTACTTTTCCATTCCGCGGACCTGACATAGTTTTGTGATTATGTTATCTCCCCTCTGAATAGCCTGTCCTTGGGACGGGCTGAGTTTAGCCTTCAAGTCTGCCTAGAAACAGATGAGGGGGATTCCACACATAGTGTGACATTTTTGAGATAAGCACCTATATCCTGCTTCCCCTTGATTGGGTAGGAGATTGTCTTCACCCTATTTACACATCTAGTGCCTGCACCTGATTTTGCATGAAATGATGTCACTTCACGTACCTGGTTGAAGACTGTAAACCGTTACTGAGGGCGCACTCCGCCCTCCCCCACTCCTTGATTGGTCTATTACCAAAGTGGCCTAATTTACATGTACGACCGGTGTTTCCCTTCCCCTGGCCCTTATAAGCTGAAACCTTTCACTCAATAAAAAGAGACTTGATCAGAATACTGTCTTGTCTCCATTTCTCGTGTCTCTTGTTCCCCTCAATTCTCACTCCCTCCTCCAGGGTCTGCGTTGACGTTCCTGTGGGTCGGGACAAACTTCACTTATATTTCCATATATTCATTTATTCATTCACTCATGCAAGTCAATTTCTGAAAAACACTTAGTCTGAATAGATATTGGCACTACACAGACTGAGGATTATATAAAATTATAAAAATAAAGATAGTGACACTTCCAAGAACTTAAAATTTAGACAGGCCTGGAACCGAACAATATCAACATGAAAAATGATTTATTTTTCAACATTTTAAGAATAGAGGAAAAGATATTCTCAGATTTTAGGAGTAAGGTAAAGTTTATGCAACAGACATTATTTGAGTTGCAACTTGAGTTATACGTGATAGTTTGATGCATAAGCAAGAAGGATTCAATGAAAGTAACTTAATTCTCACAGACATGGAGGTATACATGAGTATAGCTATGTTTCAGGAATAAAAAGTGTCTTGTAAGCTGGAGGGACATGGTGGCATTGAAGAACTTTGAAGATGGCAGTGGTATGATCAGATTAATGAATTTGAAAGAAATCCAATTTGCATTGGAGATTTGGTTTGATGGGAAGAAGATAAGGCAGGAAATAAAGCAACTATTAATGATAGGCTATAACTTGTACAGATGGAAATAGAGAAGATAAGAAATCTCTTGCCATATTCAAAATGTTATGATGGACTGAACATGAAGGATAAAGGAAAAGAAAGACTCCAAGAGAACTTTGGGTCTTAATGCAGGAAACTGGACACTCATTCAAGGAGACAGCCTACCGATGGAAGAATAGCTCTATGACACGAGAAGTTCTGTCTTCGGTCTCAAGGTATCGATCTAAGAATAGAACATGACTAGATTTTCAGATCCTCGAGCTCAGAAGTGAAATTCTGAACTTCAGATATTGAAGTCACCAACTTAGACTAGCTTAAGGCATGCACACAGACGTGACGGTCCAGTTTCTGGGATACATAAGTTCTTGGTTAAAAAATATGGCCACATGGTTTTTCTCTTTGGGGAGAGATGGAGTCTTATGGTACCCTGTTTTCCCGAAAATAAGACAGTGTCTTATATTAATTTTTGCTCCCAAAGATGCGCTAGGCCTTATTTTCAGGGGATGTCTTATTTTTCCACGAAGAAGAATACGGTACACATTTATTGTTTATTGTTTTATTAAAAGAGACCTCGCACTTCCTGTCTGCTCCGGCTGTGCAGCGGCCAACAGTGAG
>NW_022103968.1:37739471-37750753 GCF_000313985.2 Echinops telfairi
CCCCAACCATAAAATTATTTTTGTTGCTACTTCATAACTGTAATTTTGTTACTGTGATGAATCGGGCAACCCCTGTGAAAGGGTCGTTAGACCCCCAAGGAGGTCGCGACCCACAGGTTGAGAACTGCTGCTTTATAGGCTTGTCTGATGTTTGACTGTAAAGTGATCCTGAAGGGGGTGGTGGTAAGGAGTTCAGATCCAGGCTTGAAGGGAGGGTGAGGGCCACACTGTTAGCGGTTCCACAAGTCTCTATCACACCTATCAAATCTGAAATCTGATTGTTTGTATGACTTTGAATTTTGTTCTACATTTTTTGCCTATCCTGCCCAGGACCCTCTGTGGTACCAATCTGAGTGGTCAGTATTACCCTGTTTCTCCGAAAATAAGACAGTGTCTTATATTAATTTTTGCTCCCAAAGATGCTCTAGGTCTTATTTTCAGGGGATATCTTATTTTTTCCATGAAGAAGAATACGGTACACATTTATTGTTTATTGTTTTATTAAAAGAGACCTCGCACTTCCTGTCTGCTCCGGCTGTGCAGCGGCCAACAGTGAGCTGCACGGCTGCGCCCGCAGCGAAGGTCCTTTGGGGTAACTTTGGGGGGGCTTATTTTCAGGGAGGTCTTATTTTCGGGGGATGCCTTATATATCAGCGAGAGGCAAAACTGTAAGTAAGTCTTATTTTGGGGGGATGTCTTACTTTCGGGGAAGCCGGGTAACGGTGAAATTGGCTAAGGCTTTCAAAGAAAAGAATTCTGTCAGCAGCATGTTTGCTTAAAAATGAACATCTCCAAAGCACATTATTTTTCGTAACAAACAATAATGGAATTTGGTGTAAAAATAAGAGGTGCCTCAGGGTTAGTCAGAAACTCCTTTTGGGAGTCCCAATGGAGTTGGACTTGGAGCCTCATAGATGCTCACTCAGGATGTGTGTCAATGCTATATTGAGCGGAGCATAACATGTAACAACGGGCAGTAATTCTGCACAACAGTGGTCCCCAAGGTGGTACGGTGAACACTACTTAGTGCCTATTTAATTAATAGAAAGGAACAACATAATTGGAACTTTTTACTTCACAGGACCTGCTCAATTCTTCATTTCCCTGTATCAGGAAACTGTCATTTTAAATCAAGCTGAAATTTGAACTATTCGTCCATTTTTTATTATTGTATTTGTAACAAAATGTTGTCAGTGAAGAAAGCAATTGAGAAATGAGGCCAAATACCTAGATTTTAAAAAAACCGTTGTGTTTTTGTAAATCATTTTATTAGGGGCTCATACAACTCTTATCACAATCCATACACACATCAATTGTGTAAAGCGCATTTGTACATTCATTGCCCTCATCATTCTCAAAACATTTTCTCTCCACTTAAACCCCCGGCATTAGGTCCTCATTTTTCCCCTCCCTTCCCCCTCCCTCCTGAGCCCTTGATAGTTTATAAATTGTTATTTTGTCATATCTTGCCCTGTCCAACGTCTCCCTTCACCCACTTTTGTGTTGTCCGTCCCCCAGGGAGGAGGTCACATGTAGATCCTTGTAATCGGTTCCCTCTTTCCAACCCACTCTCCCTCTACGCTCCCAGTATCACCACTCACACCACTGGTCCTGAAGGGATCATCCGCCCTGGGTTCCCTGTGTTTCCAGTTCCTATCTGTACCAGTGTACATCCCCTGGTCTAGCCAGACTTGCAAGGTCGAATTCGAGTCATGGTAGTGGGAGCGGGGAGGAAACATTTAGGAACTAGAGGAAAGTTGTACCCTGACTGGCTCATCTTCTCCCCAGACCCCTCTGCAAGGGGATCTCCAGTGGCCTAATTCACCTACCATACAATTCAATCACCTCAACAAGAGTTGTGCAATCATCACTAGAATAATAATAGTTAATACAGTAACTATTTTTAACAGTTTCATTGACATATAAGTCATGTATCACTCGGTGCCTTAAATAGTTGTGCAATCACCACCGCAATTAATTTTAGAACACTTTCTTCATTTTGTGCCATTATTATTAACCCCCATTGTTCCCCACTTCCCCACCATAACCCTAAGAAACTATTAACCTAATACCATCTCTTTATATTGATCGATTCTGCATTTCATATAAAGAAAATCGTTCCCAAAAAACGCAACAACGGCAACAAAATAAAACACAGAAAACGCCAATCTACGGGAAAGCAGAATCTAATAGCATTGTACCGGTTTCCAGGTCCATAAGGGCCGCCCCAAGCTGCTCGAAGGAGACGCTTTTTCAGAAGCGCGTAACCTGGAGTCAGCTGCCACTCCGTGTCTCTCGGTCCCCAGCGCTCCTCACACTCGGGTTCCCACAGCCGCGAACACGAGTGGTGGCCGGCTTCCACGGCAACCACAGCTGTGCGCACGGACCCTGGTGGGCGGGCCGTGGGCACAGCCAGGGAGCTGCCCGCCTTGATTCCTTATGGACGGGGGCAGCGGCCGCCAAGATTCTTAGAAAAGGTGGCTCTGGCGGGAAAACTAGTGGGAAAGTAGCAAATGTACGCAATGGAAAACTACAGAAAAGAGAGTCTACAGATTAGCAAAGGAGCCGTAGGGTACTTCAATAGAAACTAGAACAAATTAAAAATGGGTCAAAAGTGAAAATAAATGATAATAGGTTCCATTTTGACGAACTCTTAAGTTATCTATTTTCCAGTGTACTCTGTCTGAGGACAATTCATATCCACGATCAGGCAATGGTCTAGGACAGCGATTCTCAACCTATGGGTCGCGACCCCTTTGGGGGTCGAATGACCCTTTCACAGGGGTCGCCTAAGACCATCGGAAAACACATAAATATTTCACAATATAATTACATATTGTGTTGTGATTACTCACTATGCTTTAATTATGTTCAATTTATAACAATGAAAATATATCCTACATATCAGATATTTACATTATGATTCATAGCAGTAGCAAAATTATAGTTATGAAGTAGCAAAGAAAATAATTTTATGGTTGCGGGCCACCACGACATGAGCAACTGTATGAAGGCCACTGCTCTAGGAGAATTCAAGGGAGACAATCGACGTGGGGACTCTGCACATGGATTTGGGGCTTTCTTTATCATCCATAGCCTTCTGCAGGCCAGGTGTTCAAAATTTAAGTTCTACAACAATTATGTCCTCTGATCTTGGATTTTTAAAATTTAGTCCTTGGATCACATTGGCTGATGTGCTCCTTCCAAGTGGACATAGCTGACACTGTTTAAGAGCCCAGACAATATTCTTTCTCATAGCCAAGCACCATCTAATTATGCTATTGCACCCGTATCCTCAGTGATCCTTTCATGAGGGCAAGTATTGAGCAAGGCCACATCTTTAAAATTCTTAGGAGCTTATAAACAAGTGTGAACTCAAAATCCTTTCGTAGATCTAACGTTTATGTATGTCTTGGGTTCACTTTAAAGGCAGCATTATCAACTTGTTGAGAAATAATTAAGCAATGTCCTGAGGCATTTGGTAATTCTAATAATAGTATCATTAACATAGACAATGATATAGAACTTAAAGGATTGAGATATAGATATATATACATACATATATAGGAAAGCTTTTAGGACTAAAATACATGGGATGTTCACGTATGTAGTAACTGAACATTTTTTTAGAAAGCAATGCGGGGTAGACACAAGGTGAAAATTTCAATGACGCTCATTCATTCAGGCAAAAGTATCACTGCAGGACTAAAACATGTCCCCCAAAGCAAAGAAAGTAGGAAAACAGGAAGTACATAGTAGTCTTAAATTGCCAGTTATTGAGCAAACTCAAAAGAAAGAGATTTAATCCAAAATCAACTTACTTCCAAATCCACGACCTTGGCATGGCAGCCCTCAGCTTCTTATCTAAGCTGTTCCAGCTTTAGGTCCAAAGGAGCATTTCAGTTCCTTCATTCTGCAATGCGTACGTTTAAGGTACAGTCTGGTGCCCTAGTGGAGTTTCCAAATCATGTGACTTTGATGTGGTCCAAAATGAGTGCTGTACCCCTCCCTCAAGACAAAATCTAAAATCCAAGTAGCCTACAGCACTAAGCGAGCAGTGTCACAGAGGGTGGAAGAGAGACTCAGTCTAAAATGACCTGATTAACAACACAATACTGGGTGGGCTCTCCTGTTGGGAGTCTACTAAGGAGTGTTAAGTGTTTTCCCCAAAGGTAGGCTGCCCCTCCTTGGTTTTCCCACCAATGGAAGAGGAAAGCACCTTCTCAAGATAGGCGTCTCCCCATTCTCTGTCCTGAATTCCCACTGAAATTCACTGATCGCCATTGTGGAATATTTATTCACTTAGGGTGATGTGGGACAATGCTATTTGGCAGAAACTCTTGATTGTCTTGCTTTTGTAAGGACTCATTCAAAGGATAACATGATTTTACTGGCTATGACTGTCCAGCTGGATGGATTGGAGCAATGACGGAAACTCGAATGCAGTCTCTAAGCATTTTCCCCCCAAACTAATACTGGCAACAGTCCTATTTCCCTAGTGATACAATTTCAAAAACATTTCTTTTAAAATACCACTTCACGACTGAGCATGATACAGTTTATATAAATAGATATATTGGGAAGAATTTGAGCAACACAGAAGAATAAAGAAGAAAATAAAATTTACCAGCCAGGTCGCAGAAGGGTAATAGGCAGACCTGGTCATTAGAAAAGGAGGAAGTTGGAGGGGAGGGGGGAGGGGGTGGGGAATGGGTGCATCCCAGGAATAAGTGCCTGGGATGAGGCACTGTGTTAGGTTTCTTTGCCAAAGGTTGAAATTCACTGTCAAACCATCTCACGAAGGCCAGTCCTGTTTTCTGCTCACCCACTACCTCCAGGTCACCCCTGATAACAAATCCAAAGTACATGAGATGAAGTCTTGTCATCCTTGCTTCTGAGCACTTTAAGTTGTACCTCTTCTCAGTCAGGTTTCTTTGTTCTTCTGGTGGCCTCTCGTCTGTCACTTTGTCCTCATTGTGTGGCTTCCATGTTGCTATGATTCTGGAAGCTCTACCAGCTCCACCACCAGTAGTTCAAATACCACCGGGGTCACCCACGGTGGATATGTTTCAATGGAGCTTCCAGACTAGGACAGACTGAGAAGAGGAATCTAGCAATCTACTGCTTAAAAATTTAGCCAGTGAAAACCTTAATTTTTTTCTCATTTGAAAAAATTCAGTTCTTAAAAATAGAAACAACTATCATTAAGAAGGTAAATATGTAATAGGTCTTCCATGGACTGCAGTATCTTCTTCTATAAGAAGCAAAGTACCATTCAATCTTTGTGTCTTACCGTAAATTCTACCCCCTTTTGCTCCTTACCAACTTTAGCTTCTCTTGCTAATGTTATATGTTTCAAGAGACTTTATAGTCCGTAGAAAAATGACAGACTGGAAGAAAAGCTATTGTAGCCAAACCATGTTATGGTTGTTGACGTGTTAGGTGCCGTTGCATTGTTTCTGATTCGCGGGGACTCAGTGTCCAGCAGAATGGGCCATTGCCTGCTCCCATGCGAGCCTCAGAACTGGTATGCTTGAGGTCATTGTTGCAGCAGCGTCAAGGCATCTTGTGGGGGTTCTTAGTTGCCGACCTTCTGCCTTACCAAGCATGAGGTTCTTTTCCAGGGATTGCATCTCCTGCTAGCACTCAAAGTATGTGTGATGCCAATTTGGATGCCTGTAATTTTAGATGTCGATTAAGTCCAAATAATGACCAGGTGGAGATTTGAAATAGCAGGTTGGACACTTGCGTTTGTGGGTCAATGGAGAGGTCAGATATAGATAACCAGTGGTGGGGAAGAATTCATCAAACAGGAGCCTCTATTAGAAGACGGTGAAGCCAGGCATCATGTTTGGAGGTTCGAGGATAAACCTACTTGAAAGATTGGAAAAGTGTGACCAGTGGAATCCAGGAAAACCAATCTGTCGACTGTGCTGTATCTGTGGAGAAGTCAAGAGGGGTGATAACCAGGGACATCATTTGAGTTGGTGTCTGCCAATGTGGTAACTCAGTGTCGAGTACCCCATACCTGCCCATACCCCGTAGACCTCCTTTACTAAACTATGCAATCCTGAGTAATTTTATCATCAATTTTAATCATAGAATAATATTTGATAAATACAGTTGTAAAGAACTTAAATGCAGTACTTCTGAGACTATTACTAACAGCAACATTGTTTTGTGAAATCATTCTATGTTGAATTACAATATTTTTGGTTCAGCATGATTAGTAACTTTAGAATTTTCTCCTTTTCATTCAATGCCTACTTCATTCTCAAAAAAGTTCTTGATATCAGTTCACAAATACTAATTACTGCAATACTGTAGTTAAAACGACAGACAAGTTGATAAAATCTATGCCTATAAAAACACAGGCATCATCAGAAACTGCCGCCCTTGCTTGTGGAGCCTGAAAGGCAAAACCACATGAAATGAAAGCCTCCTGGTGATTGGGTGATAATGACAGTTCTGAATGGAGGCAGTAGAAGATTCCAAAGTAAAGTAGCATAGTTTTAACCCTATAGGATATTGATACATGTAAACTGGGTTTATGAAGAATACTTTTGTTATACCTCGATGTTGTTGTGAGGTGCCATCGAGTACGTCCTCGCTCCGGTGACCCGTGTACAACAGAATGAAACACCACCTTGTCCCGTACCCACCTCACAATTGTTGCTATGTTTGAGTCTATTATTGCTGGAGTCATAAACAATAGACTTCTGTTGAAACAGCTCACAACCCCCCCCCCAAAACCATTTTATTGGGAGCTAATACAGATAAGATATCATTCCATAGTTCAATCCCATCAGGCAACACTGTACAATTGCTACCACAAGCAGTTTGGAAACATTCTCTTCCTTCTTAGGCTCCTTGACCTCAGTTCCCCTTTACCCACCCACCCCATCGCAAAATTTTATAGTTCGTTTAATGTTACCCTCTGACGGGAGCACCGGGTGCTGTTCACGTCTAACCCCTACCCCCTCTTTACCCCACCTACACTCCTTAGTGACTCTCTGAATTGTAACAGAGAAAGATTTCCCCCACCTAAAGCTCTCTTTTGCTCCTTTGCATAGTCAATTGACTCCTCCCTTTGACTCCAATCCCTGGTGGCATTGTCAGGTAACCTCTGGAATGCTAACAGCAAGGATGGAGGTCAAAACCACCAGCTGTTCCCAGGGAGAAAGATGAGGCTGTCTGCTCCCATAAAGATTTCAGCCTCTCACTAAAGATCCCCTTGCAGAGGCGTCTCAGGGAGGAGACGAGCCAGTCAGGGTGCGATTTAGCAATGATGAGAAATACAACTTTCCTCTAGTTCCTAAATACTTCCTTCCCCCCACCACTATCATGATCCCAATTCTCCCTTGTAAGTCTGGCTAGACCAGAGGGTGTACACTAGTACAGACAGGAACTGGAAACACAGGGAATCCAGGGTGGATGATCCCTTCAGGACCAGTGGTGTGAGTGGCAATACTGGGAGGGTGGAGGGAGAGTGGGTTGGAAAGGGGGAACCAATTACAAGGACCTACATGTGACCTCCTCCCTGAGGGACGGACAACAGAAAAGTGGGTGAGGGGAGACGTCGGACAGGGCAAGATATGACAAAATAATAATTTATAAATTATCAAGGGTTCATGGGGGAGGGGGGAGTAAGGAGGGAGGGGAAAAAATGAGCACCTGATGCCAGGGGCTTAAGTAGAGAGCAGATGTTTAGAGAATGATGAGGGCAATGAATGTACAAATGTGCTTTACACAAGTGATGTATGTATGGATTGTGATAAGAATTGTATGAGCCCCTAATAAGATGATTATAAAAAGGGGGGGAGGAATATGCTTGACAATGGATGTATGGATGGATGTGATAAGAGCTGTATGAGCCCCAATAAAATGTTTAAAGAAAGAAAAAAAAAAAAGATTTCGGCCTCAGAAATCCTATGGGCTCCCTATGGGTCAGAAGTGCCTCAGTTACAATGGGATAGCATTTGCCTCAGATAAAAAGCATCCCTTCCACCAAGTCTTTCCTTGCCACTCTTTGACTAGACAACTTACTTCCCACACACTTTTCTTTCTCTAAAATAGCTCTTGTACATTTTGCCCTTGCTAAGTTAAACATCTGGTGTTTGTTTTTTACTTGATTGAATGTTCCTGGACAGTTAGGGCCATATCTTTCTTGTTTATCATTCTGTTTACAAGACTCAGCACTTCAAGCACCACATAATAGGGATGAAGAAAAATTTCCTGAAATGCAGAATAACTCAGAAATATTTACTGAGTTGCATTCCCATGAATTAAACCTTTTCTTATCTTTGTTGTTGTCCCCAAAATAATTCCTTCCCATTCAAGAGATTATATAAAAATGCTCTCCAGTATAGCACCTATGAAACACACAATATGCCTCTGGTTCCATGAGGATTCCTCACTCCCCACGGTCATGAACCCAGTCCTGCCTTTCACTGCCTGCTAGACCAGAGCATGTACACAGTTACCAGAGCATGTGCACAGTTCAGATAAGAGCTAAGAGCTCATGATACATGGAATCCAGGAACAGGAATGGGAGTAGTGATACCCGGACGGTAGGGGAAGGTGGGGAGAGGAGGGGGAAAGTGGGGACCTATTGCAAAGATCCACACATAACCATCACCATCACCACCCCTGGGGGATGAACAACAGAAACTGTGGGTGAAGGGAGACAGCGGTTGGTGTAAGATATGAAAATAATAATTTATAATTCATGAAGGGGTCACAAGTGTTGGGGGTGAGGGAAAAAAAGGAGCTGTTATACAATTGATGTATGTATGGATTGTGATAAGAGCTGTAGGAGTCCCCAATAAAATGATTAAGAAAAAGAGGAACTGATACCAAGGACTCAAATAGAAAGTAAATATTTCGAAAATAATGATGGCAAAACATATATACAAATATGCTTGATACAATTGATGCATGGATTGTTATAAGAGCTGTAAGAGCCCTCAATAAAATGATCTTTTAATTTAAAACAATAAAGCTCTCCTGTCTTACGAGTTAATTTTATTTACAAGAATTAATGACAAGCATTTCCTTTGCCTGGCATGACTGGCTTCATCTGTCTTCCTTCACTTCCGTTCTAATAGTTTCTTTAAGGCAGAGTGTCCTAACTAGTTCTGTGTATATTTTGAAGAAAACCCTTAGTTTCAATGTGCGGAGCAGCATTTAAGCCTTGTCCACATTCTGCTTTATTCTTTTTACCATGTTACTTTTCTCTATTTATAGATGGACCATGTGGAAAAGAACCCCAAAATAAGAATTAAGAAGGATAGAGTCTAGTTTCATCTCTCTCAATAACCAGCTGTATGGTGTTGGTGAATCAGGACTCTGAGCCTGCTGGTTTCCTCATCTGTAAAAATGTCTTTTCACTCTATTAAAAGGTTTGTATCTATTTATTTTTCTATTCATCTCTCAGCATCTGTTAAGTATTTTCTACTGCATCCTGACTACAAAGGAGAATTTTAAAATGTCTCATTTCACATATTCAAGAAGTAGAATTTACAATTTCTTTCATTTTAGAAACTTTTAAACTATAAAATAACTCCCTCAAACACATTGCCCTCAAGTTGATGGTGACTCATAGCAATCCTATAGGAGAGGATAGATCTGGTCCCTAGGGTTTCTGAGACTGTCAATCTTTATGGGAGCAGGCAGTATCGTCTTTCTCCCAAGGAGAAATTGGTAGGTTTGAACTGTTATCCTTAGAGTTAACAGTCCAGTGCTTATTCTACTATTTCACCTGGACTCCCTGTAAAATATCTTAGGGGTTGGTTACAATGGAAATATTGTCTTAAAATATTTAACCTTATTAGGTCTTTCTTGAACATTTTCAGTGGTAGAAAGCTCATTTGTTTATATATTTTTGGTTTGTCCTTAACAAAATTCTCTAAGTGTTTACCAAAAATTATATTAAATACTTACAAAACTCTGAAACCATTTATTTTATTTCTTTCCTTTTTTAGCAATCTTAGGTTTCTTCAGGGTCAAATCTATTTGTGTGTGTGTGTATGTGTGTGTGAGAGAGAGAGAGAGAGATTTGCATGAAATTTTACAGAGCAAGTTGGTTTCCTTTACAAAATGTATACATATTTTGTTTTGTGATATTGATTGCAATTCCTACAATGTAACAGAACTCTTCTTCTTTCCCTCCTTCCTTTGTTCCTAACCCTTCCTGCCTTCTGACAGGGGCAAGTGTTGTCTTCTGACCTCATGTGGTTTATTGCTTCAATGAGTATATGCCTCCCTGATTGTTCACATTTTAGGCCTTTTTACCATTTGGTTGAAAACTAAGCCACATGGGTAAATTCAATTCCAGGCTTGAAGAGTGCCTAAAGTCCATAGTCTCACCAGTCTCTATCATACCAGTAAGCAGTCCAAATCAATGATATCCAGTGTATTTTATTAGCTCTACTTTATTAAACAACCAATTATGTGTACCTTGTGATATATAGTTGATGAGAGCCAATTTGATTTTCCAACAATTTATATATCAATTAATATATTTAATTCCTGCAGTAGTTACATAATCTGGTGTCAACTTGCGAAGGGGTGGAGTCTTGCCTGTCAATCGTGTCACAGCTTGAAGACCTCATTTGGAGGTGCCATGGAGATAAATAGTTCACTGGAGGCCATATACACTCTCTGCTTGTCTCTTTGCTACTCTCTCTATCTGAGAACAAAGCTATTCACATTCCTGGGCCATGAGTCAGAGAGGATTCACCAGAGTCTTAATGCCCTGAGGACCGTGCAAATGGATTATGGAGTTCCACTGTTAACTATATCCTTCTGAAAACTGAGGGTTCAGAATGTAAACTCTGATCCCGTTCCTTCCCTGGATTTGGATTTTATTATTTATAATCCTGAATCACACAGGCTAGGGTTCTACTTCCAAGTAGATTTAGTTGATGCTTCACTTAGATGGCTGCGTGGTCTAAGAAAAGCCATTAAGACTCTAGATGCCATTCCTTCTGATAGCCGGGCTTCCTGCTTTTCTATAGCACCCGTATCTTCAGTGATTTCTTCATGAGAGTGAATATTGAGTAGGCCACATCATTAGAAGTAATTATTCTCAGATGAGATCTACTCTTTTTTTTAAAAATCATTTTATTAGGGGCTCATATAACTCTTATCACAGTCCATACATACATCAATTGTGTAAAGCGCAGTTGTACACTCATTACCCTCATCATTCTCAAAACATTTCCTCTCCACTTAAGCCCCCGGCATTAGGTCCTCATTTTCCCCCTCCCTCCCCACTCCCC
>NW_022103968.1:37751521-37766167 GCF_000313985.2 Echinops telfairi
CTATAGCTTTTGATAGCCGGGCACCATCAGCTTTCTTCACCACATTTGCTTATTCACCTGCTTTGTCTTTAGCAATTGTGTCGGGAAGGTGAACATCATAGAATGCCAGTTTAATAGAAGAAAGTATTCTTTCATTGAGGGAGTACTTGAGTGGAGACCCAATGTCCTTCTGCTACCTTAATACTAAACCTATAAATATATGCACATAGATCTATTTCCCCATCCTCCTATATAAATATATTTGCATATGTATATGTCTTTATCTATACCTCTATAAATGCCCTTTGCCTCCCAGCTCTTTCCTCTATTTCCTTTGACTTTCTTCCAGTCCCACTACCATGCTCCTCCCTCACCAGGGTTTCAGCAATTCCAAAGGAACTTTTTGATCAGTATTTTCAATGGGATTCCAAAGAAAAAATAAATGTTGTGTTTTCTGATTATATGCATTTAGAGAAATACATCATACCAATTAAAGAAATAACAACTTTAAGTCAAAGGTTTATATATTTGTGAAGTGATATGATGACAAAATAGACACTGATATTTTGAATGACTGAATTCTATCATTTTACATCACAATCAGATGCATTAAAATATGTAAAACTATAACGGCCAATCATTAAAATTATGACCAATAGCATGATCAAAGTAAAAAAAGAAGCAATTAAACATGTAAAAAAAGCTTTATATTTATATACAAATTGTCAATGATGACTCAGATTGAAGTCATTCCAATGCCAATTCATATAACAATGGTTCAAAAATTAGACAATTTATGGCATAAAGCAAATGTTCTGGGGAAAGTTGGTCTCTTTGGCCCATTCAAGTATTCTAGAAGTTTGTAATTTAGGATTTAGCAATCAAGGGACTTGTGTGTCTGCCAATATAAGAATTATGTGTCCTATATATCGGCCACCTAGTTGTTAGTTTGGCATTTTTTGCTGATAAGAACTTTACTTTTTGTAAAACAAAGCATTCCTTTGTTACACAGTTGAAAATTTACAAAAGAAATGTTCTTACAAAGATCATGTCTGTACATTTGACCATGGGAGAGGAATACAATAGTAGTGACCAAGGTGCTGGATCAGCAGTTACCAAATTTAGACTAATAATCTAGCTCATCCATACAATGGCTTTGCTTACACATGACACTTAACCATTTTGTCTGTTTCCTCCAGTTCAAAATCAGGACAAAAGCCCAAATCTTACTTACAGTTTGTTTTGAGACTGGAAGAAATACTGTGGCAATGTCTTGGAAATAAATAAATGTTAAATAAACAGAAAAATATTATTGCTCATTCAAATGGTCTTTATAAAATAAGTCTGCAAAGCTCTCCCACATTTACAGTATAATTTATTTCTAGTGAACTAGAATCAGATGATTGCTTTCAAGGCTAATAAATCTCCTAATACATAAGCAACTTGAGGATTGTGTGGTTCGATTGCAAACTCAAAATCTATAACTTGTCAAACATTTTTCTGAAGATTAACATGATTTTTGTAAATCTCCAGGCTTCTGGAAATGCCTCCACTTTCCATGATCTCTTGAAGACTGTCAGTAGAGCTACCATCATATCCAACTTGGAAGATAGGACCTTTCTAAATAAATGATACATTTTCTTCCTTTACACACTTTGAACAAGATCTTTTAAAAAGCCAAAATCCAGCTTAAGAGACTGTCCATGTCCTTAAAATAATTTTGTATCTTCCTGTAGGGCAGTGCCTTGGACATTGCCACAGGAGAAGCAGCTATCTCCCCCTCTTGTCTCACTCTCCGCTGCCACTAGTAAAGACTGTTTGTGCCACGTGAAAGAAAGAAGAAGGAAATTTGGCTCTCTTTCCTTATGACATGGAAATAACGATAATGTTTACCTAATTATGCAGTCAATGGGAACTCATAAATAACAGGAAATACAATAAAAGTGAAAGAAAAGAATAAAAAGAAATAACCAAAATGAATGTTACATCACCCCACTCATCAGTAAATTTGTCATACTATGGTGGCTGGCCTATGGCTGGGTAGATAAAATGTATGCCACCAATATTTCAAATGCCAGCAGAGTTACCTATGGTGAACAGCTCCAATGGAACTTTAGCATAAGACCAGGTTAGGAAGAAGGAACAGTGGTTCATTTATGAGGGACTAGGCATCGGAAATAGTACTGGGAGATGTGTCCCTCAGTTAGAAGGAATTAAAAACATGACTGGAGAAGAGCTGCCTCTGCCCCATTGAGCAACACTTAATGAGATGGTGGAAGCAAAACTCAGAGGACCTTCATTTGCTTCTGGGGCATGAAGCAAAGATGAAAAGAAAGATCTGCAAGCGCCCATCATAATTAGAAAGTAAAATATATGCTGTATGAATATAGGAAAATTGAAATCCTTAAAACATGAGAACTCAAAACCAAACTCACAGCCATCAAATCGATGCCAATTTAGTGCGCTGCAGGGCAGGGTAGAACTTCCCCATGAGTTTCTGAGACAGCAATTGTTCACAGGAGTAGGAAGCCCCCTCTTGCTTCTAGGAAGCAGCTGATGGTTTGTGCTCTGGAAAGAAACACGTAAAGATTGCTATCCCAGGCAATAATAAACGGAAACAGACAGGTATTGGCTATTTTGAATAGGACCATCTTAACTATGAGGGGAACAACAAATTCAAAAGGAATGATGTTGCATTCATAGACAAAAACCAAAAATTCAAGATCTATCCTCAAGTGCAATGCAGTTTGTTATAGGAGACTATAAACTACAAGTAAGACCAAATAATACGACTATTGAAATTTTCCCACCAACCGCTGAAGCCAATGATAAAGAAATTGAAGAATTCTACCAATTTCTTCAGTCTGAAGTTGACCAAACATGCAACCATGATACATTGATAATTACTAGTGATTGGAATGTGAAAGTTGGAAACTACGAAGAAGTACCAGTAGTTGAATATTATGACTTTGGTTATGCAAATGAAGCTGGAAATCACAAGACAGAATTTTACAAGATCCATGACTTCATTATAATGAAGGATGACTACACACATAACTAGTACACCTCAGTGGATAGAGTACAGAGGACCAAATTGATTACATCTGTGGAAAAAAAACTGCAGAATCTCAATATCATCTACCAAAACAAGGCCTAGGGCCGACTATGGAAAAACCATCTGTTGCTTTGATTCAAGTCCAGACTGAAGGTGAAGCAAATTAAAACAAGTCTCTGAGAACCAAGAGAGACTATCTGAAGAACAGCTCTGACCCTCTGAACACAAATGATGGAAGACCAGATGAGCTGTGGGATGACATCAAGAACACGACACTTGAAGAAACCAAAAAGTCACTTAAAACACAATACAAAATTCAATGTAATAAAAATATTCAAAGCACCATAGATTTGCAGATTAACAAACTAATTGATTAACAAAGCACAGATTAGCAAACTAATAGATTAACAAACTATAATAGGGGAAGCATGCCCAGAATGTTTCTTAGAAGCTGAGATGATGGTGCTTTGGACATGTTATTAGGGGAGATCAGTCCCTTGAAGGTCATCATGCTTGGTAGAATAGAGGGTCAATAAGAAAGAGGAAGACCCAGAAGGAGGTGGAGTGACCCAATGGCTATAACACTGGATTTTAAGGCAATAGGGATTGTGAATATAGAGTAGACCTGGGCACAGTTTTCTTGTTATAAAGTCCAAATTAGTTAGAGCCAACATGAATACACCTAAGAACTATGACACAATTATAGGGCATGTCATACTGTGTATGTGCCCAAAATTTACAAGTTAGAATTTAATTATATTTGAATACATTTTATTTTTAAAGCAGTTTTAGGTTTATAGGAAAAATATTCAGAAATGTACAGAGAATTGCCAAAGTTTTTCCTTTTATTATAATTTTTTTCTCCTTTTAGTTCATATCAGCCTCCCTCTTGGTTGTTATTTTGCTAATGATTCAGTCCCTACCTCTCAAGAACACATCATCTGTATGGGCTGAGACAGAACCATTGCTAACACAGGTGTGGGGGAGCAGCACCTGACTTTCCCATCACTTACAAAGAGGCTGTGAATTGGAGAGTCCAAATCTCTTTCCAAACAGAAAACTTGCAGCTCAATGAAAAAATGAAAACCACAGTGGGTCTGGAAAGACATGTACTACAACCTCGATGACTTCTCATATTCTTAAGATCAAGATACTTAAAAAAAAAAAGCAATAAGGATCTGATAAGTTGGCATTTTTGTAAGAATGACCTCATGCCAACATTTTTAAAAGATGTTTTGTTTCTATTTCATTTCCCAAAGTGGTATGAAATGGACTAAAAGAGACATAATGAATTCTAATAAATCAGCTCACTCACAAGAAACATTCTTGGATAATGAGTTTTGATTGCTTTGACTATTCATCATATTATTTCTAAGTGGCAAAAATTCAGGGCAATTTGAAAAAAGAATTAAAAAATGGCAGCCTCATTCATTGTTAGGTTTACACATACATAGAATATCTGGGTTTGTTTGTTTGTTTGTTTTCAGTGCTTCTGGTAAAGGGAACAGCCAATGATCCTCAAAATAAGTCATTTAGTCTATTACAGTGTACAGAACCAAGAAAAGGAAAGATAATTTCTTATCAAAAGGTATTTCATAACAACTCCCTATCAATCTGAAATGCAAAAGTTGGAGACCAGGATGTGGTGTCCTTAATTTGAGCTCTCCTGTTTTTGGCTGCAATAGCCTCAGAGGGTAGACTCATTAACAGCCTGTGATGTGTAGATGACACAACCTTGCTTGCTATAAGTGAAGAGGACTCAAAGAAGCACTTACTGATGAAGTTCAAAGACAACTTACAATTCAATGTCAAGAAAACCAAAATCATTATAACTGGACCAATAGACAACAACATAATACATGAAGAGAATACTGAAGCTGTCAAGGATTTGCTTTTACTTGAATCCACAAGCAAAGCTCATGGAAGCAGCAGTCAAGAAATCAAATGACTTATAGCACTGGACGATCTGCTGTAACAGACCTCTTTAAAGTGTTCCATAGCAAAGCTGTCACTTTCAGGAGGACTAAGATGTGCTTGACCCACACCATAGTTTTTACAATGGCCTCATAAACATAGGAAAGCTTCACAATGAATAAGGAAGACTAAAGTAGAATTAATGAATTTGAGTTATGGTTTTGGCAAACAATATTGAATACACCATGGACCAAAGAACAATCTGTCTTGGAAGAAATATAGTAAGAAAGCTCTAGAAGCCAGTTGGCAAAGTGTTGTTGCATATAATTTGGGTACGTTACCAGGAGGGATCATTCTTGGCAAAGCAGAGTAAGTGAAAACGAGAAAGTACCTTAATGAAATGAATTCTCAGTCACTACAATAGGGTCAAACAGGGCAGTGGTAGTGAGCGCAGCACTAGTGTTTCCCCTGATGTTTCCCTGGTGAACATTGGGTAGCTATGAGTGGGCATTGACTCAAGTGGAGACCTCTAACCACCACCACAACAACAATGTATTTGTGAGTACATTTGTTACAATTTATGAACAAATTTTAATGAACAAATGTTGATACTTTCTTATAACCTAAAATCCATTGTTTACATTAAGGTTCATTCTTTGTGTTGTATATTGCTATGGGTTTCTGACAAGTACCAGCTGCCAAGTATCCTTGTATCTATTTTGTATCTTGCAGGATAGTTTCATTGTCCATACTAAGTCCTATGCTTCACCTATTCATTCCTTCTTCCCTTCCTTACCACTGGCAACAGCTGATCTTTTTACTGTCTCTGTACAGTTGCATTTTCCAAAAAGTCTTATACTTGGAATTATGCAGTACATAACTTTTCCAGATTGTCTATTTTCACTTGTTGGGTACCATCATAGCAATCTTACGCACAACAGAAAGAAAGCCTGCACGGTCTTTGCCATTTTCTCTGTGTTTGAGCCCTTTGTTACAGCCACTGTATCAGTCCATCTTGTTGCAGGACTTCCTCTTTGTCACTGACCCTCCACTTTACCAAGCACCATGTCCTTTCCCAGGGATTGGTCTTTGCTCATAAGATGTCCAACGTCTTGCCATCCATGCTTCTAAGGAGCATTCTGGCTGTACTTCTTGCAAGATAGATTTATTGGTTCTTTGGGGCAGTCCATGGTATTTCCAATATAGTTTTACCCGAACTATAATTCAAATGCATCCATTTTACTTTAGTCTTTCTTATTCCATATCCAACTTCCACATGCATATGAGGTGAGTGAAAATACCATGGCTTGGATCAAACATTAGTTCTCAGAGTAACATCCTTGCTTTTCAACACTTTAAAGCAGTCTTGTTCAATAAAATGCATCCTTTGATCTCCTGACTGCTGCTTCCATGATCATTGATTCTGAATCCAAGCAAGATTAAATACTCAACAACTTCAGTATTTTCCTCATTTATCATGATGTTACGTATTGGTCAAGTTGTGAGGATTCTGGTTTTTTTACATTGAGTTGAAATCTATACTGAAGGCTGGAATCCTTCAAGTGCTCTTCATTTCAGCTAGCAAAGTTGTATCATATATATATATATACACTTATACATATCACTGATTGCTAATAAACCTTCTTCTAATCCTGATATCACATTCTTCTTTGTATAATACAGTTTCTCAGATAATTTGCTCAGCGTACAGATTGAATTAATATGGTGAAAGGATACAACCCTGATGCACACCTGTCCTGATTTCAGACCATGTTGTATATTTCCTTCTGCTCCCCAAACTGCCTTTTAATCCATGTATAGATTCTTCAATCGTACAATGGAGTGTTCTGGACTTCCCATTCTTCTCAAGGCTATCCATACTCCTGTATCCATACATAGTGGCTTATGTGATAGACTGCTAACTACAAGGCTAGCCGTTCAAAACCACCAGCTACTACATGGGAGGAAGATGAGGCTTTCTGCTCTCATGGTCACTTCAGAAACCCACAGGGGCAGTTCTACTTTTTTGCAGAGGTTTGTAATGAGTCAGAGCGCACTCAGTAGCCATGAGTGTGAGCATGTGTTTACTGTGTAGTATGCAGTTAAGACTGCTTCCTGCCTGTTCCTAGTTTGGGGTTTTTTTTTTCATTGCAAATAATACTCCACTGTATAAATATATCATAATTGGATTTTCATTCGCCTTTTGAAGAACATCTTGGTTGAGGTCAGTGTTTTTGTGTTTTGTGTAATATTGGTAGGTTTGCATAGAGGGTTTCTCAGCAGAATTTTCTCTCTGCATGTACTTTTACTTCATTTGGGTAAATAGGAACATGATTGTGTGATTATATGGAAAACCTATTTTAACACTGCTTTATCCAGCTGTGTTTTAATAGCACTTCTAACAGTAGCAAAGGATGGCCTTTCATGCTGTAGACCATGTTTAAAACCAATTTCCTATCACTGGGCATTCAGATGTTGTAATAAACATCCCTATACAAATATCTTCGCCAATTTGGATAACTATTTGCAATGGATAAATTCATAGACAGGGTCTTTCTGGATCTAAAAATATGCACATTTTAAAACGTGCTTTTCAATCACTTTAAATATTTCCTTGGGAAGTCTCTTCCTAGTTGCATCTCTATTACAAGAATATCTTGTATTTTCTTCAAGGCAGGATATTACCAAGCTTCTTAGTCCTTGCATGTTAGAGAATTAAAAATGGTTCTGTTTGTATTCATTTAATCACTGGTAAAGTTGATCATTATAAAAATCAAAATGATAGGCATTTCATATTTTAATTTTTTATTTTCTAAATTGTATTTTTTCTTACTGATTTTTAAATGTATATATATTTTAATTTATAAGTGGATGTTTGGTATACAAATTTTATGGATTTTTTTCCTTCCTGTACCCTCTTGCCTTCATCTCTACCTTCTCATTCATCGTTACTCTTATTTAAGTAGCTGCATGACTCTGAGCTTTGTTTGTTCAGAGCAGATAAGAGATGTGGAAAACAGAAGTACCTGGCTGTGGGGTAAGTGTTAGACAGCTAACTATCAGATCAGACTTCAAGTTCACTAGTTGTTCCAGAATTGAAAGATCAGGCTGTTGGCTCTTGTGTGGATTTAGAGGCTCAGAAACCCTATATAGGGTCGCTATGAGTCTGAATCGATGAAATAGCAATCGGTTTGTGTCCCCCCATGTCTTCCTTCTTCTCTCATTCCCTCCAAATTCTTAGGATTTGAAGGAAGTAGCTAAGGGCCCAGGAAAAGCTGGAAGGAGAATTCTCTCTTAGATCAAAGTCCATGATTTCTTGCCTGGAAAATTAGCAACATTTGCTATGATAATCAAAAGTTTCTATCTGCTAGGAATTGGAAACACAGGGAATCCAGGGCAGATGATCCCTTCAGGACCAGTGGTTTGAGTGGCGATACTGGGAGAGTGGAAGGAGAGTGGGTTGGAAAGGGGGAACCGATTACAAGTATCTACATGTGACCTCCTCCCTGGGAGACGGACAACAGAAAAGTGGGTGAAGGGAGACGTCGGACAGGGCAAGATATGACAAACTAATAATTTATAAATTATCAAGTGTTCATGAGGGATGGGGGAGCGGGGAGGGAGGGGAAAAATGAGGAGCTGATGCCAGGGGCTTAAGTGGAGAGCAAATGTTTTGAGAATGACGAGGGCAATGAATGTACAGGTGTGCTTTGCACAATCGATGTATGTATGGATTGTGATAAGAGTCATATGGGCCCCTAATAAAATGATTTAAAAAAAATAATGGACCAGGGCTCAAGGAGAAAGCAAATGTCTTGAGAATGATGATGGCAACAAATGTACAAATATGCTTGACACAATGGATGTATGTATGGATTGTGATAAGAATTGTACAAGCCCCCAATAAAATGATTTAAAGAAAAAAAAAGTTTCTATCTGCTAGTCACAATGTTAGCAGTTCAAATCCATCAACTGCTTCACAGGAAATGATCCCATCAAGAGTTGCACCCTTGGACACCCAAAGGAGCAGTTCTACTCTGTTCTTTACGGTCCCTATGAGTGGGAATCGATTCAATGGCAGTGAGTTTATTTGAGTTTTGAGATAGCTAATTTTGGTAGTTAAGTTTATTGAATGCAGGAGTTGTTTTTTAACTCTATCCAATATCAACACATATCACAGACTGAATCCATTGTTTGCAACCATTGCAGTTAATTCAGTTGGCCTTGAGGGAGTGAAGACAGCTGGTTATTGGGAGGCAGCATGGTGTAACAGAAGGAAGACTTTCTGGACAGAAGAAAGGTCATCTAGAATCTTGTTCCAATTCTGTCTTGAGCAATCTTGAAGTTCTTGAAATCTTCATTCTCATTCAGTGAGAGGCGTAATCAGGCACCAATAGGAGAATATTTATTCAAATCTTGGCTATTTCTAAGGTAATTCCTGAGGCATTGATTGAGAGCCTAGTGTCTACTAGGCACTGTCATGGGTAAAAATTATAAGAATGAATGAAGCAGTATCTCCTCCTTCAAGGAATTAAAATGTAAGCAGGCAAACATAATATAATACAAAACATATCATTTTATATAATGCTATTTGTTTTTCTATGCTTTTAGATAAAATATTTTGTCCAGTTCTCTGAGATATAATTAAAGAATTGTAGAGGAATGAGAAAAAGTTACTAATTGTTCATAAATTAGAAAATTGTCTTTACCTAGGATATAGGTAAACAGGACATATATACGGAGTTCTGGTAGCACAGTGGTGACATGGTGGGCTGCTAACCACAAGGTCTTCAGTTCAAAGCCACCAGTGGTTCTGAGGGAGAAAGATGAAACTTTCTACTCTTGTAAAGAGTTAGTCTTGGAAACCCCAAAAGGCAGTTCCATCCTGTGCCATCGTGTCACTATAAGTCAACATCAACCTGGTGGCAGTGAGTTTTGTGAGAACAGATATGATACAGCAATGCTGGAGTTATTGAAAATAGCTGTCTTTTTAAGTATTTGAGATATAATATGTAGACTAAGCTTAAGCTGTGCTCAGGACACCAGCAAAGTAGGATAACCACACAAATAACTATAATTTGATATTTCACATATTTAATAAATGGGAAATATTACCTTAAGAGTAAATGAAAACCTTGTTGGACATCATCAGATTTAGTCTTATGATTTCAAATGTTTATTTTGAAAGATGCATGCCAGGGGCCCCAAAGGTTAGCCTAGTCATGATGACTGCAGGTACCCTGATTTAGTGACAGCCTCAATATTAATAGAATTGGTTTCTCTGAGATATGGAAGACCCTTGACTTTTCATTCAAGCATCCCTACTACAAGGCTAATGAAGATGAGCAGAGAACAAGAAATCAGAAGAACCTAGTTTCATGGAAACTAGAAAAAATTGCTAGAAAAAAAATGTACCAGGAGGATGTTCATATGATGCCTTCCTCTGGTTTCTTCTATCTCTTTCTTTTTTTTTTTTTTTTTTTACAAATCCGGCTAGACAAGAAGGATGCAAGATAGGAGCTGGAAACACAGGGAATCCAGGACAGATGATCCCTTCAGGACCAGTGGTGAGAGTGGCAATACCAAGAAGGTTGAGGGAAGGTTGGGTAGAACGGGGGAACAGATTACAAGGATCTACATATAACCTCCTCCCTGGGGGACAGACAATAGAAAAGTGGGTGGAGGGAGACATTGGGAAGTTTAAGAAATAACAAAATAATAAGAATTTATAAATTATCAAGGGCTCATAAGGGAAGGGAAAAATGAGGAGCTGATAACATGGGCTCAAGTAGAAAGCAAATGTTTTGAGAATGATGATGGCAACAAATGTACAAATGTGCGTGATACGATGGATGGATAGATTGTGATAAGAGCTGTATGATCCCCCAATAAAATGATTTTTTTTTAAAAAAAGAAAGAAAGAGCTTTATATACAAGAGCTATTGAATTTTGAGAGAACATCCCAGCCCAGTCAAGATCAAGTCCCTAAGTCTGATATTAACCCATATGTCTGATACCAATCTATAAAATCCTCTTCAGACTCACAAAACACAAGCAATGACACCAAATCCAGGATCATAAGCCAGTGGGTACAAAGTCTTGTGGATCCAGTGGTGGTAGAAGCATCTCAGCACTGGCAGGGGTCTCCATGTGGCTCCTCCAGTTTCCAGGGCATAGAGTCTAGCAGTGTAGTGCCATGTGTCTTGTCAGTAATGCATCTCTCATGGAATGAGCAGAGAGAGAGAGAGTCTCCTTCTTCTATCTCTATAAGCAGTTACAACTTGGCCATATATCTGAAATATTGGAACCTCCAGTCCATTAAGGATTCCAGGTGGCATTGTGGTTATGCCTTGAGCTGCAATCCACAAGATTTGAAGTTTTACCCCCAGGTGCTCCATGGGAAAAAGACTGGGCTGTCTTCTCCCATCAACAGTCTTGGAAACCCCCAAGGGCATTTCTGCCCTGTCCTCTACGGTCAGCATGAGTCAGAATTGACTTGAGGGCAGTCAGTTTGATTTTTGAGTTTCATTCCATTAACTTTTAAACAATCAATTTTAAAGGTATCTTTATTCAACCACTGGAATGACTGATGAGTTGAAATCCTTTCAATTTCTCATGCTATTCAAATGACTCTCTAGAGTTTTTGCATTTAGCCTAAGCCATTTAGCCTAAGCCATTTATACTAAAGCCATTGAGTTTTAGTATAAAGCTCCCTGCATGACAAGAAGCAATGCATGTGCATTACATATCTTCAAGCTGGGTTTTCCATATTTGAGAAAAAATAATAAAAATGAAAATTTCAAGAACCTTGTTAAAATTACATTTCACTCAGTTAACATTCTGTAATCAGAATAAATGCTATAGGATTGAATGTTACATTATCTAGTAGCTTCATATTTTTAGATCAAAAAAGATTTTTTGGAACTAGTAGCTGGAACACTCTATTTAGGAAATCTATAGAGATACAAAAGTATAGCTAAGAAAGTGAGCACTTGTTAAGTTCTCTTCTGTGTTTTCCAAGAAGATGCATACCTGTATTGTATCAAATGTAACCAGATGAGCAGGTTTATGTCACAGTTCTCCCCATGTCCTGATGAGGATGGAGAGTCACTGCTATGCCCAAGTTCACGTGGTACCAAATACACATATTATCTTATTTATTCCCTATAATAATTGTGAGCATTGATATTTTTATTTTAGAGGTGAGATGACTAAGGTTTAGTAAAGGTAACTGTTTTGCAAAGGCCACATAGCAAACACATGACTGAACATTTGAACCCAGGTTTAGTCTATTTAAAATTCCACGCTGCTCTTCTATATATGTCTATTTAAGGATCTTAGTTAAATGGAAATCCTCTCTTACCCCTACACTCCCACACAAAATGACCTTCTCCTTATTCTGATAGTTTAATGGAAAGAATGCTAGAATAAATTGTCCTAAGTCTGGCCTTGCTTCTACTACAGACCCAACTATATGACTCTGATCAGGTAGAATGGTATGTTCAATTAAATGCTGGGTGTATAGATGGTCATAGGTCAGACATTATACTGCTTTTATGGGCAGTATAATTTGTTAATTCTTAATTATTTGTTAATTTTTAATATTAGGACTTATTTACTACACATCATGGTCAGTGGCATTGGTTACATTGTTCACACTGTGTCAATGGTTTCCTTATTTCTGGTCAAATCACTTCACTCCTAGTTACTTAATCTCCCTGCTCCCCCAACATTCTCATCTATACTCTAAAGTATCGGTGAATATTTTTGTTTTATATAAAACAAAACCTACTGACATCAAATTGATTCCAACTTATAGACAAGAGGTCTATGATATAGGGTTTCTGGGACTATAAATACTTAAGGTGTGTGTGTGTGTGTGTGTGTGTGTGTGTGTGTGTGTAACACATTTCTCAAGACTGACAATCTTGGCTCTTTGGTAAAGTGCAACTTAGTTGAAAGGTGACTTCCTGGAATAGTTTCGATTCATGGTCTGAAAAGGAATACAGGGGATTATTGTTTTTATGAAATTCTTTTTACAGAACTTTAACTTTGGGCAAATATTTCCTTTTTGAGCTTGTATGGTTGATAGTTCTAAGGAGTGCCTGCCTCCTGGTTCATCTTATGGGCTTATTGTTTGACTGAAATTTGAGCATTGGGGAGGAACTCAGTTCAAGGCCTGAAGGATGTCTCAGAGTCTAAGGGGCTCCATATCGCTATCCAATCAGTAAGCAAGGTCTTTTTTTTTTAAATTACTTTGAGTTTTGTTTCACATTTTCCCATTATTCTATCCACAGTGATGCCTTGCCGAACAGTCAGCGATGATAGCAGGGCACCATGCATCATTGAGTTCTGGTCTCAGAGTTATGGAGGCTGGGATTCATATGGGAAATAGTTATCTCAGCCAATACTATTCATGCCTCTTTGATTTTCTTCACTATTTTTTGCTCCTGAGGGACAGAGACAATGGTTGTACTTAGATCGGTTCTCATAGCCTTTTAAGACCCCAGGCGCTACTCACCAAAGCAGAATGTCGAACATTGTCTTCTGGGACTATTTATTGCTCTGCAATGATGATTCTGAACTCCTGGGCCTAGTGAGTCTTTCCCTCTAGGTGTGTAGTTATAGCTAATAAACTTTCATAACTTTGCCTCCAAGGAGAAAGTTTTGGGGACTCTTCAGGACGCCGACTCAGGAGGTCCAGTAACCCTAACTTCTTGATGAATTGGAAGTTCTATTTTCACATATTTCTACTTTTTAAATATCAGGAATCAGCTATTGTGTTTCTGATCAGAGTGCTCAATAGTGGGCAGCAGGCAACATCTAGCTCTTCTGATCGCAAGATGGCAGAAGTAGTTATGTCAACAGTAAGTCCTACCATCCTATTGTTTCTCTGATTGTTGAATTTCCGTCCTTTTCTTTTGTTTTAGATAAATAAAGACCAATCCTTATGTCGTAGATGACTGCTCATAAGCTTTTAAGATCACCATTATCACTCACCATACTGAGAGGAAGAACATAAACTATCAGAACTATATTATGTTGATTGACTGGATTATCTCACAAAACCATGACCCTAAACCCCGGCCCCGGCCCCCCAAAAAGAGAGAATTAATTCCAGGAGGAATTATGGTTATGTCTAATTAATATTAGCATCTGAGTCCTGGTGGCCCTCTCAGGTAAGTGATGGGCTGCTAACAATAATGTCAGGAGTTCAAATCCACCATCAGCTCTTTGGGGAGAAATTAAAGCTATCTGCTCTCATCAAGATTACAACCTCAGGAATCCCCTACAGGGTCACCATGAGTCAGAACTGACTCAGTGGAAGTGATTTTGGTGGATGGTTGGCTTTTTAGCTACATTTCTTTATATTGGTTGTTTTTATTGTTTCAAAATCACATTTAACCTAGATTTTGCTCATTCATCCCTTTCCCTATGCATTTAGCATATTGCTCCCTTGAAACCTCTATGTGGATCGAGGCAGGTGTGTGAATAGAACAAAGGCATTGTGAGTGCATGGTATAAAATCAGGAAAGGGGGCATCCTATTTTCATACTTACTCAGTCTTTGTTTGTTTGTTTTAAAATAATTTTCTTGGGGGCTCATACAGCTCTTATCACAACCCATCCATCCATCCATTGTGTCAAGCACATGTGTACATTTGTTGCCATCATCATTTTCAAAACATTTTCTTTCTA
>NW_022103968.1:37767544-37792977 GCF_000313985.2 Echinops telfairi
AACCCTTGATAATTTATAAATTATTACTATTTTGTCATATCTTACACCGTCTGACATCGCCCTTTACCCACTTCTCCGCTGTCTGTCCCCAGGGAGGAGGTTATATGTAGATCCTTATAAACTGTTATGGTTTTTATTTGTTTTACCTAATTAATTATATTAGACTTGCGTGTGTTCATTTGTATAATTAAGATTGTTCGATTCATGTAAGTCAAGATAGATAACCCTTCAGAAACAGTAGCAAGAGTAATGGTTCCCTGAGGGAACTAGAAGTGAGGGGTGGGAAGGCAGGAAAGGGGGAGCTAATAGCACTGATGACTGTATAACCCCACTCAAGGGTAGTGAACAACATCATCTCCCCCTGGAGAGATGAAAAGCTTTTTGGCTCTTAAGTCTTTGATAAAAGGTGTACATAATTCTCTGTGTCTACTGTACAGAATACTGCCTCCAACTGAATTTTCAAATTCTGAATTGCAAGATGTAAGATGTAGCCAAAAAAATAAATAAATACATAGATAAATAAGTAAAAGTTCCTCGGGGGGCAGGGGGCGGGGGCGGGGATGAAGGGGATCTGATATCAAGGAGTTCAAGAAGAAAGAAAATGTTTTGAAACTGTGGTAGCAACTGTACAACACTGCTTGATGGGATTGAACTATGGAATGCTATGATATCTGTAAGAACTCCCAATAAAATGACAAAAAAAAAAAATGCCATAGGCTGCCCCAAACCAACAGATCTGTCTTAGAAGTTGTTGTACAATTGGAATGTTCCTTGGAGGCAAGGATGGTCAGGAGAAACCAGTCCCTGAAGAAGGACACCATGTTTGGTAAAGTAGACAGAGAGTCAATGGGATAAGAAGGCCTTCAACGAGATGGATTGACACAGTGGCTACAACAACGAGCTCAAACAGAATAACAATTGTGGGGATGGTGGAGGACAGAGCAGTATTTTGTTCTCTTGCACATAGGCCCCTATGAACTGACTTGACTGTACCTATGTTGTTGTAGTACAGACACAACAACATCAGTCATTCTGTACAAATTTCACCCATGTTCTATTCTACCTCTCATACATATATGTGTGTATGTTGTTGCTGTCAGGTGCCATAGAAGGACACACTGCCCGCCCTGTGCCATTCTCACAATTGTTCCTGTACTTGAGCCCATTGTTACAGCCAGTGTGAACCTATCTCCCTGAGGGCCTTCCTCTTTCTCTCTGCCCTCTGCCCAGCACGATGTCCTTCATTTCTAAACTCTATAAGGTAAAGTCTCATTATCTTTGCCTCCAAGGAGTACTTTTTTTTTTTCTTCTGAGATAAGATTTTTATTTTTTATTTTTTAAACATTTTATTAGGGGCTCATACAACTGTTATCCCAATCCATACACACATCAATTGTGTAAAGCGTATTTGTACATCATTTCTCAAA
This sequence comes from Echinops telfairi, assembly GCF_000313985.2. Taxonomy (NCBI): domain Eukaryota; kingdom Metazoa; phylum Chordata; class Mammalia; order Afrosoricida; family Tenrecidae; genus Echinops; species Echinops telfairi. The sequence continues at coordinate 37,768,972 of NW_022103968.1, forward strand.
ACATTTTCTCTCCATTTAAACCCCCGACATTAGGTCCTCATTTTTCCCCTCCCTCCCCGCTCCCCCCTCCCACATGAGCCCTTGATAGCTTATAAATGGGCATTTTGTCATATCTTGCCCTGTCGGACTTCTCCCTTCATCCACTTTTCGGTTGTCTATCCCCCAGGGAGGAGGTCACACACAATTCCATGTAATCGGTTCCCTCTTTCCTACCCATTCTCCAAGGAGTACTCTTTGACTGTACTTTTCCGTGTGTGTGTGTGTGTGTGTGTGTGTGTGTGTGTGTGTGTGTGTGTGTATGTGTACTTCTCCCTCTGCCCCCATCACTGATAACCACTCATGAACATAAGTACAGATGTACTATAGTTCATTTATCTGTTCATGTATCGATGGACACTTAAATCGTTTTCATCATTTTGCTATTGGAAATTTTGCTGCAATAAACATAGATGTGCTTATGTATATTTATATTTCTATTAGAGCCCTAGGATGTATACTTAGGAGTGCAATGAGTCGGAAAAAGCTCAAAAGCAATAGGTTTGGTTAGATTTGATTTTATGGGAACTCTATGTCTAGTTTTTGTTTTTTGAAACCTCCAGACTGCTTTCCACAAGAGCTATGCAATTTTTCATTCTTACTAGCAATAGATAAGGGTTTCAATTTCTCCATATCCTCTCCATCATTTTTTTATATTATAGACCTTACTTTTGTTTTGCTTTCCCCCCACTGGCCAAGAGAAAACAATGAAAAACAAATTTTAGCCATCCTGCTGTTACAATCTCAGAAAGTCACAGGGCAGTTCAACCTTGTCCTACACGTTTGCTCTGAGTTGGCATCGACTAGATGACATGAGTTTGATTTTTCACTGTAGAGGCTGCCCTGGGGGTGCAAGTGGTTATGTGTTGGGTTACGACCCACATGTTAAGCAGCGGCTCGGCAGGAGAAAGATCAGTCTTTCTATTCCCTCAAAGAACAGAGTCACAGTCCCCGACACTCACTGGGACAGCTCTGCCTTGTCCTCTAGAATCACTGTGAGTAGGCATTGACTCACGGCAGAGTTTATTTTTTTATGTATCCTCCCCTTGCCACTGTCTTAACATTGATTCTGATTCATATCAACCCCAACGTGAGGTTTATAAGCCTATAAATATTTATAGGAAAAAAATAGCTTCATCTTCCTCTCACTGCATTAAGTGGGTTTGAACCACCAGCCTTGCAGTTAGCTGCCCAACACTCACCTGACAGCATCACCAGGTATCCTCCTGGACCACTCTTAAAACAAAGCAAAACCCCTGCCATAATCTCTGCCAATTTATAGAGACCCTATATAAGGTTTCTTTGGCTATAAATCTTTATGGAATAAATAGCTTCATCTCTTGTGGGTTTGAACCACTAGCCTTGTAGTTTGGTTGCCAGTGCTTACTGTACATCGTGGGAGGAAAATGGTATTTCACTCTGCTTTTCATTGCATTTCTCGGACAGCTAATGCCATTGAGTATCTTTTCACGTGTTTCTTGGCCATTTTACTATCCTCTTTGATGAAGCCTCTGTTCGTGTTCTTTGCCCAGTTTTTGATTGGGCTATTTGTCCTTTTGATTTTTAGTTTTAGAAGTTTCTTTATATATTTTAGATTTCTATGTATTTCTATACATTCTATGCAATTTAAAAAATATGTTTTAGATGTCAGATCCTTATTGCTAATATTCTCCAAACTGTTTACCAATTTGTAGGTTGTCTCTTCACTCTCCCATTAAAGGATTTGAGTGAACATAAGTATTCACCTTTTATGACATCCTAGATATCTATTGTGTTTTCTGTGGCTTGTGCATTCATTTGCGTCTGATGGTTTATCATTGAAAAAAAATAGTAGGTCCCAATTCTTTGTTTCTATATTTTTCCAATTATTTTTGGTTTTAGATTTTGTATTTAGCTCTTTGATTCATTTTGAGTTAGTATTGTTGTGTATAGTTTGGGGTATAGCTCTTGTTTAATTTTTGGAATTTTATTTTTAACTGAAACTCTCACAACAGTCTCTGCTCTGCATGTAGAAGGGGGCTTCAAAAAGTTTATTGAAACTCTCTGAAGGCTCCTTGTAGTTAAATTAAGATGTTAAATGGGAATGGTAAACTTATTGAGACACTAGATAGCATTAACAATTGAATATGCTTCATGAATAGATTAGTTTTCTGGTTATATAAATTATTTTTGAATTATTAAAATATAGCACAGGTTTCAGTCTAGTTTTTTTCCTTTTCCATCAAGAACACGAAGAAATCTTAAGAATAAATGTTAAGAAAAAACATAAATTATTTTTCCCTCATCTAAAGTAATTTCTGCTATATCATTTGTGTATTTCATATACATATTCTTTTTCTCTGTTTCCATCTTTCTTTCTCTCCCTGAAAAATGATTTGTGTGTGTTGTATTTGTGTGTGTATAGGTCTCAGAGACAGAATTTATAATGTTGAGGGAGGTGTGTTAGTCCACGTAGACTAGAGAAACAAATTCAGGGGGACTCATGTGTATAAGAAAGAGCTTCATATAGTGTAATTGTATATTGAGAAAACATCCCAGCCCAGTCCAGATCAAGTCCATAAGTCCGATATTAGCCCATATGTCCAATACCAATCTATAAAGGCCTCTTCATTCAGGAAACAAATGTAATGATGCTGAATGCAGGAAGATCACAGGCCAGGGTGAAAAGTCTTGTGGATCCAGTGGTGGTGTAAACATCTTAGCACTGGCAGGGGTCTCCATGTGGCTCCTCCAACCCAGGGCTCTAGCGAAGCTCCATGTGTCTTGTCAGCTGCAATGTCTCCCAGGGAGTGAGCATGTTTCCCACCTCCAGCGAACTATTTATCTCCTTAGCGCCTCCAAATGAGGTCATCAAACTATGACCTGATTGACAGGCTAAAATCCACCCCATTCACTCTTACTACTCAAATTGACAACAGATTATGTAACTACCACAGGAGGACATGCAAGACATACAATTTTTTAATTATTATTAGTTGCCATCAACTCAATTATGACTTGTGGCAACCCCAGGTGTGTACAGTAAACTGTCCCATAGATATTTGAAATCCTTTGAGAAGGAGATTGCTGGACCTATCTCCTGAGGTGACTCTTGGTGGATTTGAACTACCAATTTTTTAGCTAGTTGTCTAGTGCTTAACTGACTATGTCACACAGGTATTCCACATGTGTTCTGCTGATTTTTTTTTTGCCGTTACATTGACTTTTTATACATTGTTGTTAATTCTCTATGCATTCTTTAATAGCTACATGGTGGTCTCTTAATTTGGATTTGGGCACACTTCCAATTTTATATATCATTAAATGATGCTTCCTTCTCTTTATCATTGCCTGAAATTAGGATTATTTATTTAGGATCGCTTTCTTGGAGTAGGTCAAAGAGCATGTTTTTAAAAAGACTCTAGTGCAGCAGTTCTCAACCTGTGGGTTGCAATCCCTTTGGGGGTCGAACGACCCTTTCACAGGGGTTACCTCATTCACAACAGTAGCAAAATTACAGTTATGAAGTAGTAATGAAAATAATTTTATGGTTTGGGGGTCACCACAGTATGAGGAACTGTATTAAAGGGTTGCGGCATTAGGAAGGTGAGAACCACTGCTCTATTGCATAATGCTTAGTTGCCCTCTAGAAACTTTATACCAATTAATATTCCCATCAGCAGTTTATGAATGTACCACTTTCATTTTAATTTTTCTACACTAAAATAGTTTAAGAAAAATTCAATATTTTAAAATGATTAAACGAGCAGAAAATTACCTTCAATAAATACAATGATTAGGTGAAAAGCATGTGCATTGATTAAAGTATGCAAATAAGTGATTTTTAATATGGAGAATCATACTTTTTTTGTTGTTGTTGTTAATCTACAGTCATATCAACTAAACAAAAAGTTGGGAGTGATGTAGTGATTACCTGCACTACCTACACTGAATTATATCATTGCTTTAAATCACAGCTGAATTGTTGGATAGCAGGTTACTGTTTGGTTGGATTTTTAATTCTTTAAGTACTTGTGATATGAGCTTTCACAATATGTCCATTGTTCTTTCCATTGCATCATGAAAGGCAGAATAGCACTCTCTCGTTAAGAGAGAATCGTCTTTGGAGGCTTTCTGTTGGATTTGGGCACTTGCTAGATATTTGACCTATAGTAAGTTTGACTTTCTGTGTTTTAGTTTCCCCATTTAAAATGAGAGGATAATGTTCATACTACTTACTTCAGAGAATTAAACCAAATGAGTACTCAGTACATTAATCTAAGTACATATAAGAATGTCTGGAATATAATACATCCTTTACAGATGCTCTTGTGTTAGGTTGCATTTTCTATAGAGGCAAAACCAGTTATGTTTATATTTGTATATAAAGAAAGAAATTTATATCAAGAAAGTGGCTCACACAGTTATAGAAGCAGGTAAGCACAGTCCTGTTCCAGTCTATGCATCAGATGTTAAGCTGGAAGCTTTTCCTAACCCACATAGCTGCTAGGGCTAGTGAACCAGGTAACAGGAAGGTGAACCTTGAAACAGTAAGGCCACAGACTGGTGGAAGCAAAGGCAAATGAATGCAAGATCAGCAGGTCTGGTGCAAGACTGCAGAGTCATATGGACCCAAAGGCAATACAGCTGATCGTTGGGTATAGCTAGATGGATATAACTCCTGGGATCAACAGGCAATATGGCAGATTTTTGACTCAAGTTGAAAGAACTGGAGGTTGATGAGACTAATGCAGGATCCAGACCAGCAAGAAAAGAAGTTCATATATATGAAGTATGCTGCACTCCTGAGAAAGCATCATCAGAGCTGTGACTTGAGAAAGTCAACCCCAATCTTCCCATAATTGTTTGGATGCTCACAATACCTCCCATCAGGTCATATCATGAGGAAGGCCTCAACTGCCAAACTACTGAGAATCTTGGCCCTGTCATGTTGACATAAAACCAAACATTTGCAGACATGGTGGTGGTGTTGGGACTACTAACTGCCAGGTTAGTGGTTCAAGCTCATTAACCAGCCGTGGAAGAGTGTTGAGACTGTCTGATACCATAGAGATTTCTAGCCTCAGAAACCCTACTAGGACCTCTTTGAGTTTAAATTGACTAGGTGGCAGTAGGTTTAGTTTTTCGGTTTCACAATGTTAACTTCATTTTATTCATTCATTCATACTCTCTCATGTAGTTTCATTCCATTGTTTCTCTTCTTTCCTTTTTGTCTGGTTCATCCTATTTTTCACTTCCAATCAATAGTAAACTAACTAGTACAACAGGAAGAGTCCGAGACAACACAGGTGAGGTATTATGAATTACTGCATATGGTATTTCTAGATATGCAGGGTCTCATGACTGGGAAGAACTAGGCAGATAAATTTCTCCATATTCAATAAGAATTACTCATAATTTAATCAGGCTGTAAGGCTAATACAAGTCAGTCTACAGCAGTTAATGGTTCTGGTTTGGCAATATACTTCTGAGACAAACTCTTATAAGTCATCATGCCATACAGTTCCTATTGTAGTTAAATAATCTGGTGTCATTGAGAAGGGGTGGAGTCTGCCTGTCAATCAGGTTGCAGCTTGATGACCTCATTTGGAGGAGCCATGGTGATAAAGAGCCCACTGGAGGCTACATACAGACATTCTCTGCTTCCTCTGCCTGCTGACAAGCCATCTGGAGCTATGCTAGAGCCCTGGAACTGGAAGGCACGCAGAGACCCCTGCCAGCAATGAGATGCTTCCACTGCCACTGGCTCCACAAGACTTTCCACCCACTGGCCTGTGATCTTTCTGCATTCAACATCATTGCATGTGCTGTGTGAGTCTGAAGAAAAATCTATAGATTGGTATCGGACATATGGGCTAATATCGGACTTATGGACTTGACCTGGACTGGGCTGGGCTGTTTTCTCGATGTACAATTGCTCTCTGATATAAAACTATCGCACATATGAGTGTGTACGAATTTGTTTCTCTAGTCAACCTGGGCTAGCACAGTTCCTATATTGGGTAGTTGTCTACAATTTGGTAGAAATTGTAGACAATTCTTTGAATCATGATCCCACTTTACCACTTTTACTAACTTATTTTACCCTTCCTCACAATTCCTTTCCCATTTGGTTTTTTGACAGCTCAATGTCAATGTTTTCCAGCTAAAACTACTTTCAAGTTTAACCAGATCTGGGTTGCTAAGACATGTTTTATCTTTCTGTCACTGAGGTTGTCACTAAAACTACCTACACTCCAAATTAGAATCAGAACCTGATGATGATTTTAAATTGCTAAGTCTTGGGGTCATTTAAAATCCATCTAAGTTTTAATGTGTTGGCTCTGGTGGCACAGGGGGTTAAGCATTAGGCTGCTCACTGAAAGGTCAGCAGTTTGGAGTCTCTAGAAAGATGAGGCGGTCTGCTTCTCTAAATGTTTACAGTCTTAGAAATCCTAGGAAATGGCTCTAGCCTGCCCTGTAGGGTCATTTGGAGCCAGAATTGACACAGTGGCAGTGGGTTCAGTTTGGCTTTCATGGCACAATACTTGACATCTGACCAAAACTTTGGTGGTTTGACCCTACCAGCAGCCTTGCAGGAGAAAGACATGGTAGGCTGTATCTACAAAGATTTATGGAACAGTTCCGTTTTAGAGTAGAATTTGCTATGACTCAGAATAGATTTGACAGTAATGGGGTTAAGCACTTATTCCTAAATAGCATATATTACATTTTTGTTGGGCTGTTGGTACAGAAAAATGTACAATGGATTGGTAAGTCAGCAATTCTTTGATTAATTTTACCCATGTAGCTTCATTTATTCAGTTTTCAGTCACAACCATTTTACAGATATTTTATAAGTATATGCTGTATGGCATCTACTGAGCTACTTTCTAGGAATTTGGTTGTGAGTATCATAAAACCCCTGCCTTCAATTTGCTTATAGTTCAATAATAGACACAGACAAGAGAAATGCCTACTGTGCAGACAAACAAGTGCTATGTGAACCCAAAGGAGAGATATTAACTAACTTAGGAAGTCAGGGAAGTCTTCTTAAACAAAGTGGTAATTTGAAGTATGAAATATGAGATAACTGGGAAATAAGTGAAATGCAAAATGAAAAATATTTTCAGGAAAGAGAACAAGACTTAGAAGGACAAAAGTTTATAACAGGGCCAGGGAACTGTAAGTGGTTGAATCCACAGCCTTACAGGAGGATGAAAGAATTCAGAATGTCCATTTGTATGGTGCTGGAGAATGCTGAAAGTTCCATGGTCTGTGAAAAGGACAAACTCATCTGTCTTGGAAGATGAGCAGCCTGAGTGCTCTTTAAAGGCAAGGATGACAAGACTTTGTCTTAGATACTTTGGACATCTTGCTGTCAGGAGATACCAATACCTGGAGAAGAACATCATGCTTGGTAAAGTGGGGGTGGGCACTGAAAAGGAGGGAGACTGTCAATGAGATGGATTGACAGTATGGTTGCAACTATGGGCTCAGGCATGAGAGCAATTGCAAGGATGGCACAGGACCTTGCAGTGTTTTGTTCTGTTGTGTGTAGGGTTGCTATGGGTCAGAACTGGCTGGATGGCACCTAACAACAACAACAAGAACATTGTGTATTCCTGAAGGCAAGGCAAGTCACTGAGCTACTGTTTCATGATTTTAGCTTTCTATTCAGGCAGAAGAGGATGGTTTTTATCCTTTTAATTAGTGCTCTAAAATTTTAGAAATGGTATCAGTAATATCACATGCAAGTAAAGTTTTACTGAAGATAATTTTTAAAAGTTTGCATCAGTACATCAACCAGGAGCTGCCAGATATTCAAGTCAGATTCAAAGGAGTATAATGAATGAAGGGCATCATTGCTGACATCTGATAGATCTTGGCTGAAAGTACAGACTATCATAAAAACATTTACTTGCATTTTATTGACTATGAAAAGGCATTTGACTGTGTGAACATAACAAATTATGAGCAATATTTCAAACAATTGGGATTCCAGAACACTTAATTATGCTCATGTGGAACCTGCATATAGAACAGGGAGCAGTTGGTCAATAAGGAAAAAAAGGATACTGTGTTGTCTAAAATCAGGAAAGTTGTGCATTAGGGTTGTACCATTTCACCATACTTATTCAATCTGTATGTTAAGCAAATAATCCAAGAAATTGGACTATGTGAGGAAGAACGTGGCATCAGGATTACCATATGCAGATGACACAACCTCGCTTGCTGAAAGGAAAGAGGACTTGAAGGTTTTACTGATGTAGAGTAAATAGTACAGCCTTTACTATGGATTACAAATCAATAGAAAGAAAACAAAAAATCCTTACAACTGATAATAAACAATGAAAGGATTAACATTGTCAAGCATTGCATTTTACGTGGATCCATAATCAGCACTCACAGAAGTTGGAAATGGGTAGCACGCTGAGTAAAGCAGGGTCCGCGATAAAGAAGACAACCCCAACACGATGCGTTCACACTGTGGTTAAAACAATGGGCTCAAAACAAAACAAAATAAAACAAAACAACAACAACAAAAAACAATGGGCTCAAATATACCAATAATTGTGAGCATGGTGCAGGGCTAGGCATTTTTTGTTCTGTTGTAAGTAAGGTTGCTATGAAAATTGGAGCTTATTGGATGACATCAAACAAAAACAACATGCTATAGGGCAAGAGGATTCTATGGGCACGTAGTCCAAGATTTTCTTTCTCTCGCTATATATACATTGTTTTGTCTTCAAGATGGCAATTTTCTTCTTGAGATTTAAAAAGATTCTCCACATCTCATTCATAGCAAACGTGTAAGTAAATAAGTACTATGCTAAAAGTTAATTATCTCTTACCAGCTCCATTCTCAATTATGCAGTCAAATAATTAGATAACCTCTTAGGTCTTGACCTGCTTCCCTCGCAGAATTGCATTATATATGTAGGCAGAGATAAACGAGTGATTTCTAGCTAACTGGATTGCCAATAAAATACATTATTGATTTATGAGCAGTTGCTAATTACTAGGCACAAAAAGATCATCTTTTACATTATCAAACTGTACTATAAAAACACCTGAAATCGATTAATTCCCTTAATTGTCAAATTTCTGACTTTGGAGAAACTAACAATCATTTTGTCCTAAATAAATCTGAACAGGGATATGATGGCAGAATTGGGGATTGTTTGTTTAGGATCCTTCTGCTAACCTTCGGATCAGTCCCACACGTTCCAGTCCTTCAGGTATACGTGCGGGCAAGATGCTTTCTGTCCCTTGTTGAGGGGTTTCCCAGCCTTCCAGTCAGCACGTTCAAGGGGGTTCTTTCAAGACGCATGTTTTGGAGGAACATATCAGCTAAAGCAATGGCCTTTTCTTCCTGCATCTCCCAAAGCCTCCTCCGATACATCTGAGTTAAAGAGCAGGATTCAATTCACAGGTGTGTGTGTGTGTGTGTGTGTGTGTGTGTGTGTGTGTGTGTGTAGGGGAGGCAGGGAGCAGATGCTCTTAAATGACACCTTCAGCGTAGCCCCATAAGTTAGCACTGGAACTAAAAATAGACCAATAGCAGGCTTGCTGATTGAACAGCAATCATATTTACCCGAAAGTGGCACTTCATATCCTGGTTTCCTATCTGCAAATATGACTAGAACACAGAGGACAGCTTTCTTTGGTTGGAGAGGCCAATTGTCCCAAAGGATAAAATATCTGTATTCATAATGACTAAGCGGTCCTGGTGGTAAAGGTCAGCAGTTTGATACCACCAGCTGCTCAGCAGGAGAAAGCCAGGGCTTTCTACTGCTGTCAAGAGTTACAGTCTTGGAGACTCGCAGGGGCAGTTCCACCCTTTCCTGGAGGGTCACTGAGTGTCGGCAGGAACTCAATGGCAGTGAATCAGAATAAGGACTGATTATTTGCTTGTGCAAGGCACCGCGCTGAGCTCCGTGTTGTTATCAGGTGCCGTGGAGTCGGTTTGCCCTCATACCGACTCAATGCACAACTGCAGGAGACCCCATCCAGTCCTGCGGCATCCTCACAATGGTTCTTCTGTTTGAGCCCATTGCTGCCGTCACTGTGTCCGTCCATCTCGTCGAGGGTCTTCCTCTTTTCTATGCCCATCTTTTCTAGTTTATCAAATATGACGTGCTTTTCCAGGGACTGGGCTTTCCTGATAACGTCCAAAGCACATGAGATGGAGTCTCACCATCCTCGTTTCTAAGCAGCATTCTGGCTGTACTTCTTCCAAGACAGATTTATTTGTTCTTTTGAAATTTATGGTACTTTCAATATTCTGCTCTAACACCAAAATTCAAAAGCATTGATTCATCTTCAGTCTTTTAAAGTACAAGCTCTTTATGAACACTGTGTAACTTTAATTCTCGTTTATTATCTTTGAGGTAGAATTATTACCTACTTTGCAAAGGGACTACGTTTAGCATAAAGTGGTTGAGTTAGTGTAGTAAGGACATACAGATAGTGTGTAGCTAGCAGGCAATAAGTATACATTTAAGACATATCCTTGAGCCATAGGGATTGGAAGATAATTTGGGGACACTACACAGGTCTATGTCAACCACATAGCAGTTCCTTAGAGAATTCCCATAAAACCCACACAGAATTCACCCAGTCTGATCTTTTCTCTCAGAGCACCATTCCCCACGTCAGCCTTTCTTTTTCGGCTGATCATGTTCTATCCTTCCTTTGGGTGGTTCAAGTAACAACAATTTCCTTCTTCATTCTAAACACTGTCCTAATGTAGTCTGTCATATTCCTCTCCTGTCTCACCTCTGTTTTTCTTCTGCTTTCCCTTCATGGCCATTTTTGAACTGTTCTTTAGCCTTTCTGAACAACTGAAACATCTGTAATTCCTAATTCACAAGAGCAAAGTTCAAACACCTCTGGAACGCTCTTTCTTTACTTTACTTTATGGTAAATAGATTTGGGGACAAAATCCCATCTAAAGTCACCTGCAGCCATTGTCACTCAAAAACAAAGCAGAAGACACCATGAAGTAGGTCTAAGGAGGCCTCATGGGGCACTAGTTTAAAGTCTGAAGACTTGCTAAGAGGGTTTGAACTATCAGCTGCTCCCCAGGAGAAAGAAGTGACAAACTGCTTGCATAAAGATTTCAGCCTTAGACACCCCACAGGAGGCGAGTCTTTACTCTCTGACAGGGTCACTCACTCTCTCTGAGTTGGAATTGACTGTACGGCATGGGGTTTTTGTGGGAGTTTTGGTAGGATTACTCACATGTTTCACTTTCATTATTTTATTCACTTTCAAAATGCTGTAGCATATGCCAAAATGTTCTATAACATGTAGTATAACTCTAATACCTCTTTATCTTATTACCTTTCAAATTTACCTTACTAACTTTTCAATACATTTAGTTTTTAAGAATAGTTTAGGTTTACAGAAGAAATTATACAGTTAGTATAGAGCTCCCTAAACCCTCTCCTCCTGTCCCTCAACTTTCTCTATTATTAACATTTTGCTAGTTCGTTACATCTGTAACAACTGATGAACCAATATTGATTTGTTGTAATAAAGTCTGTTTTTACATTAGGATTTAGTCTTCGTGCCATACATCCCGATGGCTTTTGGGAAACGTGAACTTGTTCCATATGAAAAACATAAAGAGCTTCAAAGAGTTTGTGAGATAATTCCACAATTTTCTAAGTACATTTTTTCACAAACTTTTTTGCAGTTCCCTTGTCATTTCACTGTGGGTTAGGCAGGGTTACCTAGAGAAACACATCCAGTGGCACTCATCTATGTGTAAGAAAGAACTGTAGATCCAGAAATATTTACATATCAGGAAGACATACCAGTCCACTTAGACTTAATTCCATAAGTCTGATGCTAGTGCATAAGCTCCTTTTCAGAGCCAAGGAGCAATGGGCCAGGAATGCAGAAAAGAGAGGCGGGAAGCAGGGAGATCACAGATCAGAGGGTGCAGAGTTGCTGGATCCAAGTAGGTGGAAACATGACAGGGCATAGATTGCTCTCAGGGTCACCTGCCTGGCCCCCATGGGGCTGCCCCTGGAAACGGGTAAAATTCCAGCAGGTAGGAAGATGGAGAGGCAGAGAAGCCGTTCCCAAAGTCCCTCTCTCTCTTACAAATGGCCACGCCCCTAAGGAGGTGACAGCTAGCTACCACTTGATTCACATGTTTGACTCCACCCTTAGTCAGGAGTGTCTAGCGGACAAATCATTCAGTGACCACACTGCCTTTATAATGCCATACGCTTCACTTACTCATCTCTCTCCTTTCTCTGAGCCCCTGGAAATTCCTGAACTTTTGGTGTTTCCACAGTTTTGCCTTTTCCAGGATATCTTACAGTTGGGATCAAACAGCCTGCAGCTTTTCCAGATTGATTTCTTTCACTTATCAGCATGTATTTAAGTTGGCTCTCTGTCTTTTTTGTTGTTTCCTAGCTCTGTCCTTTTTATCAGTGAATACCACTCCATTGTATGAATAGTTTCATTATTCACCAGCAGAAGAAAAAAAGACTGAGCTGTTTTAAAATTGTTGCAGTTATACGTAAAGCTGCTCTGAATCTCCATGTGCAGGCTTTTGTGTGGACGCTTTCCTTTGAGTGAATGCCCAGGAGTAGGGTAGCTGGATTGGAGGGTTCTGATTACTTTGAAAAACCTAAACAGTTCTGAATTGCGCAACACATCTAGCTCCAGTGGTTTTGGATAGGTAATTATAGGTTGGTAATACTTTCCTTTTAGGAGCTGTGAAGATTAGAAATAAAATATATACCCTGGCCTATAGTAGGCACGTGATAGTGGTAATCCCCCCAAACCAAACCAAACCAAACCATGACTCTCAAGTCAGTTCTCCCTCATAACCACTTTCTATGGGGTTTCTGAGACTGTATGTCTTTCTGGAAACAGACAGCTTCATTTTTCTCCCGTCAAGTGCATGGATTTATTTAGCCGCTGATCTAACAGTTCGTGTCCAATGCCTAACCCATAGCACCAACAGACTCCTTGATAAAGTGTCCCAAACCCACCGTCATTGATTTGATTCTGACTCATAATGTCTCTACGGTGCATCTCTACAGACCATCTCCCTCGAGTTGCTCGGGTTGTAAGTGCTTATAGGAGCAGAAAGCCTTCTCTGTCTCACACAGAGTAGTTGGTAGATTTGAACTCTTAGCAGCCCCGCATGACAAACTACACCATCAGAGCCCATGATTATCCTAAAATAAAATCCCTTTCAATTTGAATTTAACATAGGAAGGAACCCCCCCTGAAATATGATTAAAAGGCAGTGAAGCAGAAGGAGAAAAAAAAGTTCTAAATTATAGTTTCAAAAATCTTTGTTCTACAAAAATGTTTTTAGCTCACTCCTAACTATAGAATGCTTCAGTAAGCTCTTTACTTTATTAATGTCCACCCAGAACCTAAAAATTATTTCCAGGCCTGATTTGTTCCTCCCTCCTTCTTAAGGAACAATTTGGGGACAGAGACAACATTGATGGGGAAGTGATGTGTTTAATTAGAGTTGAATTCTCTGTTCTGGGAAATCACTCTGTAGAAGCTGGGCTCACCTGAACCATAACTTGGGACTTTGATGTAGAAAGTTAAGTGCTGAAGCTCATCTGGAAGAAATTACACATAATAGCATCAAGTTAACCACCACTAATAGGAAAAATGGTGTCCTCAGGTGCGTGATAAAATGGGGTGCCTGTAAGACCGTATGGCCTTGCCGCATAATTGCAATGACTGCAATCCATATAGTGAGATTCTGAAAGAAGACAAAGGATAACATTTCTTATTGTTGATGTTGATGGAGAACAAAATAATAACTGAAAGCAATCACTGCAGACAGTGCTGTCGCTGTCTGAGATAAAATGTGGTTCAAAGTGAACAGGCATCTCATTTTGGAAAACAACCCGAACTATCTTTAGAGGAGCTAACTTAATAGCCTTCCAAATGGTAATTTCTGTAACAACCACCTCCAATGGTTCTGTATTTTAGCTTCGTGAGTGGTCTTGTGTAAGGCAGGAGGAGGCTTCCTTGGCAATCAAACAATTGGAAAGCCTAAACAGAGGGCCTTTTTGGTCCTCAGCATTGTGTTAGAAATTGGAGCAAGATGTTCACCAGAGATGAAAACTTATCAGCAGGATAATTTTCACCTCTGATGAAAATCCAAGCTCATTTACTACCCAGGCAGGTTTTCCTTCAAAGTAGTCTGTCAGCCATTGAGTAGCTCAATTTTCGGGCCCTGTAGAAGGGCCACTTCTGTGAACACCATCAGAATCAAGACACTTGTTGCTTGAAGCCAGTTATTTGAGATAGAGCTCAAATGAGTAGAGTTTGGAAGAAAAATGCTTCACTGGTACTTTATACATGAAAACAACAACTTTGTAGAGAATGTTCCCTATCAGTGTATCAATTCCGAATGTAAAAGGATCATTTCTAATATCTCATTTATTTTTCAACCCCTCAGCTAGTAACTACCAGCCCCTTTACAGGAAGCGCTTACTGACCCCTGGCTTAAACTACTCTGAAGACTGTCCCAGTCGACTGATTCGCTAGAATTCAGATGCCTCATTTCGAGGTCAAGTTATAATGGGAAATGTAGTTCGTGTTTGCATGACGCGAACCATGGGGTCCGTTGATGGAGACTTCATGATGGACCTGCCCACGAGCTGAACTGAAGGTTCTGATCTTTGTAACATTATTAAAGGAGTCTTACCATGGTCCATCTGTTTACTTTCCTGAGTTAGACATATCCAGTTTGTTTGCTTTTACTAATAACTATTTGCTAACCTCAAGTCATGATGCATTTCTGCCTAAAGTGGTAGTTAATTGATTAAATAAGCCTCACACATAGGAAGAGAAGGAGGTGCGCACAGAAGACAATGAAAACCTTGTGAACTTGTCCTCTGTGCCAAATATTGGGAAAGGAGGCAGACAGACCTGTAAATGCTTCTACTTCATCATTATGGTATCACCATGAGGTAGAAAACGTAAGTTCAATTTTACAGATGAAGAAAATGAGACTTGGGCTGTTTAAATCACTTCCTCCATTACGAGCTTTTCTTTTTTTTTTTTTTTAACATTTTATTAGGGGCTCATACAACTGTTATCCCAATCCATACACACATCAATTGTGTAAAGCGCATTTGTACATCGTTTCTCAAAACATTCTCTCCATTTAAACCCCCGACATTAGGTCCTCATTTTTCCCCTCCCTCCCCGCTCCCCCCTCCCACATGAGCCCTTGATAGTTTATAAATGGGTATTTTGTCATATCTTGCCCTGTCCGACGTCTCCCTTCATCCACTTTTCGGTTGTCCATCCCCCAGGGAGGAGGTCACACACAGTTCCATGTAATCGGTTCCCTCCTTCCTACCCATTCTCCCTTTACCCTCCCTGTTTTGCCACTCACACCACTGGTCCTATAGGACTCATCCGTTCTGGATTCCCTGTATTTTCAGTTCCCATCTGTACCAGTGTACATCCTCTGGTCTAGCCAGACTTGCAAGATCGAATTCGAGTCATGGTAGTGGGAGCGGGGAGGAAACATTTAGGAACTAGAGGAAAGTTGTATTTCTCATCATTGTTACATCGCACCCTGACTGGCTCATCTCCTCCCCGAGACCCCTCTGCAAGGGGATCTCCAGTGGCCTACTAATGTGCTTTGGATCTCCACTCTGCACTCCCCCCATCATTCACTATGGTAAGATTTTTTGTTCTGATGATGCCTTACACCTGATCCCTTCGACACCTCGTGGTTGCATAGGCTGGTGTGCTTCTTCCATGTGGGCTTTGTTGCTTCTGATGGGGCATGGGGGTCAGGGGGCGGTGGGGGGAGCGAGAGCCAGGGGGGAAGGCTAGCGAACAGCGGAGCACAGGCTCGGAAAGAAAGCACAACGGAAGCAATCCGTTTGGCACGGGCTCCATTCCGCTAGCAGCCCATCCCTCATGCTGTGCGAGTGCAGAAAGTCTATTTCCTCGGCGATTCATCAGGATCTGAACAATTAAGCTGGACTTCGGTGACCCAGGTCTGAGACTAGAACTAACTAAGGACTACTTTGGTTCAGGGAGGCACTAAGAACCAGGGTCCACTTAGGTTTGAGAAATATGGCTTCCATCGTCTATGGCTTATATTTGCTGCAAGAGATGACAATAGAAAGATTTCATTATTTTTCTAAATCTAATATAAGACCAAGAGTTCAATCAGTTTTAATGTTTGTGAATATCAAATGTTTAAAAAAAATTTTTTTAAACAGACCTTGGCAAGGTTCCTAAAATTATTCCCTTAGTTTACTTTGCTATTTACTGTTAAGTCTGCTATGTATCTTGATTGAAATATCTCTTGCTTCACTTTGAGGAGCCCTGGTGGCACAGGGGTTAAGTGCTCAGCTGCTAACCAACATGTGGATTCCAGGGGAGTGGCTCCACAGGAGAACGACATGGCAGCATGCTTCCGTAAAGACTGACAGCTGAGGGAACTGAAAACGCAGGGAATCTAGGACAGATGAACCCCTCAGGACCAGAGGTGACAGTGGCGATACCGGGAGGGAGTGAGGTATAAAGGGGGAATTGATCACAAGGATCTACATATAACCTCCTCTCTGGGGGATGGGCAACAGAAGGGTGGGCGAAGGGAGACGCCGGGCAGTGTAAGATAAGATATAATAATACTTTATAAATTATTAAGGGTTCATGGGGCAGGGGGGAGGGAGAGGGAAGGGGAGGGGGAAAAAAGGAAAATGAGCTGATTCTGGGAACCCAAGAGGAAAGCGAATTTTGAGAATGATAAGGGCAACAAATGTATAAGTGTGCTTTACACAATTGATCTATGTATTGTGATGAATTGTATGAGCCCCAATACAATGATTAAATTAAAAAAAAAAGATTGACAGCCATAACGAAAATGCTATGGGACAGTTCTACCCTGTCCTATCCCAAACCAAATTCACTGCCATTGGACCCTGGAGGCTAGGCTGGAATTGCCTCTGCGGGTTCCAAGGCTCTACTAGCTTCACAGGAGCAGGAAGCCTCCCCTTTCTCTCAGTCCTGCCCCATAGGGTTGCTCTAACTCAGAACTGACTCCATGGCAAAGGGGTTGGGTTTGGGTCGCTTCGCTTCTGGTTGGTACTCTTTTTGAATCCGTGTTTTGATCAGAAGGTCTGTGTTCCTTGTGTGTTGTCCGTGAGAGAATTTGTATGACTAGGAGAATGGCTGGGGGTCACCTCTGCTGGCCTCCACCCTGTCAGATACAACCATACAACTCTGCGGAGATACTGGAAAGCGCTAGAAAGTCCATCAGTGAATATCGGACAGAGTGACGTTGACAGTTACCATCTCCACAGGAGGCACTGGAGACCTGCGTTCTTTTTTTTTTTTAGGGCTTTCAAAAAAAGCTTTTAATTTACAGAACTGAAAATTGAGACACCTATCTTTTTTTTTAATTATAAGAAAAAGTACCTGTATATATGTATAGGTACTTAAAAAAAATATTTTATTAGGGGCTCATACAACTCTTATCGCAATCCATATACACATCAATTGTGTAAAGCGCATTTGTACATCATTCTTAAAACATTTTCTCTCCACTTAAACCCCTGACATTAGGTCTTCATTTTTCCCCTCCCTCTCCACTCCCCCCTCCCTCATGAGCCCTTGATAGTTTATAAATTGGTATTTTGTCATATCTTGCCCTGTCCGACGTCTCCCTTTACCCACTTTTCAGTTGCCCGTCCCCCAGGGAGGAGGTCACACACAGTTCCTTGTAATCGGTTCCCTCTTTCCTACCCATTCTCCCTTTACCCTCCCTGTTTCGCCACTCACACCACTGGTCCTGTAGGGCTCATCCGCCCTGGATTCCCTGGATTTTCAGTTCCTATCTGTACCAGTGTACATCCTCTGGTCTAGCCAGACTTGCAAGGTCAAATTCGAGTCATGGTAGTGGGAGTGGGGAGGAAACACTTAGGAATTAGAGGAAAATTGTATTTCTCATTGTTGTTACATCGCACCCTGACTGGCTCATCTCCTCCCCGAGACCCTTCTGCAAGGGGATCTCCAGTGGCCTACTAATGGGCTTTGGGTCTCCACTCCGCATTCCCCCCATCATTCACTATGGTAAGATTTTTTGTTCTGATGATGCCTTATACCTGATCCCTTTGACACCTCGTGGTTGCATAGGCTGGTGTGCTTCTTCCATGTGGGCTTTGTTGCTTACCTGCGTTCTTCTACGGCAGATTATGTTAGTTGTACAGACAGGCAGCTGCTTGGGGTTTAAAGTCTCATGGACGTGAGTTGCACTAAGCCATTTGTAGTGCTTTCTAATTTAACTGGTTATTTCTTGTATTATATATTTATCTGTATATGATTTAACAGTTCATTTCTCATTATATATCTAATTATGTTTATAAATAAATATATTAAATTATCAGGAATTTGGTTTTATCTCTCTAGAGAACCCTGTCTAACACACCCATCATTCATTTCTCAGTAATTGTTCTCAGATACATTTCAACTGATCAAACATAACCAGGAACACTAAACTCTCCTCACTGTCAATTTTAGCTCCCTTGCTATTCCCCTGTCTCTGTCATTGGCTCATCACTCCCCTCCCCCTGCCTCCTTCCCTTCCACCCCACCTTGATCTTCTTGCTGTCTCTTTGGGATTGCTTATTCTGCCTATCTTATATAGATAGACACCAAAAAATGAAACAAACAAAAAAAAACCATACAAATAATTCCAAGTTTAACTGTTGTCCTGAGGGCTTGTTATAATCCTTTTCTTTCAGGCATCCATATCCTGAGATTGGTTTATCTAACAGCATTTATACCCTTTTAGTCCTCAGCGTTCATGTCCAAAGGGCATGCCTTCTATAAGACCCCATTGCTCTTCCTTCAGACAGGGATGGAGCAGTCTGGTGCCCACCCCACACCCAGTTACACCTTTTGACTTTCAGCCTGGCCTCCTTGTGAATATCCCCAACTAGTTCAAATGAGGTGCCAAGCACTACCCTAACCCCCCAGTCAGAAGTCCACAATTAAGATTCCTCAGGGACTTTGTGGCTTTGCTCCCATTGCTGGTCTGTTGCTCTCCCCTCTTGGTTTGCCCTTGTGTATGTGGGTCAGACCATCTGCACTTGCCGATATCTTCAGTGCTGTCCTTTGTGGTGCTGTCATCTAGGGAGGGGATGTCATGTCTTGAGCTGAGGCTGGCCCTGTAGTCCTCTCTGAAGGAGCTACTCCAAACAGGGATGTTGCCCTCAAAGCTTGGCACACTGGAATGAGATCTGCTCTCTCTCCCTCTCCTGTGGAGACATAAATAATGCCCACCCCTTGGGTGTATTACTGCCCTGTTCCATCTCTTTTCTTCCCCCACCCCTCTGTGGACCTTTAAGGCATATGGGTTGGG
The DNA here is from genome assembly GCF_000313985.2 of Echinops telfairi. Taxonomy (NCBI): domain Eukaryota; kingdom Metazoa; phylum Chordata; class Mammalia; order Afrosoricida; family Tenrecidae; genus Echinops; species Echinops telfairi. The sequence continues at coordinate 37,788,383 of NW_022103968.1, forward strand.
AATGTGGGGTGAGGGGAGATGTCTTTCTGTATAGGTATGTGCTATCTGCATCTTCATTATTATTTTCTTCTTCTTCTTCTTCTTCCTCTTCCTCCTCTTCCTCTTCTTCTTCTCCTTCTTTTTATGCCATATGCATCATTGTGTTTAGTCTGGCTCTTGCCACAGTATTTGGTCCTCAGCCTGGGAACTGTGTGATATGTACCTTTTCCCTGATGCCTGTTCTGTTGTTTGAATTTACCTCAGTGGACTCTTGTTGTACTTGTCCTTTTGTGCTTGGTTAACTTTGCTCAGCATAATATCTGCTAACTCTTTCCATGAGAAGAGGCGCTTCATTTTTTCATCATTGTTTTCAGAGATGTGTAGTACTCCACTGTGTGTATATACCAAAGTTTTTAAATCCATTCATCTACTGATGGACAATTAGGTTGTTTCCAATTCCTTGAAATTGTGAATTGTGCAGAGATGAACATTGGAGCACAGATGTCTGATCATGGCCTGTTTCTTATTTCTCCTGGGTATATGCCCAGGAGTGGAATCACTGGGTTGTAAGGTAACTTGATTTTTATCTATTTTACATAATGCCAAATCACTTTCCAAGGTGACTGTACATATCTACAAGACCACCAGCAGTGAAAGAGAGTTCCTATCTCTGCACGCCCCTCCAACATTTGTTGCTTTCTGTCTTTTTGAACTGAGCTATCCTTGTGGATGTGAGGTGGTATCTTCTGGTTGCTTTGATTTGCATTTCCCGGATGGCTAATGACCAGGAACATTTTCTCATATGCTTACTGGCCATTCTGAAACTTACATATTACATATTTAGGAGTGCAGACAGCCTCATCTTTCTCCCACAGAGGTAGGTTTGAACTACCAACATTGTCCAATGTGCATGTGAAATAAATATAGAATAAAAAAATACTCTATGTCATCAAATTGATTTCGTTTCCTGGCAATGCCATATGTGGAAAATGCAACTGGGTTTGTGAGGCTATGGCCTTTTGGAAGCAGGTTTCCTAGTGTTTCTTCTGAGGAACACGTGGGCACATTTGAACTGCCAACCTGATGGTTAATAGTTGAATGTTTAACCATTTGTCCCAACACACTTTTCACTAATTAAAAAAAAATTAATGCTTAAAAGTGATTATTTAAGTATGTGAGACGAATGCAGTACAAAAGACGGCACTAAGGAACAGCCCGGGGAGAGTGGTGGCGGATCTGCCGAGACCACACAGGAGCAAACTAGGAGGAAAAGGGAGAGAGAGATGGAGAGAGAACTGCAACCTGGCCCACCAAGCCTTGGGGACAACTTTCCTGCTCAGAGCAGCCAATGCACAGAGAGGACTGCAGGGCTGGCCCCACCATGAGACACAACTGCCTCTCATGGACACACAGGGCTACAGGGGAAAGCACTGAAGACACCGAGTGGGAACTGTGCCCTGTGTGACACCCCTGCCCCCAAACACACACAAACACTGGAACAAAATATGAAGGGAGTGCAGAAGAACAACAAGGGGAGCAAAATAATGAAGTACCCAGGAATCCCCAAAATAGGAAAGAACTAGGAGGCAAAAGGCGTTAATAGAGGCATAAACTTAGGCATGCATATATGTAAATACATTAACATAAAACAATAGGAACATAGATCTATGTACATATGTTTAAGTGTTAAGTAGTAAGGTAGCATAGACATTGGTCTCTACTCAAGTACTCTCTCGATGCAAGAACACTTTGTTCTAATAACCTAGCATTCTGTGATGCTCACTTTCCCAACATGATTGCTGAAGACAAAAGAGGTACATAAGCAAATGTGGTGCAGAAAGTTGATGGTGTCCAGCTATTAAAAGATATAACGGTTGGGGTCTTAAAGGGTTGAAGCTAAGCTAAACAAGCGGCCATCTAGCAGGGAAGCATCAAAGCCCACATGGAAGAAGCACACCAGCCTGTGGGATAATGAGGGGTTGATGGGATAAGGTATCAGGCATCGGAAGACCCAAAACAAACAAATATATTGATACAAATGATGGGGGTCAGAGTGGAGACCCAAAACCCATCTGTAGGTAATTGTATATTCCCTCACAGAAGGGTTACAAGGAAAGAATGAGACAGCTAGGGTGCAGTACAGCACTGACAGAACACACAACATTCCTCTAGTTCTTTAATGTTTCCCCCCACACCCACTATCATGATCCCAGTTCTACCTTACAAATATGGCTAGACTGGAGCATGTACACTGGTACAGATAAGAGCTCTCAACACATGGAATCCAGGACAGATAAACCCCTCAGGAACAGCAGTGGGAGTGGCGATACCATTAGGGTAGGGGGAAGGTGGGTGGAGAAGGGGGAGAAATATACACAGTTATATACAATATACAATAACATATAACTATCCCCTGAGCCCCCACCCCAGGGGTATGAGCAACAGTAACATGGATGAAGGGAGACAGCAGGTGGTGTAAGATACAAAAGTAATAATAATTTATAATTTATCAGGAGTCCATATGAGTGGGAGGATGAGGGAGGGGAAAAATCTGATATAAACAGCTTAAACAGAAAGAAAATATTTGAAAATTGATGGCAACATATGTATAAATGTACTTGATACAATCGATGTATGGATTGTTATAAGAGTTGTAAGAGCCCCCAGTAAAATAATTTATAATAAAAAAAGAATTTGAGAACTGTAGGCAAATTTTACTTTAATTATGCTTTTCTAAGTTTTAAATGTTTTATGTGACCTTTATTATGTTTTTGCTATCAAAAATCATAAATATCATTCATAAGATAGACTGCTGATATTGTTTTTCTGAAACCCTGAAAGAAGTTGATATTTTACAGAATTAGGTGGCCTGTTTTTATAAAAAGCCAAAGAAACTCATCCATCTAAAATAATGACTTCAAGAAGAAGCATTCGAGTTTTGCTCATTTAGGAATTCACGTTTTTCAGTTGAAATTATTTAGTGTACTTATGGAATTTGTAGGATGGGAAAAATTAGTGTCATGTCGTATATGCAATCTGATTAATTGACACAGGGTGTGCTTGGCTGTGTCTAAGATGGCACTCGATGATCCCTGATGTTTATCTATATATATTTTATAATCCTTCTCTTTTGAAGTGGACTGGCCGCATCTATGGCAGGGGCCAAACCCAATCCAGGGACACATACAGCAGTCAACTAAATCAGAGGGGGAAAGAAAGAGAGGGGCGAAAAAGTCATGGGTAGGCGGGGAGCAGGGCATTAACCCACACAAGGGTAGAGTATTCTTTATCTCTCCACAGGAGAGGAAGAGAGAGACCAGACTTCAACCTGATGCACCAAGACATGAATACAACATACTGGCGTGTCCCAGGCAATCAATAGAGAGGTCTGCAGGGCTGGCCCCAATCCCAACTAAGTGGACATCGCCCCCTCACTCCCACCCACCCTTAGAATAATGTACTTCAGAGGACAGCACAGGGGCTACAGCTTGGGAGAGGGGTGTGTCGGATTAGAGCACACAGGAGAAATGCAAAGGGATGGAGAGGGAAGAGAGGACATCCTGGCCCACCAAGCCCCAGGGACGATGTTCTTGCTCAGAGCGGACAACGCACGGGGAGGACCATAGGGCTGGCCCCACCACGGGACACGCCATCCCTCACTGAACCATGACTCTGCTGGGGACAGCACAGAAGACACAGTGCGGGAATAGTGCACGGTCTGGCCCCATCACACTGGGGTGAGGCACTGAGGGCATGCAGCAGAGCAGCAGGGAGAGCAGAGTGATGAAACCCCTGGGGAATACCAAAAACAGATTTGGGAGACAGAGTGTGGGACCCCATCAAACACTACAAAAAAAAAAAACAACCCACATGTAAAGGCCAACAAACAGACCTTGAACTATGTATAGGCTTTCCCATTTGTGTCAGTGGCTATCATTTTGTTATTGTTATTTTGTGTTTGCTTTTTGCTGTTGTTATCATTTGGTTGGTTTTGACTTCCTTTGTTGTTTCATTTGGTTTTGCCTGGTTTTTACACTTATAAGGTATCTGCATGTCTATCTAGATAAGATAGGTGGGATAAATAATTCGGATATGAAAGGAATGGGACCAATGGTTCTGGGGGGATAAGGGAGAGGGAAGGTGGGAGAAAGGAAGGGGAGGGGGCACCAACCCAAGGACAAGGGAACAACAAGTGAACTAAAATCCATGGAAGGAAGGTCATAGGATGCCTAGTGGGGCTCAATCAAGGTCAATGGAGCAGCGAGGGATTACTAAACCCGAATGAAGGCTGAACATGATGGTGGGACAAGAGGGAAGTAAAAAGGAAATAGAGGAAAGAACCAGGAGGCAAAGGACATTTATAGAGACCTAAATATAGGCATGTACATATGTAAATATATGTATAATGAAAGGGGAATAGAACTATGTACTCATATCTATATGTTAAGAATTAAGTTTGTAGATGGACATTAGGCCTCGACAAAAGTACTCCCTTAACACAAGAACACTTTGTTCTAAGAAACTAGCATTCTGTGATGCTCACCTTCCTGACATGATCGCTGAAGACAAAATGGGTGCATAAGCAAATGTGGTGAAGAAAGCTGATGGTGCCCAGC